>NC_088688.1:67504036-67807066 GCF_028017835.1 Emys orbicularis | reverse complement strand
AGTTTGTTACAAATATTGGTATTGTGTTCAGTTATCGGTAACCTTCTGGGCTCTTATTTTAATTGTTCTTCTGGGTAGGTCAATTATCATTTTAATATCTGAGTTGCAATATGGCCACTCTCTTCTACAATATATCAACTAGTTAAGACACTTCCAGCTCTATACCAGCCAAGCAATATTCTGTCTACTTTAACAAAAAATGAAATTAAAGTCATTACTCAGGATAGAACTATAACAACAGCATGTATCATTTGACATAAAGTGCTCAAACTTTTAAAGTACATAAGCAATATCCCTCTTTGGTCTTTATCTAAAAATCCTATGTTTCCACAAGCTTTTCAAGATAACATTTTAGTCACTAGAAGTGCCAGAAAATCAAATTGCTATTAAATATTTATGGGGGAAGACACCTAATGACTTCCAGGGGACGCTGAAAGAGAGTCTGTGTCCACAGAGTGCACTTATCATAGTTTGTTGTTGTTGTTGTTAATTATTTAAGTGCTGACAGTTTGTTCAAAGTTGTACAAAACACAAATAAAAAGTGTCAGCCCCCAAGAACTTAATCTCCATCAAAGACAAGACAGTAGGTACTGGGAGATCCAGAGGAAGGAGTTAATTTATTTTCTTTTTAAAGCACTTTTGACCAATTGGCAGAAGAAAAGACCTGAAATTAGCACAGTCACTACAAAGTTGCAGTTTTGTTGCAGCTGATAAACTTTGTTTATGTTGATGCTAAATATACTTGTTTTCATATGGATTGCTAGTTATTTTAATGTCCATGTGGCTTGATTTTTGTGTTACTATGCTTACTTATTCTTTAATATAATATATGGTAATAACATAGGAATGGCAAAAGCTATACAAAGGGAATTAAAGGCCATTTTTTATTCCCTTTGTATAGCTTGTATAGCCCATTGTTTGAATATTCCTTCTTTAGTTGATTCTAGATGCAGGTTAGCCTAATAAAGCATACCAAATGAAGCTACACAATGACTGCACCACATCTAAAGGCGGGGCGGCATTGTCCAGTGTTGCTGGAGAAAGGCCTCCGTGCTTTATGGCAGCGGGAGGGGGGGGGAACAAGGGCGGAAACTGCTGCAAAAAAGGTGAGCGGTGGTCAGTTTTGCAGCACTGACTCACCCCCTGGGAAGGGCAGAAAGCTTTAAAGGTGCAAGTCCTGGCGTTGGAAACCCCTTTCTCCATGCAGCAGGAAAGGCAGCATCCACCTTTCTTCCCCTAGAGGTGCGTTTATCAGGTTGTGTTTGCTGTGGGCATTGTGCTAGTCGTTCATTTTTAGGGGGGCTGGGAAGGAATTTTTCCCTCACCACCATATTGGCTTTGGTGGAGTAGGGGGTTTTTCACCTTCCGCACTGCGGGTGTCATGGAAGACCTATTACAGTGAGGAAAAAAGTGGTTAGGCTGTATGTCACAACTTATTTTGTAAGTGTGGGGCAGATGTCCAGTGCAGGTACTCCATAGGGAAGGCATCCAGTGACCAGATAAATGGCCAGGTAAAGGACTAAAAAATGAGGTGCTGATTAAAGGAGTGGAACAGTGGGAGGTTTTGGGGCTCCTGTGGTTGGAACGGCAGGGAGGCAACCCCCTTTCTTAAAGCCCACTTTAATCCTCCCACAGTGGCGGGGGGAAGGGGGGAGGGTGGACGGTAAGGTCCAAGCCACGGACTGGCTGGGGAACCTGGATGGACAATGAAGGGGGGCTGGAGGAAGCCCTGGGTAGCTATTTGAATGATCATGGAGGTGCCTGCACTGTGCACTTTTATCTGCCTGGTAGTCCCAGACAGCTAATAAAGTTGCTGCCTGATTAAATCCATATCTAGTGTCTTCTGTCGTTCTTTCAGTATAGCTGGACAATGAGCGAGCCGTGGTATTGTTTGTTTGTTTGCAAAAGGAAAGGTCTGTATATTTTAATTTTACTTCTTTCAAATGTATGCATTTTTATTTCTTGAGAATGATAGCTACTGTCAAGGCTGCTTCCCCACTTTGAACTTTAGGGTACAAATGTGGGGGCCTGCATGAAAACTTCTAAGCTTAACTACCAGCTTAGATCTGGTCCGCTGCCACCATCCCAAAGCTGATTCCCTTCCCTGGGTAGCCTTGAGAGACATTCACCAATTCCCTGGTGAATACAGATCCAAACCCCTTGGATCTTAAAACAAGGAGAAATTAACCATCCCCCCTCCTTCCTTCCACCAACTCCTGGTGAATACAGTTCCAACCCCCTTGGATCTAAAAACAAGGAAAAATCAATCAGGTTCTTAAAAAGAAGGCTTTTAATTAAAGAAAAAGGTAAAAATCATCTCTGTAAAATCAGTATGGAAAATAACTTTACAGGGTAATCAAACTTAAAGAGCTCAGAAGACCCCCCTCTAGTCTCAGGTTCAAAGTACAGCAAACAGAGATAAACACTCTAGTAAAAGGTACATTTACAAGTTGAGAAAACAAAGTAAAACTAAGACGCCTTGCCTGGCTGTTTACTTACAAGTTTGAAATATGAGAGACTTGTTAGAAAGATGTGGAGAACCTGGATTGATGTCTGGTCCCTCTCAGTCCCAAGAGCGAACAACAACCAAAACAAAGAGCACAAACAAAAGCCTTCTCCCCCCCCCCCCCCCCAGATTTGAAAGTATCTTGTCCCCTTATTGGTCCTTTGGGTCAGGTGTCAGCCAGGTTACCCGAGCTTCTTAACCCTTTACAGGTAAAAGGATTTTGGAGTCTCTGGCCAGGAGGGATTTTATAGTACTGTACACAGGAGAGCTGTTACCCTTCCCTTTAGTTATGACAGCTACTTTTTTGTTTTTGATCACAGCCTAATTTTCAGAGGTCATGTACGAGCACAAAGCTTTAACTTATCTGAGCACCCAGAGAGACCACTATTTCAATTACACTATACTTTTGCTAAAACATCTTTAACAAACATTTAACAAACCTGAATATTACATTGATATTGTGAGTACTTACTTAAATTGGAACTGAGAGTACTGGAATATATCCATAGGTTTAAACTATCCTTCATTAATTCAAATAATATAAGTTTTTGCAGACACTTAATCTATTAAAAACACAAAGAAGTTACTTATAAAATTAAATGCTGAATATCTGAATTTATTCCAGTTATCCATTCCAAGAAAAATAGAACTGTCAGAAATTTAAAGACAATCCTTTGTTTAAAAGGTAAACTGATGTAATATGTCATATTAATAACCTGCTATACATTTATGCCACTAAGTGTATGATCTAGAATAGGAACAAATGCAATGGGAAGGAGCACAGCAAATGGTAGCTTATTTCTTAAGTTTGTTTTGATAACCACTGCAATAATTGATGAAAAAGTAATGCATTTCTTATTGTGCTACCTATAATATATTTGAAGATACGTCGTTGAGAGCTTGTGAATGTTACAGCTTGATAAAATTTACAAAACATCTTTGCAACAGTATCCCCTTTTGCATTATAGAAAAAGGAAGGCATAGGGCTGTGGCCCTATTTTGAGAGAAAAGTAATTAGAAGTATATGTAAAAATAATAGTATGATTAGATAAAATATTGTACAGAGTTTTCTTTGATGTGATTCTGGCTGTTCTAAAGTCGATTTATTACGTGAAAATGCCAAATCTCTCTTCCCCAGCCCCAGTTTATTCTCTCTAGACCCAAGGTGCAGCTGACTGGAAACTTGGCACATACTATAACACAGTGCATTTTGGGACATTCTTAAGAAGGAGTATGTATAATTTGATTTATGGGGCAGTAGGGTCCTAGCAAAGAGGCTGCTAGAGCTGTTGGGCCTTGCAACATTATTTGCTGTGGTACAGGTGCTTTAAAAGACACCGTGCTCTTGTCATGGGCTTCATGTTGCTAAGAAGTCTATGAGGGAAGTCATGTAAGGGGAAGGAAAGGAAGTATCCTATTTTTCAAGTAAAAATTAAGCTTTGAAGAAAAATGCAAACTTTCTAATATTTATCAGAAACCACTGACCTTCTTAAGCTTTGTTCTTCTTATACTCGCTTATCACCTTATTACTTAATTTAAATCATTATCAAAGGTGAGAAATTTTCAATATATGAGAGACACCAGAATATGACACTTAATAGAATCATAGATGATCTTCTGTGCAGCCACAAATAAGTACTAACGACTGTTTCCTGGAACGCTGATTTAGAAAAAAGAAAAAGAAAAAAAGACAAGACAATAATGAACTCCCTCATTTTTCATACCATTGTGGGATAACCTGTGCCTCAGGGTCAAGGCCAACTCCGAACTTAAGACAATTTGGATAGAAAAAGGATTAATGAAAATTAAGTATATTATGCAAGATGATAGACTGGCCTCCTTTGGTTACTCCTGGGAGAATTCTGTGCCAAAAAAAAAATCAAAAATTCTGTGCACGATATTTTAAACTTCTGCAAAAATCTGCTCTTTTTTTTGGTCAAAATAACACAGAAGTATCACTCTAGCTTAAATTATTTGGGTAATTTATTTCGAAGTACCTGTCAACAAGTATATCAACAATACAGACACAATCCCGAGCAGTATAGAGTTAAAGAAACCCCTACAACAGCTCAGTTCCAGTTCAGGGGTACTTGAGGGGGCTGCATGGGGCCCCCCAGAGCCCAAACATCTGCACCCTTATCCCACCAGAGCTCAGCCACAGAACACTCCCCAGCCCAGACACACACCCCAGAGCCCAGCTATTGGGCACCCCTCAGTCCAGACATCTGTGCCTCCTCCCCCCAGAGCCCAGCCGCAGGGCACCCCAGTCCACCACCCCCAGAGTCCATCTGCGGGGCACCCCCAGAGCCCAAACATCTACACTCCCCTCCCATCAGAGCCCAGCCACAGAGCACTCCCCTGCCCAGACACCTGCACCTTGTCCTCCCAGAGCCCAGCCAGGGGCTACCCCCAGCTAAGACACCCGCACCCTCCTCCCCCCAGAACCCAGCCATGGGGCACTTATGGCCCAGACACCTGCATCCCCTCTCCACAGCTTCTTTACTGTCCTGCCAGGGGACAAGGTGTGGTGCTTCC
The DNA here is from genome assembly GCF_028017835.1 of Emys orbicularis. Taxonomy (NCBI): domain Eukaryota; kingdom Metazoa; phylum Chordata; order Testudines; family Emydidae; genus Emys; species Emys orbicularis. The sequence continues at coordinate 67,802,025 of NC_088688.1, read as the reverse complement.
CTGCCCTTCCTCACCATTTACCAGAGCCGTGTTTCCCAGACCCGCTCCTGTCCCTGGGTGGATGAGGATCAAGCCTGGCAGCCAGAGCGTGCAGAGCCTCCATCCCCCACCAGGCTGGGTGCTCCGCTCACTGTGAGCTGGAAAGCTGGGCTCTTCACAGCGTGGTGGCCAGCAGCTCTGCATCCTCAGTTCTTCAGGGAAACATGAAATTCTGCACAGAACATTAATTCTGTGCAAATTTTGCATTGCGCAGTGGTGCAGAATTCCCCCAGGAGTAATGTGGAACTAATACCAGCTGCCACTGTCTCACAGTTCCTTCTTTCAGAGGCTATGCTCAAGGATTCATGCAAGGCTAGGAGACAATTGCTTTGTTTCAACTCTCTGACCTCTAGAGGAACACGTTAAGAAATATGGGGGAAAAAGTCGCTTTGTAGGAATAGGTTATAGGTGAATTAATGCTTTGCAGCACCCTCTCAATCTCAGTCTCAAAGAAAAATGTGAAAAAGAACTTATCCTTCCACGTTTCAGTTGAGATAGTAAGGCTATCTGGCTTAATGTAAAGATACATCAGATACTCTTTATCCTTGTGATTGTTCCAGAGCAAGATATTTAACAGGTACTACTGGACTACGGAACATTTGTTTCTCTAGATGGGCAGTGCCCAGCGAATGTTAGAAATACAAACAGCCACATGCTAAACTTTTGCACATCCTCTGTATCTGTCAAAAAAAAAAAGCATGTGGTCTGAAAAAACATATTCATTGCTCTCTCAAAAACTTAGTGTCACTATTTTTCCATCTCCATGCTTGTATATTTTAGGAGTGCTAGATGACTTGGTATTACCACTTAAATGCATTGCAGTAACTATTCCAGTAGCCAAAAGAATTATTTTTAAAAAATGGAAATTTGTAATTCCTCCCACATACATAGACTGTCTTAGTAAGCTCTCTACTACAACGTTAATGGGGGGAAATGGCTGTCTAATAGAAACACTTGGAAAATATAGGAGGATGTCTGGTTGCACACAAAACTATTGCATACTTCTTTAATTTAGTATATATTAGTTCCCAATACTCATAGGTTATGTTCTCACTTACCTATCTATTTAGACATTTAATAATTGATGCCCTGCACAACCGCTATGTGCTTCCATGATTTTTTCAAAAGTTTTGCAAATAATGAACACTGAATTATGTTGTTTGTGTTATTTCCATCTTATGCATGTATTTATACATGATTTGTTATGTGTTTATATTTTATATTAGGGCTGTCAATTAATCGCAGTTAACTCTCGCGATTATCTCAAAAAATGAATCGTGATTAAAAAAATTAATCGCGATTAATTGCAGGTTTAATTGCACTGTTAAACAATAGAATACCAATTGAAATTTATTAAATATTTTGGATGTTTTTCTACATTTTCATATATATTGTATTCTGTGTTGTAATTAAAATCAAAAAGTGTACACAAACAAAACTATGTAAAACTTCAGAGCCTACAAGTCCACTCAGTCCTCCTCCTTGTTCAGCCAATGGCTAAGCCAAACAAGTTTGTTTACATTTACAGGAGATAATGCTGCCCTCTTCTTAGAATCATAGAACATTAGGATTGGAAGAGACCTCAGGAGATCATCTAGTCCAACCTCTTGCTCAAGCAGGACCAATCCCAACTAAATCATCCCAGTCAGGGCTTTGTCAAACCAGCCCTTTAAAACCTCTAAGGATGGAGATTCCACCACCTCACTAAGTAACCCATTCCAGCGCTTCACCACCCTCCTAGTGAAATAATTTTTCCTAATATCCAACTTAAACCTTCCCCACTGCAACTTCAGACCATTGCTCCTTGTTCTGTCATCTGCCACCACTGAGAACAGTCTAGCTCCATCCCCTTTGGAACCCCCCTTTAGGTAGTTAAAAGCTGCTATCAAATACCCGCCTCACTCTTCTCTTCCACAGACTAAATAAGCCCAGTTCCTCTCCTCATAAGTCATGTGCCCTGCCCCCTAATCATTTTCGTTGCCCTCTGCTGGACTTTCTCCAATTTGTCCACAATTTCGGTAGGGGAGGGCCCAAAACTGGATGCAATACTCCAGATGTGGCCTCACCAGTGCTGAATAGAAGGGAATAATCACTTCCCTCGATCTGCTGGCAACAGTCCTACTTTTGTAGTCGGCATTGCAAGGAATTTATATGCCAGATATGCTATACATTTGTTTGCCCCTTTATGCTTCGACCACCATTCCAGAGGACATGCTTCCATGCTGATGATGCTCGTTAAAAAAATGCGTTATTTAAATTTGTGACTGAACTCCTTGGGGGAGAATTGTATGTCTCCTGCTCTTTTACCTGCATTCTGCCATATATTTCATTTTATAGCAGTCTCGGCTGTTGACCCAGCACATGTGGTTCATTTTAAGAACACTTTCATTGCATATTTGACAAAATGCTAAGAAAGTACCAATGTAAGATTTCTAAAGACAGCTACAGCACTCGACCCAAGATTTAAGAATCTGAAGTGCCTTCCAAAATCTGATCGAGACAGAGTGTGGAGCATGCTTTTTAGAAATCTTAAAAGAGCAACACTCCGATGCGGAAACTACAGAACCCGAACCACCAAAAAAGAAAATCAACCTTCTGCTAGTGGCATCTGACTCAGATAATGAAAATGAACATGCGTCAGTCCACAGTGCTTTGGATTGTTATCGAGTAGAACCCGTCATCAGCAAGGACGCATGTGCCCTGGAATGGTGGTTGAAGCATGAAGGGACATGTGAATCTTTAGCACATCTGGCATGTAAATATCTTGCGACACCGGCTATGACAGTGCCGTGAGAACGCCTGTTCTCACTTTCAGGTGACATTGTAAATGAGAAGCAGGCAGGATTATCTCTTGCAAATGTAAACAAACTTGTTTGTCTGAGCGATTGGCTGAACAAGATATAGGACTGAGTGGAGTTGCAGGATCTAAAATTTTACATTGTTTTATTTTTGAATGCAGTTTATTTCGTACATAATTCTACATTTATAAGTTCAACTTTCATGATAAAGAGATTGCACTACAGTACTTGTATTAGGTGAATTGCAAAATACAATTTTTTTTGTTATTTTACTGTGCAAATACTTGTAATCAAAAATAAATATAAATAAGCACTGTACATTTTGTATTCTGTATTGAAATTGAAATCAATATATTTGAAAATGTAGAAAACATCCAAAAATATTTAAATAAATGGTATTCTACTATTGTTTAACAGCGCAATTAATTGCAATTAATTTTTTTAATTGCTTGACAGCCCTATTTTATATACAAACTATAAAAAGAAAGTTTAAAAAATAGAGGTGAAAAGGTGCTTAATGAATGCCCTTTTTCAGTTGTTTATCACTTGGTAATACAATTTTTTCTTGACATAATGTTGATACTTTTTCACTATCTCTGGAAAAAATTCTTTATTTTGAACTACTGTATTGAAATGGGAAAAAATTATGGGACAGTTTTCTTTATTTTTATTTTGTACTCTTAATTCAAAACGGATTTAGTTTTCAAGTCTACATTTTGTAAGTGATTAGTCCCTAATCAGTATGATGTTACACATAAACTTCATAGTGTGATCAAAGGCAGATTATAGACTCAAGATTGTCATTGTTGGGGGATTGAACTGGTAATGGAGCCTTTTCACCTATAGTTGCTGAAGTGAATCTAGCTCACTTTATTACTAATCAAAAATAATTAGAATCTGAATACTCTCTTGGATGAGAACAAAGATCCACTCCAATTTAAGCATAAGCAGTTTTTTGTAGCTTTTATTATGTATATTTTAAGACAATGCTATTATCACCTATAAATTACATATGCATGCAAAAACAGATTACTGCTCTGTTTTTGGGGCTTTGGGTTTTTGCATATTAGATTGTCATTTGGGAAGTGGGGTTGCACCTGGAGCCCTCTTAGTACTCTGCTTCACTCTGCTATTTAAACTGACCAAGGAGTTTACAAATAAGAGAGACAAACCAAGTTTCATGGTTTATACAACCCTGAAGCTCTTCAGCTGAGTTCTGAAACGTTCTAAAAGAGATGCAAAAGCAAAAATTCCTTTATATATTCTTATAATACTATATATAATATTCATTTCTCTAACATTATTCAATATATATAATTAACTAACACAATTCATTTAGCAGTTTTCTAACAACTTTCGGATGGACTATATTAAAGGAGTTGGTGGTCTCATTCCAGTTCCTAATGGGCAGATGCCCACATCACAAGACCACCTTCCCATCCAAAGCTAATTGGAACCTTTGTTTGCAGCCGCAACAGAGACCGAGGACTGAGTGGGCCATGAAGACTGAACTACTCTCCCAATCTCTACTCTAAAGCAGTATGGGAAGTCTTAGTCTGCCAATGCATTCATTTTGTACAGAGAGAACAAAAGTGTGCAGGCCTCTCAATGTGGAACTTTTTCCAAACATTACATTTGCTTAAAAATCTAAGCCCAACAACAATGGCAGCAATTTATGATGATTTGTTCGTGGGTGCTGTTTTGTTACCACATTCCCTGTCCTTAAAGACAAAGTAGCAAAGTATTTCATGTCAAAAGTAGGAAATGCATAATCCCCTTGCTGAAATATATTTTACTGAATGTCCTAATTTTGAAAATATTCTCTTTGTTTAATTGCACACTCTTTTCTTAGTCTTGGCTGTGGCCAAGTGGGATTTGACTAAAGCCTTGTAACATTAAACAGAGCATTAAAACAGTGGTTTGCAACCACTGGTAGAGGTGCTAGTACTGGTGCTTCAGCTTTTGTGACTGCTACTCTAGATTTCCTCTTCATGCCATAACTTTAAAGAGGAGCTGAGCCCCTCTGGGGCAATCTCTGTGATTTATGGGGTTTTACCCATAAACGAACAGAGGTCATCTGAAAGCCTTTCCATTGATTTCAGTCAGCATTGGATCAGACTCATAATCTTGTACAGTTTCCTGAAAAATTTAGGAAACACTGCATTGAGACATTTCTTTTGAGGAGATAAATTAGAAAGAATTACCCAGAGTTTGCCAACAAAGACTGTATTTTCATGAAGAGAGGGAAAGGGAAGATCACATACATTTTGAGCCTTAGCAATATGGGCATAAAGGCTTAATTAATTTGATAATACCACAAGATATTTTTCTTTTATTTGTTAACCAAATAGGACCTTATGTGCAGCACTATAGTATATAATAATGTTCAAGATTATATTGATGACAGATTCCATAATGATTTAGAGTAAGGCATTTCTGTGATTCCTTTATCTGCTTCCCATTTCAAGAGCATACTTAAACCATATTAAATTAACTCCTCATATTATGTAAATTGAAAAACATTTTTGGTAGGAGGGGGAATTGGATATTAAAAACAATTATCTTACATTGTAGATAAATCACCTGCAAAAAAAAGTCTGGATGAGAAAACATGGATGCTTTAAGTTACTAAACTTAAAACACAAAAAAATAAAAAAGGTTGGAGAGAGGACACTGAATGGCTTGGAAGAGTGATAATGGAATATAAAGCTTTTCTTCTGTCTCCTGCTCCCACTTCAGATTGATATACTGGGAGGTATTATGTACCCAGGGGAAGTCAATATGCCGCTCCCCAATTTTTGTTTGGCTGGAGCTAGGAATTTTTCATCCCAGTGGGCATTTTCTCTTCTCCAGGCAGAGCTTCATTGCAAGACTGTCAACCAGACAGATATACTCTTCAGATTGCAAAATCCCACTTAAAATTCCTCCTTAGCTGACTGAATGTCAGCTCAGAAACAGCCACATGATATATTTAGAAGTAGGTGGATGTACTGAAGTGCCACTTAGGGTAAAGAACAGCCATTGTGTAGTTAAGGAAGCTCATGTAGTAGTTAGGTAAGTGGTTTTCTACCTTTTCTAATGTGGACCCCTAAAAAATTTCAAATGTAGGTGCGGACCCTTTTGGAAATCTTAGATATAGTCTGTGGATGCCCAAGGGTCCGTGGACCACAGGTTGATAACCACTGTTCTATGGTAATGACAACCTTTTGTGGACCCCTTAGACATAGTCTGCAGACCCCAGGGGTCCGTGGACCACAGGTTGAAAACTACTGATCTAGGTTCATCAGTTCTGAAAGCTGTTTTCCCATGAATAGAGCTCTCATTATGCCACCTTTAAACCTCACATGAGAGAGCCTTCTAATGCAAAGACTTTTGAACCAAAAGATGCCTCAGTTTCTTTTTGGTGGATTGTTTTCCAAGATTAGTAGTGGGAAACTGCTCCTCCTCCCTGAGGCTGCTGTCACATGGAATTCTGCAGGGTTCCATTCCATCACCCCTCTTGTTTAACGTGTATAGACAGTTTTTGAGTGGATTAGTCTGGAGACTGGGCTATGGTTTTTCAGTACTATGATGACACAAGGCTTTACCTCTCCATTTTATCTGACCCAGTCTTATTTGATGTCTGGGTGAGATTTGGGCATGAGTGGGAAATAGCTGGCTAAGGCTTAGACTATAGAAGACCGAAGAGATGTTAATTTGGTAGGGAAAAAAACCAGAGGAGATATAATTCTTGCTATCATTCCCATTGAGGGCGTGTGTCTGTTATTCACTAGTCAAATTCACAATCTAGTATTCTTGTGAAAAGTGGGTGCCTACTTGACATCACTGAAGACTGAAGTCCTCTATCCATAGAACAGTTATAGTACAAAATTCTAGACAATTACTACTTGTAATATAGCTCAGCTCCAAGATGAGGAATAAAAAGATATTTCTATGGTTGTTTAGGATTTAAGGTTCTTAAGGGTTTAGAGGTTTTAAGCCTCATAGGGTATGTCTACACTGCCGTTAAACACTGGTGTCAGGCCTGTGTCTGTTGATTCGAGCTCACAGGCTTGGACTGCGGGGCAGTAAAATTGTGGTGTAGATGCTTGGGCTCATTGACCATCCCGCCTCATGTGGATAAAAAATTTTATGGAAGATTTTCAATAACAAAATATTGCCGTGTTTCAGAACCTACTGGCAATAAAATGCTTTCATAATTTTCAAAGGTTTTTTGAATGGTTTCAACAACTTTGTAAGAGAGTCTAAAGGTCTAAGTCTCTGTCTAGAAGCCTCATTACTGCACAAGAATGTAACAGTTGTGACAGGTAATAATATCAGCAATATGGAGAAGATTGATTTCACTAACTTTGATTACATATATCAAACAAGATCAGATGGTAGCAACTTTCAGTCACTATTCAATAAAATTGTTTCAGGCTGGTAATCTAATGGAGAACAACTCCATAACCTACTACCAACCCTCCAAATTACTCAGTTCCACTGTGAAAAAATATTTTTTTCTGTTTGGTTGAAATCCTGTATTACTCTCATTGATTCAATCTATGAAGTTTTGTTGATTTCCTTCTAATCCACATAATTTTAATGACAATATTTACTTTTTTTTAACACGTCCATACTATGATACATTTGTCCAAAGATAATTGTTTTAGAGAAGATTCAGCAGGATCAAATTAGTTATATGTCCATAGATTGTTTACCACCCTTTTGTGTCAAAATTGCAATCTTTTTAGAAGCCCAACTTTAAATTCCTATAATTGGTAAGTGTGAGCATAATTTTTTTTTTTTGCTTCTGCAGTTGGTGCACTTTAAGTGATTTAAAACAGTTCCTGTTAGTTCTTGCATATTGAATAATGATTGATGACCAAGTAATACATTACCACCAATTTTCTCTTTGAAAAATTTTAACTCAGCAAGACATTTAGGATGAACATCTAAGATTACATTGCCCATTTTTCAGAAGTTCCAGCATGTCCAACACTTGACCCTAATTTAATCCACTCCCATATTTCAGTGCAAGCCATTTTTTAAATGACATCTATTTTGTTTAGCAAGAAAAGACATTCAGTCTCTTCCCTTACACCATGCTTGCTTGCATTTCCTCCTTATTCCTTAATAAATCCTTTGCATAAATAATCAAGACGTGTCTCTAAGGTGACAATTTGAACATTAAGAATTCCTAACTCTCACTGTGTAGGATTTTATATTCAATTTTTCTTCTTGTTTCTGTTGTTGATATTGAATTTCATTTAAAATAGTAGTAGTGTTTTGAGTGCAATTGTGTAATCTGCTGATATGGAACCTTGTACATATTGGTGAACTCAGATCTCTAGAAATAGTTATATTTTAGTATATTTAATTTTCTTCCCCATCTGTCCTCTAGCTTTTTATGTGGCGCTTTCCCCCAATAATTCACACTAACATGCACTGGGACAACTTCTGAGTCCCAAGGCTTAGCCAGCAGTGTGCAAAGGATATATCTGAAGAATGGAATTGTAGATTTTCTACTGCTGTGTTTTGAGATTTGTGGTAATGGTTAACAAGGCAGGGGTCTGAATAATTTTTCTTGTGGCAGAATAGAGAACTGAACTATTGGATGTTTCAAGTTGATTTATATCATAACGGTAACATAAAAGCCCAGTGTAGATTTACATATTTCTCTTGAACTACTAGTGGTACCATTTATTTTTATATAATGCTGTTTCAATTCAGATTATTGGATTCTACACACGGGCATCCATTTCAGATATGTTTATTACCTTAGATTTGCTTAGTATTGTATCCCAGGAAAAGTTTACCACACTTTCAACTTTACTGGCTATTATTTTATTAGTTTTGCCAGTTTTTAGTAGTATTTATTTAATTACTCGTAAGTGTATATGATATTCAATAATTTATAGCTGTTTTATTATTTTATTTATTTTAGCATCTCTACAACAAATGGGAGTGCTTTGTAAATGAAATTATTTGATTATGATAAATATGAAGGGAAAGCATTGAATTAACTAGTGTTCTTTTAGGACAAGATTACCACCGTGCAATCAGCCCCGTGTAAGGGGCAGTACGTAGTTGTGTTGCCCCAGAAGCAGAACATAAACAGAATTGTGACTGAAGAGTCACAGTTTGGTCACTGGTTCCCCCTTGCTTTGTTTTTTTTATGTTAACATTTTAGATAAACTGATCAGAACTAACACTGGTGGTTTTTGTTTTGGAAAGTTTTAAAAATCTATTTTGGTATGACAGTAAAACTGAGGTATGTAATGGAGAATTTTGCTGTTTCTCGAATCATAACTGCATGAAGCAAAACAAACCTAAGTCTTGGATTTATCTACAATTAGACAATCCTTGATGTGTCATATTATAACCAATCTTTTTACTATAACCCACTAACCCTCGCTGGAACTCCAACATTGGGAGTATACTGCTTTCTGTAAGAGTGGGAAAGTTTACACTAATTGTGAATGTCAGCCATTCTAACATTTAGTCCAGAACCTGTGAGGGGCTTTATATTGTTTCTATAGTAATTGAAAGGGAAATTAAAATTTTGTAAAGTCCAGATTGTTTGTGATTTACAGGTTTTTTAACTTTACTAATATCAAATATTTTAACAATTTCTTGCAAATATTTGTTCCCATATTAACTTATAAAACAGATCCAACATCAGAGATGTTCCTCACGCTTTCTTTGCGTAAAATTATGGAACATTTAATTGCTTGCACCTACTTTCATGGATGCATGAACTTGCTAGATGAATACCATCAGAGCAGTTATTTCTGCAATTATCCTTGCTCCTGTTTGTATGCAGCCACTAGCATCCCTATACTTCCTGAACTGTCTGTGGCTGCATGGGGGTTGCAGTCCTCTCCCTGGCAAACAAAAGATTAAAAATAAAAATAAAATAAAAAATACCCTAACGGGGAGTCAAACTCTCAAAACTCTTTCCTCAAAGTAGCAAAGATTGCTTTAATTCATGGAGCCACAGCACTCCTTATGAAGATTGCCAGATCTTGCTTGAAGGAGCAGAAAATGAAATGGGTGTGGATGGGACAAGAAGCCTATACATTCACCTGTTATAATATTAGTAGGAATGGTCTTCTGAGCATGCATCAATATAGTGGGCTGCATGAAGTCTCTAGTACTATACATGCATGATTAGGTTTATTTTCTGTTAAATATGGTTTCTTTCTAATAAAAACTTATTCTGAACACTATTTTTCAGAATATTTGGTTTCTTAAATAAATACTTCATATGTTTATAGTTTTTATAGCATTTATGAAGTCATCAAAATTAGCGATGGAAAAGATTTCTCTGTTAGTTATAGCCCATTGCCCTACCTTTGCCAACTTGTTCACTATGGCACATTTCAAATGTTTTTTATAGTGTAGTTTTAAATGACCACTGTGTTTAGGAAACTATTCTTTGGCATGTTTCCTGATACCCATCCTGAATTTTCCTTTGCTGAATTTCATCTCATCCTATTTATAAACCCTTGGAGTATCATCATAGACCCAGACAGGACTAATCAATTATTTCTTGGTCAAGGTATAGTTAAGGTCCAGACTCCAGAGAAAATAATACAAAAATACTACTAATAATGATGGTAATAATAATACATAAAAAGATTTTGTGGTCCATTGAAAAGCATCTGGCATCCGGATTTGACCCGTGATCTGCCTATTTATTACCCCATGACCCAGATTTTTAAAGGTATTCAGGCATAGCTGTGCTCAGCATTGCTACTCCTAACTGATTTAGGAACCTAAATGTCATTTTTAAAAAGGATTTAGATATGTAGGAGTTGACTGTTAATGGAATTTAGGCTCCTATGTGCCTAAATCCTTTTTGAAAATGAGCTTTAGGCTCCTACAGGAGTTAGGTGTTGCAATGCTGAGTGCAGTAATGCCTGAATACCTTTAAAAATCTGGACTTAAGTGTCTAGGTAATTAGAAGACCTGTATCACTGAAGCACCTGATCACCTCCCAAGTATTTATGGATTTATCCTCCACACACTCCAATGTGGTAGGGAAATTTCATTATTCCCATTTCACTGATGCAGAACTATCACCTAGAGGAATGAAATGAATTGCCCAAAGTCAAACAAGCCAATTTTCCTGAGTCCCATTGCAGCGCCTTTAACCACAAGATCATCCTTCTCCCTCTCTCCATCAAATAGCCGTACACCTCGAGCCATCCAGGCTCCTAAATCCTCATTAGTAATCATTTAGACAAGCCCACTAGACAATCATTTTTATTGCTCTTCTCTGAATCCACACCAAATGTGTCAACCTCTTTCTGGTTGCCCACCCATCTTTGGTCAAACATTATAATGTTATGCTGTTCTGCCATTACTGCTTTCCAAAATTTTCCTAACATTTTATACCTTTGTTTTGACTTATTTTTTCCTCGGTGTATTACTTTGCATTTAATGGGTTCATTCCCATTGAAATTCCAGTTGCTGTTTTTCACATTATTTGTCTGTTTCATCACATTCATAATACACTTTCCTTTTTTAACATTCACTTTTCAGACTTTGTACTTAAATAGCAGGATTATTCCATTACATTTCAGGAGTTCAAACTTGTAGTGGTTCAAGAGTGTTTTCTGTTTCGCGATGTATATTTGAACTGTTCTTTCTAATTTGCTGAAGGTTTATATTTGTTTAAATCATTGCACAGGATAATTTAGCTGATGTAAGCTAATGTACAATGATGCTTTATTGTGAAGACAGGGTTACTTGCCTAATTAATTGTGCTGGCCAAGAACATGAAAATATAAAAATGCATTCTTATTATTATAGGTAAATTAACATGTACCCATATCAAATTTGTGATAAATGTTTAAAGGGTCTGCTTTTAGTACATTAAAGGGAATTACACTGATATTTTGATTGCAAAAAGAACAAAGATTTTCTTTTTAAAAACTGCAGAATTAATTGAATTGATGTACAGTAGGTACTGTGTTTTAAAAAAAATCTATAGAAGCAAAATCCTGTTTGCTGTATTTATTATGGGTTTCTGAAATAAACAATGTTTTATTATTGCTGGATCTGGCACATGTCTGAATATATGATGTACAAGCTTTTCCTTTAAAGAGCAGCTGAATCATGCTTTCTGCTGACTCTTACTGAGAGCTGTGAAGGAGTGTGAGATTCCTCATGTTCCCACTTCAGGATATAAACAGTGCAACTGCCCACAGTAAAGTTACCACAGAGCTCTTTCTAAGCAAGCACATTTATTCTTAAGGTAAAAGCATTACATAGAAAACATATTTAAAACAATTAAAGAGTCTACATTCATGCTAATAAGTTTGCCAGAAATCACCCCGACTCCTAACAAGGCCTCTGGCAGGTGAACAGTGGTTCAAACCCCACCAAGAGGTTTTTCTATGGTCACAAGTTCACAGCAGCTGTTAGCTCAGAAGAAGCACATTCCTGAAAAGTTTGGTCCCCCCTTTATAAAACCTGGGTCTTTGATCTGGCATAAGTAATTCATAGACTGAGAGTTTCTCCTTAGGGCATAGCTTCAAAAGTCTGGGTTTTTGCATAACTGGAGGATTTACATTTGCATACACTTCTCCCTAGAGATTTCCTGCGAAACCCACTTAACTTTAGAAGTTCACATTGTTTCAAATAGTCCTTTGAAGCTCATAACACTTCCCAGGTTTTACATTAGTCAGGACTTCTCTCTAGAAATGTTACTTACAATTCCACAATAATACAAAGAATCATTGAAATGTAGGGCTGGAACGAACCTCAAGAAGTCATAAATATTGACATTTTTGTTACAATGAACTCATAGAGAATCATAGAGTTTAAGGCAAGAAGGGACTACTAGATCATCTGATCTGACCTCCTGTATAGCACAGGCCACCAACACCACCCAGTGCCCACACACTAAACCCAAAACTGAAATGAGAGCAAAGTGATGTGGCAAAATTTTCGAATGATACAAAATTATTCAGGATAGTTATGTCCAAAGCTAACTGTGAAGAGTTGCAAAGGGATCTCACTAAACTGGGTTAATGGGCAACAAAATGGCAGATTAAATTCAATGTTGATAAATGCACAGTGATATACATTGGAAAACATGTTCCCAACATCATTCAAAATGGGGTCCAAATTAGCTGTTACCACTGAAGAATGAGATCTTGGGGTCATCGTGGATAGTTCTCTGAAAACATCCACTCAACTATTAGGAATTTTTAGGAAAAGGATAGATAAAACAGAAAAGATCATAATGCCACTATATAAATCCATGGTATGCCCACACCTTGAATACTGTGTGCAGTTCTGGTCACCCCATCTCAAAAAAGATATATTAGAATTGGGAAAAGTACAGAGAAAAACAACAGAAATTATTAGGGATATGGAACAGCTTCCGTATGAGGAGAGATTAAAAAGAATGGGACTGTTCAGCTTTAGAAAATAAATGATTACGGGGGGAATATGAGAGGTCTATAAAATCATGAATGGTGTGGAGAAAGTGAATTAGGAAGTGTTACTCACCTCTTCACATAACACAGGAACCAGGGGTCACCCAATGAAATTAATAGGCACAGTCAACATGAGGAATTTGTTTCCATGGGATGTTGTGAAGGCCAAAAGTATAACTGGGTTCAAAAAAGAATTAGATAACTTCATGGAGGATATGTCCATCAATGTCTATTAACCAAGATGGTCAGGGATGCAGCCCCATGCTCCAAGTGTCCCTAACTGCCAGAAGTTGGCACTGGACAACGGGATGGATAACTAGAAACTGGACTGTTCTGTTCCTTCCCTCTAAAGCAACTGGCACTGGCCACTGTCAAAAAATAGGATAATGGACTAGATGGACCATTGGTCTGACCCAGTATGCCCATTCATAAATGAGAGCCACAGGAAACTAGGCTATTATGTGCCACAGGCATAGAATAGGAGGGACTGTGGTGCACCAATGTTTTAGCCCTCTGCAGAGGTGGGAAAATGATTAAATGAGAGAATAATAATCCTGGCAAGTGACCCCTGCACCTGCATGCTGCAAAGAAAGATTAAACCTCCCCAACATCACTGCCAGTCTGACCTGGGGGAAAATTCCTTTCCAACCCCACATATGGCTATTAGTTAGACCCTGAGCATGTGAACAAGAACTAGCCAGCCAAACACCTGAGAGAGAGAGAATGTTCGGTGCCATCTCAGAGCCTAAGCCCACCCCACCTAGTGTCCCATCTCTAACCATAGTCACCACTTATGCTTCAGAAGAAGGAGATAAAAATAACATCTCAAAATAGATTGGGTGGGGGAAATCCCTTCCTGACCCCTGCCATTGGCTGGGTGAAACTCTGAAGCATGAGCTTTAGGACAGGGGTCTCAAACTCAATTTACCTTAGGGTCAGTGCCAGTCCTCAAATCCGCCCAGTGGGCCAATAATGTCACTGAAGATGGTGTTCAGAAAAGAAAACTTTTATATTGTATTTTTTATTTTGAAATAAAATGACTTGTTTATTTTCATTGTGGAAAAAAGTGACGCTGCCTCCATGGCTGACTCTGCCTGGCAGCTAATGATGCTGCCTCCATTGCTGCCTCTGCCTGGCAACTAGTGATGATATCGCTGTCCCTCTCCCCCAGCCAATGGGAGCTGCAGGAGGCGGTGCCTGCAGCAGACATTGCCGGCAGCGTGTCTGCATGCGTGTCTCCTCCACGGGCTGCAGTGCGGAGGTTCTTGGGCCGCAGAGGGCCAGTGGGCCGGGACTTTGGGGTCCCTGCTTTAGGAACATAAGACATAAATTAGAAGTGAGCTTCAGAGCTGTTGAGCCATGTCCCCCACCATCACAAGCAACTCCATTATACAGTTGCACACATAAATTTACCCGGCTCTCTTAAAACTTAAGTTTTTGCCCCCCACAACTCCTATTGGAAGACTGTTCCAGAACATCACCCCTCTGATGGTTAGAAACCGTTTTCTAATTTCCAGCCTGAATTTGTTCATGGCCAGTTCATACCCATTTGTTCTTGTGCCAACATTGTCCTTTATCTTAAATATCTTGTCACCCTCCTTGGTACTCTCCTCTCCCCATGTATTTATAGTGAGCAATCGTATCCTCTCTCATCCTTTTTTCAAGAATAAACGAGGCAAGCTCTTCCAGTCTCCTTTCCTAAGACAGGTCCTCCATTCCTCTGATCATCCTAGGAGCTCTTCTCTGCCCCTGTTCCAGTTTAAATTAATCTTTCTTAAATGTGGGTGACCAGAATTGTACACAGTATTCCTAATGATGTCTTACAATGCCTAAGATACTTTAACTTAATTCGATAAAGTTTAATTTAATTCCATAATGTTCCACTTAATTCAGTGAGGTTATTCCAGCATATATCAGGAAATTGCCATATCTGCTTGACTCCACGGCTGATTTTTAAAAAGATTCTGTTAATTCATAGTGCTGGTATAGTTGATTGTGTGATCAACTACTTGTATTACATTGCAATTATATGCGATGGTGATCTTATTTCACACGTACATGGAACCTTTAATACGAGAATCTCAAAACACTTGGAATGAATTAATTAGGCCTCACAATACCTCTGTGAGGCAGAGTGTATCTACGTTACTAATAGGTAATCTGAGGGATTTGATCAAAGTTGCATGCAGTTGTACAGTAGTGGCAAATATAGCAATAGAAACAGTCTTGATTCTCAACCACTAGATCACACTCACCCCTAAAAAGTCAGGTTTTATCTCTGCCTGATGTTTTAATGCTACTATTTACCCAGGGATTCTTGTATACAAAGTGTTTTACACAAGTGATTCTTTTGCCACAAATTTATTTTTAGTGGTGAAAGCCAGGGAAATTCCTCTCTCCAAATTAAACGTTCTCTAGCTCAAAATTCAACAACTTCCATACCAGATGATGTGTCTTTCCTTTTGTCTAATGAATTCTTATTTAGTTTACATCATTACTTGGTAAATATATTACAGTATGCTATTTACTTTGGTCTATAGTTTCAAGAACTTTACATGCATTCCTTCCCCTGTTCATTCGTTCTATCTATCTATCTATCTATCTATCTATCTATCTATCTATCTATCTATCTATCTATCTATCTATCTATCTATCTATCTATAACAGTAATTCTGAGTTTATAGTACTTTGCTAAGTACCTTCACCCCACCCAGTCCTGTATAATGTGACATATTGTAAATGGGATTTATAATGCATGGTAATAATTGTTAATTACATCACTGCCCTTGTCTTTTCAAAGTACACTACTGTAGCTCTTGAGAATCCTTAACAGCAGTTATCAACAACCTTTATATGTCTTTGACCTTTAATTGAGTGCTTTTAAAGATTTGTGACCACTTCTATTTTCCTTGATCTTGTTGGGGAGAGATGCCTACAGAGAATTATTTAAATGATTGAGGTTTGGCTGTTTCACACAAATCATTGAGATCATAGGTGGATCATTTTATGTGAGGTATAAACAAAATTTAAAACAGAGTGATAACTTAACCAGACAGTATATTCCTTTTCTTTGATCTTTTTTGTCCTGTATTTAATTATGATAAGAAAAAAAAACAGGCTTTTTAAGTTCTGCAATCTTTACAAAACATCTTTCTTTTATTTATTTGGTGACTTCATTAGTTTGAGAATGTTTCAATAACAACTTTAACTCTATGGATTTATTCCAGTAACAACAGAGGTTTGTGACCTTTACCTACCTGCCTTGTATGTTCTTTAAAAGATGTGTAGATATAAATTCTTTTTATTGCTTAAGAAAGAGAAAGTTATTCTTGTTTTTTCCCCAACCCCTACCCTTACTAAGTAGAGGAAATTTCCCAAATTGCACAAGGAATCAGTCTTCTAAGTGTGTAAAGATATGTCTTAATAATGCCTCCGATTATCTCAGACAAACATCAACATTGCTATACAGGTACGGTACCCTACATAGCCTGAAAATATGTCATGGGCTGTCATCTTGTCAGCTGTCATAAATTAAGCAAAGTTAGTTTTGGTAAAAACAAAACAAAGTTGGTTTTGAATGAAAGATCATAAATGCCAAACTAGTGTAACTGGATGTTTCTGAGAATTGGTAAGGGGATACAGAATCTTTCATCACTCGTCTTTCACCACTGTTCAGATATAACCTATATGAGTAGCTCTCAAAAATCATGATCATTTCATGACTGTTGGTGACCTAAGTAAAATGAGTTCATAGTTTCCTTATAATTGCCCACAAGTGTCTCAAGTAATGCCATTCTCAGTAAGGAGGACAGAAGTTATTGGACATGGAGACTGAAGTTCTATCTCACAGTTTAAGGCTAAGGCACGGTTAATAGAGCAGTGAGTCTAAGTCACACTGCCATTGCCTTTGCTGTAGATCTTATATGGATAAACAGAAGGCTTAAGTCTCCCGGACTGGCAGTCCACAAGCACTAAAATTATTTAAAATTTAAGAAACAACCCCCAGTGTAGGTGCTGCAGTCATGGTGATTATTTGGTACGGAAGCTGTGGTGATAAAAGTATCTTCTTTTGGATAAAATTAAAGAGAAAAAAACCACTACATAGACCCCTGAACACATATGACACTTTTAACTAGGAGTTATGTAGGAGTGTCAGCACTGGTATCTCAGCAAATTGGCATGCTAGCCATTTAAATCGCAAATTACCTGTTTCGCTATATTTGATGCTGTAAGTTAATCACCATTTTCCAGACCTAAATTATTATTAGGTGCTGCTGATACTATTTAAACTTGTGTTGCATTTCAGCTTGTGGTCTCTTGTTCAGCAGGTGTATGTGAAATGCTGTTTGGACTCAGATCTTCTAGGTAAAAAGTGCTACTTAAATGTATAGAATTATTATTCATCAGTAGGTGGAAGTTGATGTATATGGTATAAACCATTCCAAACACCATGCTCGTATGCCACATCCATGTGTTAAACTATATGTAGATTAAGAAAGAGGGAGAGAAATCTAGCCAAATTGTCTGTCTTATGGGTGCGAAGCCCAGAATTGTAAGGAAAGTAACCAATGTCTCAGTAGAGAATTTCCTCTGTCTCCCACCCTCCAGGAAAGTGGTGCACAACAAATCAAGATCTGAGAATAGTATAGCTATTGTGGGCCTTCATGCTGAGTACTAATGGGACAGTCCTTGGCTTGGTATGATATGAGGAAAGAGGACATATCTAAATTAGCCAGGACACAAACCATTTAGCACTTTGCAAGTGAAAGCCAACAATAAAAATTGCAGCCAAAAATCATGTCAAGCACTCCCTTGTAGGAAATACCATGTAATAAACAGTCACATTCTGCCCTAATTGAAATTTCTAAACAGTTTGAATAGTTTAACCTTGATGAGATAAATATATCCATAAATTCTTTGCAGAACACGGATGATAAAATACATTATTGGCAGCCACTGCTACCTGAACAGCAGCTAAGAACAAGCAAAGCACCTATGTTGTAAATCTGAGAAACAAATGCTAGGTATAGCCTTTATTTGTTTTCTCATGTAATTATGATGGCTGCAATCTTGGCAGACCGGGGATTAAACTGTGGACCTCCAGAGCTAAAAGTCTAAAGGTCACTCACTTGGGCTGTAACACATTCATCTCCTCTGAGGATTGGGGACAAAGCGGGACCTGTAACACACACCAGATGATTACATGATCTTTGTAATGCCTTCTGGTCACTTCACCCAGCACATAAGCATTACCTAACTCAAATCTAAGTTGAGTCTCATCAGTGTCCCAGTCCTGGTTAGGCACTGTTATGACTGAGGTAAATAGTACTGGATGGATTAGATGAAATGGAGCTGTAGAGCTTTGTGTCATCCATATTCTGAAGACACTGCAGCCCATACCTCCCTATTAGCTCTGCTAGCAGCCTCAGACACCAGCTAAACAGGAGAGGATGACAGAATTAAAACTGGTGAAACCAACAAGAGAGAATTCTCGGTGCAGATAAACAAGATCATCTAGGATCTTGCTAAGAAAGAAGAGAATGGAGCTACTCTCATCATTCCGTCAACAAAACCACATGGTCATGTTAAAGATAGCAGATACATATAACAGAATCAGCACTGATGCCTGATCATTGTGCATAGCCAGAAAAAAATCATCTTGAGCCAGGATGTAATAATAATTTCCTTAATTGATGCTGGAATCTTGCTTTCCAACAGCAAAATATTGATGATTGATTCCAAAAATGCCCCAAAGACATGCTTTCATTAAACAAGACAGGCAAGTATCCAACTTGCATGTTGCAACCTGAATGTGCTCTGGGACCTCCAGAATCTCAGAGAGTAACAGCGACTGAAATTCCTCTTCAAAAACAGAAGTGGTGCTAACAAGAAGGGAAAATATTTGAAGAGCTTGTCAAGACTCAGACCTCACCAGTGACCAATGGCATTAGACCACAGATCATCAAGTTGGTGTAAAGCCTTAGGCTTTTGCTGGACTCATCACCACTCCAGGAGTAATAGACTCTCAAATTGCTACTGTAGTGAAGAATTTTTGATCGATGACTTACCAGGAAACTGCATCTTTTTTCCTCAGGAGAGGACCATCATCTTTCATGCTAAACTCATTCTATGATGCCAGAGGCTGAAAGTTACAGGTGTCAAAAGAAAACTGAAGTTGGTGCAGAATATGTAGCATATATAGCAGAACAGTGATAGACATTGCCTCTGCTTTGTGAACTCATTGATTCTCCATTCATTTCAGAACAGAATTCAAAGATCTGGTCCTAACCTATAAAGCCCTTAATGAACTGGTAAAGATGAAGAGAGAAAATTCCATTTGTTCTTGACTCTTACTTTTCATCATAATATGGTCCAGCTCTGATACCAATGTACTAAGCACCTTGTAAAAAACTGAAATATAAAGACTGATAGAAACATAAGCTGAGGAAGCTCTGCATTGTCACCAATAGACATGATTCTGCTACCATGGAGACAGATAGATCAGTATGAATCTGAGTGATCCTATCTGCAAAATAATTTGAACTTATAATTTAATAGAATGAGGTTACTTATGCATCCAAAATGAGTTCAGCTTTCCCTGTCTTTGAGCAACAAGGTTGTCTACCTGTCCTGCAAATAATCAACTACCTAACTGTTTTGGGCTTCAAATTAAACAGCATAAACTAGTAATTTCATTAGGAGTTAGAGAGAGACTAATATTTCTCAAATATCCCAATCAATATTTCCTAGGTATAGCCTAGGTAAATAGTAACCACTAGCCTTGGTAAATAGTAACCACACTGAATTAGATTTTGAATAATATAAAGCAGCATGTTGAAGGTTAGGAGTATTGTTTGCTCCTACTGACTACCAGATATCAGCAGAGTTGTTTAACTGTCTGGGGAAAAAAGTAAGCACAAGAGAAAAAGAAAGAAACTCTCCCTTCCTAGTCCAGAAGAAAATATTTTGCTAGCGTCACCTCTGAATTACGGACGTAATTTTATTTCCTATAAAGCAGAGACAGCGTCATCAGGCATTTTTCTCAAGTAATGTACTAGTGGTAGGAGTACTAGATAGGCAACCTTGTTGAAGGGAATTCTTAATTGATTCATTAATAGGTCCTGAAATCTTGCCTTTAAACGTTTTATAAGAGTCACAGCAGTCTGGCTCATTTCTAGATTTAAAGTGAGTGAAACATCTTACAACTGTGGTACACCTATCAAGATTTATAGTAGTATTTCAGTCCAGATCGAGAGCTTTAAGATTATACAGAAATTTCATATCAGTTTTAGGTGTGGGGTACTGAACTTCAGATAAGATTTATATGCTGAAAATTTCCAATGTGTTTGTTAGTATTCTTTGATAGGATAATGAGTCTTGTGGATAAGGGAGAAGCTGTGGATGTGGTATACCTAGACTTTAGTAAGGCATTTGATACGGTCTCGCATGATATTCTTATCGATAAACTAGGCAAATACAACTTAGATGGGGCTACTATAAGGTGGGTGCATAACTGGCTGGATAACCGTACTCAGAGAGTTGTTATTAATGGTTCCCAATCCTGCTGGAAAGGCTTAACAAGTGGGGTTCCGCAGGGGTCTGTTTTGGGACCGGCTCTGTTCAATATCTTCATTAACGACTTAGATATTGGCATAGAAAGTACGCTTATTAAGTTTGCAGATGATACCAAACTGGGAGGGATTGCAACTGCTTTGGAGGACAGGGTCATAATTCAAAATGATCTGGACAAATTGGAGAAATGGTCTGAGGTAAACAGAATGAAGTTTAACAAAGACAAATGCAAAGTGCTCCACTTAGGAAGGAAAAATCAGTTTCACACATACAGAATGGGCAGAGACTGTCTGGGAAGGAGTACGGCAGAAAGGGGTCTAGGGGTTATAGTGGACCACAAGCTAAATGTGAGTCAACAGTGTGATGCTGTTGCAAAAAAAGCAAACATGATTCTGGGATGTATTAACAGGTGTGTTGTGAGCAAGACACGAGAAGTCATTCTTCCGCTCTACTCTGCGCTGGTTAGGCCTCAACTGGAGTATTGGGTCCAGTTCTGGGCACCGCATTTCAAGAAAGATGTGGAGAAATTGGAGAGGGTCCAGAGAAGAGCAACAAGAATGATTAAAGGTCTTGAGAACATGACCTATGAAGGAAGGCTGAAAGAATTGGGTTTGTTTAGTTTGGAAAAGAGAAGACAGAGAGGGGACAGTTTTCAGGTATCTAAAAGGGTGTCATAAGGAGGAGGGAGAAAACTTCTTCACCTTAGTCTCTAAGGATAGAACAAGAAGCAATGGGCTTAAACTGCAGCAAGGGAGGTTTAGGTTGGACATTAGGAAAAAGTTCCTAACTGTCAGGGTAGTTAAACACTGGAATAAATTGCCTAAGGAGGTTGTGGAATCTCCATCTCTGGAGATATTTAAGAGTGGGTTAGATAAATGTTTATCCGGGATGGTCTAGACAGTATTTGGTCCTGCCATGAGGGCAGGGGACTGGACTTGATGACCTCTCGAGGTCCCTTCCAGTCCTAGAATCTATGAATCTATGACATAAGAGTTCGGAGTGATCATTTTGCGAGAAGTGTTTGCCCAGGGTGCTGAGGTGTTTTTGTCTTTTATTGTGTTTTTGTGTGAGTTCATTTGAGAGAGTAGTGATTCCACTCTATTTAGTTATCTTGGTTCTTATTTTTACCTATAACCATTGTGTTTAAGCAGGAACTTGTAAGAGGCAGTATCTCTCTCTCTCTCTAGATAGATAGATAGATAGATAGATAGATAGATAGATAGATAGATATATGGGATGGTATTCTGGTACTTAGATACAGGTCCTTGCTGAGGCCTGAGCTGTATGAACACTGAACATTTTGGATAGTTTTCTTAAAATTTCAAAGTGTTAAGTGTTGGGTGAAGGTTTCTGTTCATTCCTATTTCATTAAAAAAATGCACCCCACTCTTCTAGAAGGATATGTATTTTAGAAAAGCATTTTCAAAAGGTTCATTTATAATGCAATGCCCTTTATAGATAGCTTCCGCACATTAAACAAGACTATTTTACTTGCTGTAGAGAACAGCTGGTTTTGAGTATTCTGTTTACTAATATGCCAGAAATAAGATGACACAAAAGCATTTAACAACAACAAAAAAAACCCATCATTATTGAGTCTAAATTATTATTATATATGAAGGCCTCTTTAACTCTTGCGCCACAAGGAGGTCTGAAGTAAACTGTCATAATCCTTAAAATGCAGAGTAGTTGTAGCCATGCTGGTCCCAGGATATTAGAGACAAGGTGGATGGGTGATATCTTTTATTGACCCAACTTGTGTTGGTGAGAAAGACCAGCTTTCGAGCCACACAGAGCTCTTTCTTGAAAGCTGGTCTCTCTCACCAACAGACGTTGGTCCAATAAAAGATCTTACCTCACCCAGCTTGTCTCTCTAGTAATCTGTAACAGGCAGAAGGAAGTGGAACCAACCTTGCTAGGACAGGTGCTGTGCCTGGCCAGAGTTTGAAGCTGCCTTTTCCTACTTTTATTAGGGGAGAGTTCTGTCTAGCATTCTCAGGAGTGAATCTCTTTTGCACCCGTAGGAGATGATGCACCAATGGTTAATAGATCCCTGAATCTTTCTCCATGTATGAGATCAAATAATTATACTTGGCACTTATAAAATGCCTTTCATCTAAAGATCTTAAAGCCCTTTTCAGCATGAATTATCTCACAACACCTCTCTGTATAATTCCCATTTTACAAATTAAATCAAGCCACAGGGAGGTGAAGTGTTTTACCCGAATTCACAGTTGCTTGCAAAGCTAGAAATACAATCCAGATAGCCTGACTCCCAAGTCCCGGCTCTAATCCCTATTCAATGCTCACCACTGAAATTTTTACAGTTTTGCCATTACAGATAGGTAATATTACCATCGTTTTCCTTATACTCTTGTGTGGGGAATGCCATAATGTGTGAATTATGTGGAAAGGCATCCATTTGAATCATAAATAAAATTGACCAAAGTGCAAGTAGTATGCAGGTTTCTCAAGAAAGCACTAAAGAGCACTTAGTCCTGACCTTAAGCAACATAAATCTAAGTTACTAAATCTTGTACTTAAAAGGAGATCTTGTTTAAATCAGTTATTAACAGGCATACAGAAAAAGTGGAGGGGATGGGGGGGGAGGGGCTCTTTGAGCAAAATAACCTGGTTTCCTTTTTAAAATCCTTTAGAGGGCATAATAATTAAGTGCTTTATTGTGTTTTTTTAAACATAGTCTGTGAATGTGGGTGGGGAAGTGCACCATCCTGGCAGCAGTTCCTTAGGACCTGATTTCCATGTCGCTTACACCACTTACACTAGTACACTAGTGTACTCTTATTTACTTCTTGGTTTACATCAGTGTGAGAGGCGAATCAGGCCATTTGGCATTCATGGAGACATAATACCTTGATGAACGATGAAGGTGCAGCCAAGTGTGCAATGAGCATTCTATCTACAGTGGCTGAGCTTTGCAGGTTGGTGTAGAATGAAGAGCCAGGCCATGCCCTGTCCCACTCGCCCCCTTGGTAATTCTAGCACTGGTGACTCTAAGAGACTCTCCTGATGCTTGTCCTTTGGAAATGCAAGAACTGAGATGTTGGCTGTCACTTACCCCGGATAGAAAGAGAGGCCCATAATGCACTCTTCCTCCCTTCCCTCTTCTGTATGCCCATGCAGGGCTAGCCGCAACCTAGCCTCATATTACATCCTTGTCATTTAACCTAATAATATACAATAGCACAACTAAAATGTTTAAAAAGGAAGGCAATATTTATTTGTTCAATATAAACAAAAGTCACTGCTGGCAAAAATTTTCCAACTCTATTGTAGTCAGTGGAATTGATTGCTCTTGTTTATTCAGTGGAGATATTGGCTCTATGAATTTAAGATGTTACACTTGAAGTTCTTGCTATTAAAAAGGTTGATGGCCTCTTTTCATGTCTCAGCCACGTTTCAAAAGCTTACAGAAAATGGATAAAATGTAACATTTAATTGTCTTGCAATCTCTAGCATCCCTAGTTGTGGGCTTTTCTCTCAAGGTACATCCAAACAAGTCCTAAATCTTTATTATTTTTCACAGTTGCTGTTATTCTGTAAATCTGTTGTAACAGCACCTACTACTTCCAGTCAAGTGGGGAGCCTGGTGCATCAAAAGCCACCTCCAGTACTATTAATGTGTAGGCCTACAAGGAGAATGACTGCACCACAACTAAAGGTGGGCAGAATTTGTGTGGGCTTACCCAAAGAAAAACAGCTCTGCTTTGTGGTGAGGGGGAGTGAGGGGGGAGAGGAGGAAGGTCAGAAACTGCTGCAAAAGGTGCTCGGTGGTCAACTTTGCAGCAATGACTCCCCCCCACCCCCCTCCCCCCCAAGGAATGTGCATAAAGGCACGAAATCTAGTGGGGCAAGTCTCTATGTGAAAGCAGCGAGGAAGCCAGCACCCACCCTCCCTCCCCTAGTAGGCAGCAAGTGGAGGCGAATGGCAGGCTGGGTTTGGACCTGCTGTGGGCATTACGCTAGTCGCCCCTTTTAAAGTGGGGCTGGGAAGGAATTTTTCCCACACCACCAGAATTGGCTTCGGTGGAGTGTGGTTTTTTTGCCTTCCTCACGGCGGGTGCGAGGATGGACCTTTTCTGGTGAATAGAAAAAGTGGTAGGCCATATGTCGCAACTTATTTTGTAATATTGGGCGGATGTTCAGTGCAGGTACTCCATAGGGAGGGCAGACAGTGACCAGATAAATGGTCTGGTAAAGGACTTAAAAGGAGGTACTGGATAAAGAAACAGAACAGGTGAGGGGGTTCGGGGACTCCCATGACTGGTACAGCAGGGAGCCAACACCTCCCCACCCCCCACCCCGTTCTCATAGCCCTGCGAGGCTGATGGATGGTAAGGTCCAAGCCATGGGGCAGCTGGGGGACCTGGATGGAAACAAAGGGGGGCTGGTGAAAGCCCCGGAGAATTGATTTGAATAAGCATTGATTTGCCTGCACTGTACACTTTATCTGCCGGGTAGTCCCAGACATCTATATAATAAAATTGCTGCCTGATTAAAACCCATAACAAGTCTCCTGTCCTTCTTGCGGTATACCCAGACAATGAGACAATTAGCTGACTCTCCCTTTCTTTTCTGTTTCTCAATCCCCCAAAATAATACAAATCAATTGCTAGTGTTCCACGCAGTTAGGATAGCAAAAATTCTAAAGACATTTAATTTTAAAAACTACTAGAAATTTGAAAATAATTGCACATTCTGATGTTATTTTGAATCTCATCAAGCCATGTATTAATGTGTCTCTAATGGCATGATTTCTTTTCACACCTCTACGGTGGTTGAAACTCAGTCCTTTTAAGTGAGATCTCCTAACCAGTGTATGGCAGTTCCAATTAGCTGCTCTTGGGCCTGAAGTGCATCACAAACGGTAACAAGGTCTCCTAGGAACACTTTTGTTGCAAGCACTGTAGTCA
Source organism: Emys orbicularis (assembly GCF_028017835.1). Lineage (NCBI taxonomy): Eukaryota > Metazoa > Chordata > Testudines > Emydidae > Emys > Emys orbicularis. The sequence continues at coordinate 67,776,249 of NC_088688.1, read as the reverse complement.
TATTTCCTCATTAGTTCCTTTAAATTGTCACTAATGCCATGTTCCAAGCTTTTGAGAAGTAGACCAAAAACAGAAAAACTAGGTATCTATGTAGAATAGACAATTATTTTTCATAATTCAAGACCCCTTTGAATGCCTTTGATAGTTTTGAAGCTTACACAGTTAAATTTATTAACCATAACCACTCACTTAAGTCGGAGGATTTAGTGATTTGTTGCCTAGGAAAAGAGAAAAAAATATTTTGTGATGGCAGATGGTTCGTTTTCTAAATTTGTGATTTTTTTAAAGATTATTTTTAGTCTTTTAATTAAATTTTGCACAAACTATGAGCAAAATAAGAAAAACATAAAATGTTTAAACGTGTGTAGTTTTATAGGGGTACCATCAAAACCAATAGGCCTCAATTTTTGGTTTGGTCTGCGTGTGTCCAGATCATGCTGTTTTTCTGCTCCACTTGTCAGCGCAGTTCTTGGGAGGATGACAGGTTTTGGAGACTATTGCCCTGGCAGACGCTCTAAAGGAATGATTTTTTCAACATTTAATTACTCTTCCTGCTTGTGCCTGTAGAACTGAGAAGGGCTGAGCAAAGGAACAGCACAATATGCATGTGCACTGTTGCACACTGTCTCCAGGGTTTGTCAACAGTGGTCCTTCTAACCTAGGAAGCTGAGATTTTAACAATGTTGCAGTTGTTTTTTTGGCAAGTTGTCATACTGTCCAGAAATATGAAGACATTTTTAACTGATAGGTGTAAGAGGCAGTTTTGATCCTGCCATCCTCAGAACACCACTGAACTTTGGGAGTTTGAAACTCCATTCATCATCACGTTACTGAACAGATTCTGGGTGCCTACAAATTCATGACACGTTTCATATTGTAACACTTCATATTTACAATTGTTATGTTCTTCTTCTGCAAAATATTATTTGATTGGTTTTGTACTGTGAAATCATTTTGTGCTATTTGCTTTTTCCTGGGCTCTGTACATTGTTCAGGATACCAACTTTATCAAATTTGATAAAAACTAACTGCATATCAGACTGTCAGAGAGTAGTCTTCATAAAACTTATGGTGGATGTGGAAAAGGCTTGGCAAGATGGCACAAGGTCTTTTCCTTTGGCATCTTCAGATTGAGTGAATGAATAATTACACCCCTCCCCCAAAACTCACGATTTATAGTTCACTCTTCATTGGAATTTTTCATGTGTTAGATGGTTCTAACGAGTTCTCCTCCTTTAGAAAAGTCACAAATCAACTCAGAAGATTATATTTTTAGTGGGCTCAATTCCTGAGTATCTTGTTTACTATTCTGCAAGCTCTACTAATTGAATGTCTTTAGCCCTTTGATTAGGAACAATTCATTGTTGTGGTTATAAAATTGAGGGGTTGGGGTGCTCAAAAGAATATGTACATGTCAAGTGTATTTTCATAGTCTGGGAAAAACAAAAATTATTATTATCATTATTCTAAGACTCACTCCTATTTCCAACTTTCTTTCTGCAAAAATGTTTGCTCTTTCTGTAAGTAAATTGACATTAAATAATGAATTGTTCAAAATAATAATTTTTTTAAAATCTAACATTTTTTGAAGATTGGTGCAAATCAGCCAGAGTATAAACTTAATGTCTTAAAAAGACAGATATGGCTACAATCTGGGGTAATTTTTTGATGGATTATAGCAAACAGACTAAATATGACTTGATCCTTGCTTTGTAGAAAAGGTTAATATCATTTGGTGCTTTTACCCTTTTTCTTTGATTTCATTTTTAACAATGATTAATAAAGGTAGAGGTAATGAATATACAACTACTTTCCCCTCTCCCTTTCATATTGTAAGGGACTTGTTCACAAAAGTAGCTGTAATATGTGTTCTTTCCCATTCAAGTTGATTAGTATGTGGGGGAGGCAATGTAAAGTGTTTTTGATATCCCTACAAATTAATTTACATGTGGGTGAGCTACAGAAGGGAACTAAAAGTGAAAATTAAATGGTGGAGCATAGCAGGCAGCTGAAGGTGAATATAAGCAGTTCTATAGTATTGTTCTAGCTATATTAAAGATTGCATGCTCTCAAATAAATGTGTGATCAATTCATTTATATGGATACCCCAGGTGATTCAGTGTTTTCATAAAATAAAAAATGGGCACATTTTGACAATGGGTTTTATGTATTCAAATGTAGTGCAATCAGCTGAAAATTGTGAAAAATTCACTCAGATTGTAGAAAGTTGAACCGTGTTTTCAATTTAAATTCTGTGTAGTTGCTCAGAAAACCTTAGAGGATTCCACAAGCCATGCAATGGGGGTTCAACTCTCACAATTAGAATAGCACAATTGGGGAAAATTAAGGAATAGGCAATATATATGCAAGTCTCTTGGGTCCTAGTTAGTGAACTCATGTGATTATGTTAAAATTTAAGCTTTCATTAAAAATAATGCAATCTTGTATTTATGCTCATGGAGGAAAGATTGAAAATATAAACTGAGTGTAAATCAATGCAATGCATCTGCCTGAGTCTTCAGTCAACTTGAAAAACAGTTCTGAGAAACATAAATTGCCTCCAGAATTGGGTGCTCCTGACACTGCCCTTCCAAGAGTGGAGGGGGGCACTGACAACCATCACAGCCCAGGATTTTATGGGGAAGGGGACCTTCACTACCATTACCCAATCATGGCTCTGCTGGTATTGATGTTGGCATCAATACCCATACAGATTCTTAGAGGAATGGGGGCTGAGACTTCCCTCCTCTGCAATAGACCACAACCTGCCTAAAATCAGGAAGTGGTGGGGAAGTCCAGCCTACCCAAAGAGGACTAGTGGTGGGAACCCCAGAAACCTCTCCTAATGCCATTCCTAAGAGATGTGGGGCCATGACATGGGTAGGGGAAAGCCATTTAGGGCAATGGATTGCCTTCACCTGGCCCTGAACACGGTGTGTTTGCAATGTTTCATAATTGACAACAAAATGAAAAACTAGGTTGTTTCTTTGGTTTGACTCTCTTCAGGTAGTAATGTTCAAGATTAATTTATAATGCTATGTGCTTGCTCAGTTAATCTTCTCTTGGTAAACACTGACATAATTATAAAAAATTGTAAACCTTATGGAATACGTCTCATTAGACACAATAATATAAATATTTTTTCCAGGATTAGAAGTTGGCCCAAAGTGTAGTATATGTAAAACATTTTCAAATTAGGATTGGAACTTCAGTTCTCTGCCTCATGACTTACCCCATAAATATTAATAGACAACATATCAAAATGTTCCTGTTTATTAAAAGGGCTGTTCGGCTTTTAATGATACCTAATTTGCAGATGTATGGTAGACTGCAAGTAGTTCTTATTAAAATGTATCTAGTCTCATTTTGTAGGAGGATAATTTTCTTTTTATTCAGATTATGGATGTGCGCAGTAAAACACTATTATCATGGAATACAATACAAAGTTTTACATTTATTTGTCTTAAAAATCAATCACTTTGTGCCACCTCACAAAGGCAACAAATTCCTCTCCCAAAATGAGGTCCTCCAAAAATGTAAATGCATTTCATAAACCTTATAGAATAAGAGGGTTTAACTGTCTATGTAGTTTCTGATTTGTATAAAAGTAACCCAATGAACCTGCATGGTTCAAAGAATCGATAATGTGAAAAGAGTTGGTCTCAGTCCAGTTCCCAGAGCAAAAATCACCACCACAGTTGATGCTAATAGGCACCCTTGTTGGCAGTCTCAGTAGAGAAGACAAGAACTGGAATGGACATGGAGACTGTATTATCCTCTCTCCCCTAGAATTTTTACTTAAAGTCAAGGTTGAGATACCATGGTAAGAAAGTTTTCAGTCTTTCTACCTTTGCTTTTTCTGCTCTCTGGCTGAAAAGAGGACTTCACTCTCTAGTACTGCCACTCTAACAACTTTCCACATACTATGTTCACCCAATTTTAGAAAGGAAAATTGAAAAATTATTAAAAATGTGACCTGATGGATGATGTAAATATGGTGAAGGAAATCAAGGTCAAAGCAACCTCCACAGACAGTTAACAAAAAAAAAAAAAAGTAGGTTTTGGTTCAGGATTTGAGGAGAGGGAAGGGGACAGATAACACTGAAAGTATGTGATGCTGTTATCACTGTAAATTCTAACAGCTGTTCTGATTTAAGAAATCAAATTGTCAGCATCAACAATAAAATCAGGTTGGGGAATATTCTGCTGCTCCCGCTGCTGCTGTGTGGAGTGTGTTCCTGAGGGTATAAATGTATTTTCCCCAAAAGATTATAAAGAATTCAAGAATACATATTATCACTTTAAAGTTAGCAAATATTTTTATCCTGAGTAATGCAGCTGGATTGACTTGGGAGCTGTAGCAGTCTATTGGGTCAATGACCTGCAAATTAAAGAGGACCCATTCTTGCTCTAAAGGAATTGTTACAATCTATCTTGCTAAAAATCCTCTTTTAAAAATATGTCTATGTAGAAAGTTACCCACTCAACAGGCTATCACAGCTAGTCTAATGAGCAATGAATACGTTTTAAAATTAGCAGGACAAAAATACATTTTATGGTACTCCATTACGTGATTGATACCATGTAAATAATACAGTTGTAAACATAACATATATAGAGATATTAATCCGGATTTAGTTATAATTAAATTATAAAGGATAAACATATATTTTACAATATATTTAGTTCTTGCTTTCCTTTTTTTTTTTTTTTTTTTGTACTTACAAGTTAAAAATTGAGAGAAGTCACAGATAAAGAACTGTTTAATTATATAGTTGTGACAAACCAAACAGAAATGTAGAAATTCAAACCCCATTCTCATAAATTAGACCTTCTGTAGCAACATATTGGAATACAAATGGTACATGCTATTTCATGACCTGATGAATGCTGATCTCTGCAATAATCACTGTAGAAACATAAAACTGAATTTCAGCCCGACATTTATAATGGCTGGTATATTCTATGTCGCTATTGTAATGTAGCTTACACTTTTTGTCTGCAAAATCTCTCAAAGCTTAAACATTGCATGAAGCAGATCTTGTATCTGATAGTTGCACTGAATTTTACAACAGAAATCAAAACATTTCTGTAACATTTTCTTTTTTTTCCCAAATAACCTCTATGTGATATTGTATATTGAAATTGCATTAATGTATATTTTGATACCGGTTGTCACAGTCCCACCAGGCTGTTGAGTTTGGGTCCACACAAGTCAGACCATGTGTACTTTTAAGCTTACCTTGGTCTGTCTCTTTCTTTGGCCTCTCTGTCACAATTCCTGGGCACAGATTCTGTTATCCCTTCACAGAAGTGGGACCTCGTGGTCCAGTTGCCTTAGGCCCCCAGGATAGTGTTGACCTCTCTGCCACAAAACACCACAGTTCCTTAAGTGCACTCTTTCCCAAAGCTCCAACCCTATAGGCACTCTGGTTTACCATTTACTTCTCCAGGGACATATGATAGTTGAAGCACATGCCAAAATTCCAAAACCAATTGTCCTTGAATTAGACAACACAAGAAATATACAGATCCAGTAAAAACAGTAACACCTAGACACATATCCCTGCCTCAGTTTCCTCACCACCCTCAAGCATTCTTTTGGCTTATGTTAGAGTCCTCTATGGTGTCCAGGATCCTTCCTTTCTCCCTTCTCTGCACATGGCTTCTCCTCCAAAACATGGAGCCTTCTCTCACTCCTGTATCCAGCTTTCTGCTTCTGGTCTCATCTCCCTCTTTCCAAAATGGCCTGTAAGTTAACCTCCCTTTTATAACTTACAGTCCCCTTGTCAACCCTCTGATCAGGTGATCAAAGGTCCCTATATAGTGATCCCTTGCTTTGTTACTGGTAGACGGGTTCTTCTGTGCAGCCAACTCGTTGTCCAACCGTGCTTCCATGTAAACAGAAGACCATAAGGGTTTAATGATTCTCCATTGTTAGCACTGTATCGCTACCCCTTGGAATTCCAATTCAACATAGAGGTAAAAAGAAAACAGAGAAGGCAGACAAGCCCTATGTTCAAAATGGAGTTTGTAGTTTGACAAAAATATATACAGAGAGCACATTATCTCAAACTGGAATCAATAAATTGTACATGAACACATTCCCCAAATTGTCATACTAGTGATATAAAAATATTCAACATAACTTAATGTTTTGCCTGTCCAGAGCTTTTTGGGACATGGGAATCTTAGTAGTCAAAAATGTGTCTAATTGAAGTCATACATTTTTTAGCATTTTTTAGCTACCCCTTGGAATTCCAATTCAACATAGAGGTAAAAAGAAAACAGAGAAGGCAGACAAGCCCTATGTTCAAAATGGAGTTTGTAGTTTGACAAAAATATATACAGAGAGCACATTATCTCAAACTGGAATCAATAAATTGTACATGAACACATTCCCCAAATTGTCATACTAGTGATATAAAAATATTCAACATAACTTAATGTTTTGCCTGTCCAGAGCTTTTTGGGACATGGGAATCTTAGTAGTCAAAAATGTGTCTAATTGAAGTCATACATTTTTTAGCATTTGAGTTTAAAAGGTGTGGCTATAATAAATTCTATTGAAAGAGTTCTAGGGAAGGTCACAAAAAGAAGGAAGTTTTGTATAATGCGTTCGGAATTACATTGTGGTGTAGCCGTTGTGGATGAGTCCTAATTGATTTAATATGAAATGAATTCTTGCAACTGTGAATCTTATTTTGTATGTATTCCAGATGTGTGGAGGTCATTGCTAAAGAAGGACAGAACCTGAAAGAGCTGTATTTGGTATCCTGTAAGATTACCGACTATGGTATGTAAAATGGCTATTGTTTTTTACCCTTTGTCAAGACTGATCTGTTGAAACTTTACATGGAGACGTAAAAAGTGAAATTTACCTTGTTATACTTGTAAAAATGTTGCTGTGACACTAGACAGAGAAGATTTAGAACGAAGAAGCTAGAGGACAGGCACTCTGTTAGATTTCAGAGAGCTGCAGATTTATCCTTCATATAGAATTGACTGAAAAATGTTGATTGATCTCTGTGATGAGAGTTTGAGTATTGATCGATAAACACTCAGATTTGAATTAATTTGCCTCCTGCTCTTCCTTCTTTCTTCACCCTTAGTTTAAATGGAGATTTGCAGGGTCTAGTAGTTATCTAGTCTTTTTAATGAACTCAGACTGGTTCTTCCTTTCAAATCTTGCACTGTTCTGGGATCTGAGAGTTGAAATCAGAGATTATTTTTGGCCCAGAAGAGAGGCAGGGCCATGCAATGCTAAATCACATCCACTGCACACCTAGCATGAGAACAGTGGCTTGGTGCAGGGGAAACAGTGACCCTGGGTTTTGGGAGAAGAATCCTCCTCAGGATGCAAAATGACAATGAAGTCACTTTATGGCTACTGCTGCAGTTTCGGGGTTGTAGTAGCCTCTGCTCTGTTTGAAACCCCTCCTTCCCTTCATGTAGTAGCAGATCTGCTAGCTATGCCGTATCCTCAAACCTTTCTTCTATATCTGTCTGGAAGGAATTCCTATTGAGTTCATGGCATCCTGCCCCTCATCCCAACCCAGTGAACTCACATCACCCTCTAAGGGCCTTCTTTGGATGAAGGGGCTGACAAGGGAGCAGTAGTTTCCCTCAAAAGCAGTATGACCAAACTAGCGAGGTAGTGGGGAAAGGAAGGCAGGTGAATGTATTGGATTGGATTTGAATGGAAAGTGAGAGGAAGTGGTTATGCATAAATGAGACATGGGAAGAGCGTTGGGTGGGAGGATAGGAGAGTATCTGCATAGGCTTGGTTGGTTAGATACCATAATTATCCAAACTGCACCGTTCCATCAAATATTTTAAGGTTTGCCCATCACTAATTTATAAGATTCTGTAGTCATTTCACATCATCTGTGTTCTTGACCTTGTAGTCGTTGGGGCTTTTCAAAAAACTTTTGCAGGTGCTACTAATACTAGATTCTGATGCTGATACTACTAATAAATTAATTGCCTCAGTAATAATATTAGTAAATTGTTCAGTACGGTAACTGTGGCACTGAACAATTTTTAACATTATTATTGAATTAGTGTATTATCAGTATTCATTCAAACATATAGCCCTCATCACCACTAAGTAAATAAATGTTATGTCAATCCCTTCTGACAGCTCCATTCTTCTTGTGTTTTGTGTTAAAAATCATGAGTGATGAGCGCTGTAGCAGAGCGGTGCTCATAAGCACCACTTAGCCATTGTGAGCAACTCAGGAACTCTTACTTAAGTGGGGAAGGAAGGTGCCACTCTTCTTGCAAAGCTCCTGAGGTCCTTAGGGAGAAGGGAGCCTTTCACCAGCAGAGCTCAGTACTGTAGTGCCACAGTAGGATGTGGGAGGAAAGAGAACCAGGCAACCCTTTCCCCTGAACACATCCTGCTACATTTGGCAAGTAGGAGAAATCTGCTAGTGATTACTAGGATGATTTGTTGTGGTCTGATTTAAGAAATTTCCCAATGGTCTTATTATGCTATTGATTTCACTATGCATAACTGTTCAGGCCCCACCAAATGGCAGATGCTTCTCTCTTAGTGGAAGCATGTTATTCTATAAATTTGCAGGATAGGTGTCATGCAAAATGGAGACTCAGTAATGTCTTAGCCAAATATTTAGTATCATATTACACTGACCAGAGTTCTGGGAGGGAATGACTGTATGTGGACATCCATTCTTGCTTAATCTACCTGGTAGTCTATTGAGGATATTAGCATATGCACTTGGTCCATGTAGGTTTGGTAGATTCAACACACAATGCCTACTTTTTATATTTAAAATTTGACTATTTGCTAATTGTGACTCTACAGATTTCCATATATATTTAGCAAGACACCTGAGAAACACTATTTTCCCAACTAATTTTGAAGATAAAACCAGGATTTTTAGAAAGAGACTAAGGAAATTATGCACCCATAGTCCATTCAAATTCATTGGAATTCAGATGTCCTTTGAAACTCCCAGCCCAGATTTCTTGATACATTCGTGATTAGTTTAGTGGAATTGTGACTGCTGGTGTCAAGAGCCTAATTGTCTCAAGGTTCAATTAGCAAAAATGCAAATTCCATAGCTAAACAAAATATTATTGTTATTAGAACAACTTGTTTTAAGCACACCTTAATTTGAGACATCAAACAAGAAAAAGAGATTAGTGTTAATTCTGATTGTTGACCCATAACTAATACCTAATATAGGGACAGATGTGAGAAATAATTACATGTACTCTAAGAAAGCTAGACTATGAAATGTGAGATTTAGCAGTTTTTATCGTCCTGATTTGATTTTGACAATAAAATGTGAGAAAATAAAAGAAGCAATATTGAAAATTTAATACTATTTGATTATTATTTGAAAAATATTACTAAATAGAGTGCACTGAAAGATTTGCCTTCATATTAAAAGTTAGAAGTCTATTAAAATTCTCTAAACTGTAACATACGGTCATAGGCAACATTAGTTTATCTGACACATTGCCACCATGGAATTTAGTTTGGTGGAATAAAGTACAGAATGATGAGATTAAAAAAATTATTGTAGTGGAGGGCATCAGACTCTCTAGGGCTGTGTTTAGACACCAACAAAGCTCCAAAACCCATTTTAGTAGATTTTCTGTTCTCAGTACAGCCACACAGGACTTTTTAAAAAAAAACATTTAATTATATTAGACAAAAAGAAAAACAAAAAAAGGAAACCAAGATGGATTTGAAATAGGCAGCAGATGCCAAGAGTTGTTAACTGCAAAGAAAAAAGAAATATATTGTTGCTGATTGCACTGCTACAGTTAAGAGTATGTCAGCACTTCTATTATAAACTTCTCACAAGTATGTAGCACAGCTGTAAAATTTTCCCCCATGTTAACACTTGACATATAAAGTCTCAACCTTGTAATACATTTATTTGTGTGTGTATGAATGCATATATATAAAATCACACACAAATAAATGTATTACAAGGACGTGTGTGTGTGTCTATATGTGTGTGTGTGTGTATAATTGAAAAAACTGCCAAAATTATTTGGCTTTTATAAAAATATACACGTCTGTTTTTAAAAAGAAAATCATTTTGGCTGTTTTTCAGTTTTACTCTGTATGCTAAAAATGAAGTGTTTTGGTTTGATGTTTCTCTGTCCTTTCTTGACCCAAAAAACGGCTTCATTTAGGGATTCTTTTGTTTGTTTTGAAATGCTTATTGAAAATTAGTTCTTGATATTTAAAACTTGTCTGCCATTCAGTATTAAAATCTAGGGATGTTAACTTATTTCATAATGTTTTTATCTTTATATACATATTAATATAATGCCACATCATAAGACAAATCATTAGGATACTAAATAAGGATTTAAATAAGTACTAAGTGTTTTAAATATTTGGCTAGGCATACAATTACTAGACAGAGTTACTAGAGAAGCTGTCTGCAACATATGTGAATGAACCGCTATGATCTCTATAGTAAACACCTGTGTGAAGTCAAAGCTGACACTATTTCCTCATGCCATTTTACCTTTTTAAAAACAATTATGAATTAAGCATGGACTGTCAGAGTTATCTTTGAATTTCCTGCCTTTTGTTGATTTGTGTCTCAACCTTAACTTTATTTAAACATAGGAGTTTTGTATTTAATCTTTTACTAAGAACTAGTAAGAAAGTTGGACTTTCTAGCTGTGGGGAGACTGTGTGTCAAATGGATTAAGTTGATGTGAAGATGTATAGCTGTGAGAGAAAGCAGCAATCACATACACAATTGTGTAACTGTCTTTTCAATTTTCCACTCTAATTCTGTAGTTTATTGATTTCCTGGGTGTTGAGAATTTATTTCTAAGGAATACTTCCAGGAGTAAAATATTACTTATAAGGTTAATGATGGTGCATAGTGCTTGGTACAGAGAAAAACACAAAGGTGGGATTTGTGTTTAGAGATGAAAAGATTTGATGAAATGAGCTGGTGTGAAAGGAGGAGGGTCTCATGATCTCACAACTGTGCTATCCAGGGAGTTGCTAAGAATTACTAAGAAAGCTTGGCTTTTTCAGCTATGGGAAAAGATAACCTTGGGTTATAGAGTCAGTCTCTCTCGCTTTCACCAAAAAATTCAATCCTGGTCCTGAGAAACCTTTTTGAAATAAGTTTTGTTGAAACCAATAACTTTTTATGAAAAGCTTTGGTTTCGATGACTTGGCATTTTGTGACAAAAAAAAGTTTCATCCAAAAAAATGCCTGAACAACTCTACCCATCATTTCTGTATACTTATTGTCACTTGTACACTGCAAAAGATACAACTGAGCTGGAGTGCTTGTCTTGTTTCATTTTGATTCCCTAATAGTTCTGGACTTCGCAAAAATTAAAGAATTCCCCACTTCTAGCTGTTAATTGCACAGGACTTCTCAGGCACAGTGAACTCTAGTGTAATGTTCTCTTGATCCCTTAAGATTCTGAACACTGAGCTGAAGAACTCCAGATTTCTGGCCTTTTTGTTCTCCAGCTAGTCACTAGTGCATATAATGATGTGGGTCCTTCCTCCCTTATGTCAACTCATCCCCTCACATCCTCCAATACATGTAGTGCTCCTGAGGACTTTTGTATTTGAGTGGCGGGGGAAAGAGGTTTCATTCAAGTATTTCATGGATGTCGGCTCTATTTACAAATACCTGTCTGGAAGGCCGTATGATAATGTTTGTACTGACTGGTGCTCCATTATCACAAGAGAAATCATTATTTCAAGTAGTTATTGTCTTCCTAATTAGAAAGAAAAAATTTAAAAGAAAAAGCTTTTGTCTTCCTAATTTAAAAGAAAAAAATGAAGTATAATTAACAAGGTTAAAATATAAGTGCTGATGAAAAAATGTAAAGTTAGAATAATATCGTTATAGATTCAATATACACTATCTCATCTCTGGTATTAAAGGAACTTGCATATAAATTCTGTCTAAATGATTAAATGTCCCTCTTTGTTAAAAAAGTGCTTAAAGGAGTAAGTGTGCATATATCCTTTCTCACAAACTGAATATTGCCTCAGTAAGCTTGATTTAAATATTAAGAAATTGTCACAGGGCAGTTTGCCTTTGTGATTAAAAATAGGTCCAGCTCCCCTGTGCCAGGGTAGGTGCTCCCAGTTGAGCTAATGAAGGGGGGAAGGGCTGCCTCTGGGTTATAAAGGGTCAGAGGGATTGCTGCAAGGGCAGAGCTAGAAGGGGAACTGCAGAGTAAAGCTTCAGGGAGAGAGGGTCTCCTGCACGGGGCAGCTAATGATCCAACCAACTGACCAAATTCGGTGATGAATTCTGGTCATGTGCCATCTAAGGCATGTTGCGCATACGCTAAGACATGGTCCCCAAAGAAGGCTGTTGGGGTTGTAGAAGAAGACCCAGCACCTCTGTACCTGTTGGGAAAGAGCACACAGTTTTTGTCAATACAGATAAACTCCCAACAGATGTGGCCTGAAAAAGGAAAATCAGTAGAAAATATATTTGCAAGTCAAAAAGATTTCCTCTTCATGTATCACAGATTATGCAAGCTCTCCCTCAGTTTCTATCATTTAAATACATATAGCTTTTACTGCTTATCTCAAAATAATACTAAATTGCTGCATTGTTTCCCTTATTTGTTTTCTTTTCAAAACTGGTCTTTCCCTATTTCTGTTTTCCTTCCCAGTTGTACACATAAGTATTCTTTTCTCCTCTGTTTCTTTCCTCCTTTTTATGGCCTAGATCGTGAAAACATTAAAAAGAGTTCTACTCTTATAAAATTAAACATGTGAATAAATCTTTGCAAGATCAGGGCCTATATTTTCATCTTCAGTGTTATTTTCTGTTTATTTCTGTAATTTTTTTAATTCTGAAATTTGTTGTTTTCCAAGGAGTCTTTCTTTTCAAAAAAGTACTTTGTGTCTATATTCTTCTTTTGTTCTCCTATTACTTGGGAACTCAACAGTCAGCACCTATTGAAGACACACAAATAAATGAACTGTATGTATCTCTGATGTTCTGTAGAGAGCCCATTACTTTTTTCTTGTTATTTTGCCTTGATGGATTGCAAAATTTACTACAGTGATCTGTAAACTTCAGAGAGAGTTGTATAATCTTATACTCATTAATGATACTTCCCGTGGAAAAATAAATATAGCAGCTAACAAGTTAAAAAAATACTAGAATGTTCTCTCTTTGAAAATGGGTGGGCAAACTTTTTGGCCCGAGGGCCACATCTGGGTATGGAAATTGTATGGCGGGCCATGAATGCTCACAAAATTGGGGGTTGGGGTGTGGGAGGAGGTGAGGGCTCTGGCTCGGAGTGCAGGCTCTGGGGTGGGGCCAGAAATGAGTTCAGGGTGCGGGAGGGGACTCCAGGCTGGGGCAGGAGTTGGGGGGTGGGAGGTGGGGTGCGGCTCCAGCTGGGGGTGCAGGCTCTGGGGTGGGGCTGGGGATGAGGGGTTGGGGGTGCTCCAAGCTGGAACTGAGGGGTTCAGAGGGCAGGAGGGGGATCAGGGCTGGGGCAGGGGGTTGGGGCATGGGAGGGTATCAGGAGTGCAGGCGCCGGGTGGTGCGTACCTCAAGCAGCTCCCAGAAGCAGCTGCATGTCCCCCCTCTGGCTCCTACGCAGAGGAATGACCAGGCAGCTCTGCACGCTGCCCCGTCCACAGGCACCGCCCCTGCAGCTCCATTAGCCATGGTTCCCAGCCAATGGGAGCTGCGAAGGTGGCACTTGGGGTGGGGGCAGCATGCTGAGCCCTCTGGCTTCCCCTACGTGTAGTAGCCGGAGGGGGGACATGCTGCTGCTTCCAGGAGCCGCACGGAGCCACAGCACGCGCAGAGCGGGGCAAGCCCTGACCCTGCTCCCCGGCGGGAGCTTGAGGGCCGGATTAAAACATCTGAAGGGCCGGATGTGGCCCCCGGGCTGTAGTTTGCCCACCCCTGTTTTAGAATCATGTAAGAGGTGAAATCTTCCTTCCTTCCAATGAGACTGTGGAGATCTGGAGAATTAACAGCATATTTCAGAACCTTTTAAGTTCCCCTTAACTTGAAACTAGAAAAATTCATTATACATTATATACCTTAGCTAGGTCATTTTTATATATTTAATGTATTTTTATATATTCTGAGTTCAATCTTGCCAACATTTATGCACATGAAGCCAATAGGTCTATTCATGTGAGGAAAGTTAAACATATGCACAAGTGTCAATGTTTGCAGAATCAGAGATCTAATTTGTAATGTTCCTTGTTTTTAGCACTAGTACTCAAGCAGTGGATTGATATTTATTCACCTAAGTAGAGATTAATTATTAATCACTATTTTTTTTAAAAAGTTGAATTAAAACTTTGTCAACACTAATCTTAACAGCTGAAGCAATAACAAAAACAAAAAAATCTTTTCTACAGACTGGCAGTCTCATATGTAATTAATAACTATCAACAATCTGTATTCTCTGCTTAACTTTTAAGAATACTCCTAATGTGATGAGAATTCTGTGCAGTTTTCTTTAAAAGTTGGTTTACTTTCCACTGTGCATCTGGAAGCCCCATACAGTGAGATAAACTACAGCAATAACATATTTTTCAAACACTATATAGTTGCAAATCCTTTGTCCTGCAGTACATAATAAAAGATTTTCTCCTTGAGCAATGAAGTAAACTGAATTTGTAAGGTTTTTTGTCTTGCTAGCTGGTGAACTGCACCCCTTAGTCTGCGCCATCCCCAAAACACTGTACAATATAATGGCTAGTTAGAGGAACCTGATGTAGAAGCACTTTTGGATCAGTATGCACAGAGCAGTAGTCTCCCACCTGTGATTTGCATTCCTCTCTTCTGAGGTGGTCATTCTAAATGCAAAAGACTGTTATAATGTATTTTCCTTCCAGTTCCTCTCTGTAAGAGACATCCACAGCTACTGAGGCTTGCATTTAAATTCTTCTAAAAGGAACTTTCACAGTGTTTAAGGGTTTGTTGTGCTGAACGGATGGGAAAGTAGATGCAGTAGGGAATGGACATGATAGCAAAAAAAATTAAAAGAAAAAAATGCACAAAATTACTGAGTAGTTTCACAGTTAACCTTATAAAGATACAATATTTGTCCTTTGGGGCAATGGAATATGTTACAGCTTTCTGAATGTGCATCATTTTTGACTACTAAAAGGACAATATTATTCTCATCTAATAAAAAAAATGGCAGTGACCTGATTCTGTTCAGTACTATATGTGATCACAAATATATTTTCGGAGTCCCATCTTTTCATTTACTGTATTAGGACATAATAATTTAAAACTAAACTTTAGGTTGACCCAGAATGTGAGTTCTATTTTCGTGTGATCTTTCAATATATTTTGCAGTTTTATGTGACCTTTTAAAGATAATGTAAAGCTTTCTATCCTCAGTTAACATGTTAACTCCTAGATTGCGTATAGTGCATCAACTGCGTCTTTAGTCTGCTACCATGCTGCAAAAATATTCATGAATGGTATAATTAAAGCTGGTTTACAATTCAAAACTGATATCTAATAGCAAAATAAAATATATGTTAATATCAATGTTAGATTCACTACAAAATGTTTTCTACATTTTGACAAATCCAGAAGTTAGCAAACCAATGTTTTGTCACTTCAGATTTGTGGCCCATTTTCAGTTTCAAACACTACTTGTTAATTTCAGACCAAGATGCGGGGGGAGGGGAGAGGACACCCAAAATATCAAAAATGTATGATTTGCAGTTAACAGGGGCGGCTCCAGGCACCAGCGCAGCAAGCGCGTGCCTGGGGCGGCAAGCTGCAGGGGGCAGCCTACCGGTCACTGTGAGGGCAGCAGGCAGGCGGCTTTCGGTGGCATGCCTGCGGGAGGTCTGCCGGTCCCGCGGTTTTGGCAGCAATTCGGCGGCGAGGACTCTGAAGGCGTGGGACCGGCAGACCTCCCGCAGGCATGCCGCCGAATTCGCGTTACCAGTGGACCTCCTGCAGGAATGCCGCCGAAAGCCGCCTGCCTGCCTGCCGTGCTTGGGGCGGCAAAATACACAGAGCCGCCCTGGCAGTTAATGGGAATTTTGCCAGGACTGTGGGGTCAGACACATAGATTCTTGCCATAGTATTTATTAGCATAATATCCTTTAACTTAAATTTTGTGTTTAATATTTTAAAGATTTTATTTTATGTGTATATATATATATACATATGGACACTAACAGTTATGTTTTTATGTCCATTCAGTATTGTAATCCTGTTTTATAATTCTGTAATCTGTTGTGCACATATAGGGCTCTGTTTTTCACATCCTTTATTAATGTACTAAGTAGCAGTAGCCAACATTTATATTACTTTGAAAAATATGTAGATTGGTTACATTAAAAGTAAACCTAAATCTACTGTAACAGTATTAGAAATATGTGTTTGAATGCTCCTCTCTGGTGGGGTTACTTGAGGGATTCTCCACGTAGTTCTGTGGTTAGAAAACATACATCAACTATTCTTACAGTTTTTTGAAGTGAACTAAAAGTTAAAGAAACAAAAGAGCAACCCACTTCATCAAACGTTCTGTTGGTCCTTATGTTGAACTCAGTAAAATGATGTAGTTGCACAAGCAACAAGATGCATCATGCTGTAAACTGACAAAATATATGAATTTCAATTTAGTTTGTACTTTATTTCTTGTAAATTATTGCAGACAATTTTATTATTTCCCCCTCTCCCTTATTTAAATGAGGTCAAATGCCAGAGATATAGTAGTAAACTAAATTTATTAAATTATTTGCATGTACAGTACTATTTTAATATAACTAAATAAAAGTGATTATTTTTCTTCAGAATCAGTAAAGCAGAATAAAGTTCAGAATTTTTGAAATGGCATCTCTTTTCTTATCCTTCATAGCAGCTAACATATGTGTTTTAACATTGATGCTCAAACCAAATTGAAGAGAAATTTTAACAAAGTTATATATTAGTGGATGTGTGCCTTACATTAGTATGGCACACATCCTAAGGCACACATCCACTAATATATTTTATCCATTTCAGCTGTCTTTTGAATTCTAATAATACTCAGACTGCACTGCCTGACAGTGAGGCTCATAGTAATCTTTTTTAGCTGTCTGTACACCAAAACATGAGATGGATTTTTAAAAATTTAAGAAAAAAATCACAATTTAAATGAATAATTCATATAATTGAATGGATGGTATAATGAGGAAAGACATAAAAAAGTCTAATTTAAATGCTTAAGAAAAAATTGATATGCTTTACTGGAATATTATCAGAAAATTAATTAAAAATTGATTATATTAGCATCTTACACGTTTTCCCAAAATAGCAAAATGGAGTCAGTTAAATGGTTGCAGCATGCCCCAGTACAAAGGGGGCTATGGAAACAATTTTGTCTCACTGTATTGCACCTCTGTCTTGTAACATTTTTTTCAAGGTCTTGATCCTGTGAACACTTATGCATGTGTATAATCCCATCATTTGTAAGTGTTTGCAGAATTGAGGCCTTAGATTGAAATAATTTCGGGGCAGGAACCCTATCTTTTGCAGGCTGGAACATGCTGTCGGCATAATCATCAACAATATTATTATAACAACATCTGGTTCTTTATCAGCTTGTCTCAAAACAGTGGAGGAAACAAAAATATTTGCTATGATACCTAATCAAGTTAGAGAACTGATAGTGTTAGCTCTGCATTGCTTTATTTTTGTGGACTTGCTTTATGTCTGACTCTTAACTATATTTGATCATATTTTCCCTATGATTAAATATGCTCTGGCTAAAAAAATCTATTGCCATCACAGTAAACTATAGAACTCTTTCAGGATCTAAGTGCAGTATAATGTAGAAGCTGTGTTGCTATTGCTGAAGAGGACATAGTTCATTTAATAAGAAAGCTGAAAGGCTTTGTGCTTCCAGTAATAAAAATGACATCAAGGACCTACTTTGGTCAGCCTTAAAGATTTAAAGAGTTTGCCTTTAAAAAAATTATGTTCAAAGTAGCTTTTAATTTATGTATTTAAGTTCCTCATAAGTCAAGTGGAATGATTCTACCTTTTGAAATGTCAAGGTTCTTTCTAACCTAGCTTAGCTAACAACATTACTTGATTTGCAATTCTTTTTCATTGGGTGCCATGTTGTTGCTTATTTATTAACTGTACATGTTGAACCACATTACTTCTAATTACAAAATGCCAAAAGCTTAATAAAAGGGATCCATAAATATGTAAGCACAGTGTCTTAATAGAACAAACAAACAAAAACAATCTTGCAGTAGGAGACATCTGAAAGTGAATATAGTAAAGGAAATAAATAAAGTCCTAAAAGATACAAGTGCTTGATTTATGAAAGCCAACAAATTATACATAGTCTGACCATTTTGAAATCCAGGTTGTGGATTTTAATTTTTTTTTTAATCTTTTCATATCAGATAACTGTAATAAATCCATAGCCCGCAATTATTTACATTTTTACAAAAAAAAAAGGTTTTGAGCTAGTCTGAACATTTTGTGCTAGACATAGTAACTGAGTATTATTCCTTTCCCATTGTTTTTCCGTTAGCCCGAAGTCATCAATATTCTTTGCATATGATCACGTTCCCACATAATATGTAGTACACAGGGCCGGATCCAGGCACCAGCCCAGCAAGCAGGTGCTTGGGGCGGCCAACAGAGAGGGGCGAAGGACCTGCTGCTGATGCCGCCGAAGAATGAAGTGGAGGCGGTAGAGCAGATCGCGATTGCGGCTTTTTTTTTTTTTTTTTTCCTTTTTGCTGCTTGGGGGCGGCAAAAACCCTGGAACCGGCCCTGGTAGTACATGTTATACAGCTAAGCAACTCTCTCAAGAACTTATGCCCATGTATGAAAATGCATGTTTGTTAAATATGATGCAGCTGAGCTCCTCCATCAAGCTTAAACTTGTCACTCTATTGGATTAACTCAGGGTTTAGACTGCAATCCTATGCCTGTATGTCCCAGTTAACTACAAAATAAGGATTCCACTCTGCCATGGGACTGGACTTTAGTTTTGTTTAGATGAATAAAGGAATACCCTCATTCTCATCGATGGGGGACATGCTTAGTTATCACTAGTGTAAAACAAACAGACGGTGCTATAACATAATAAAGGAGAAGTACGAAGAAAATAATACCAACAGTGAGGCCAGTGCTACATGATGAGTGGGGTTTCGGGTGGAGTGAGGGAATTAAACTTGAATTGAACAGAAGCGTTTGTGATTATCAGCTGAGGCTCATCATTTTTATGATGAATCCAAACAGTCTTTTCATTTCTGTGAAAACCCTTTAATGATGTACTCATGCATAGAGAAATTGTGAGAAATGTCTCCTTTTGCACACTTGTGAATGAAACAGCGCAACCCAATATTTTTGATGTTTTCAGTAACAATTGCATAATATCTTGCAAAACTAACAACTTCAAAGGAATACTATGAACGCTTAAACTTACCCACTAATGTAGGGAAAAAGGATTGGTATTAGAATTGGTCTGTGTTTAAAAAACAAAAAATAAAAAACAACTTGCGCAGGTGTATACTTAGTGCTCAATGTACACATTCTCCAAACAGATGTCAATACTTCTTCAGATGCTACCTGTTCAGAAAGTGTCATGGATTCAGTGGTCTTCTGTTCGAGGCTTGGGGAACCTAGAGCAGAAAGTGCAATTTTTCTTTCCTGTAAATTATATATCTTGAAGAGGCTACTCTACTTTGGGGTGCACCACAAAATAGGTTGACACTGAAGGTGTGACTGTTTTTTCAGTTGTCTTGTATATATTACCAATTTTTGAAAGTGGGGTTGATGTTTTTTTTTAAAATGTGTTTAACTTCCTGCTAAATCATTTTAACCTGGATAGTGTAAGGTCAAGCTGCTCCTAAGAGGGAGCACTGTTGGTACCAAAATTCAACCAGCAGAGTGGTCCCTCTACCTCTTTGGAGTGTGGCATGAGGAACAACCTATCAGTTCTTTAGTAAAAGCCTGTAGCCTACATTTTCCAAAGTGACTAGTGATTTTGTGTGTCTCAATTTTTGAGGGCCAAACATATACAGCTTCACGTTAAAGGATTTTCAGAGTACATGTGCTCAGCATTTTCTGAAAATCAAGTCCCTATATCAAGTCTCAAGTTGGATACCTAAAATCGCTGGATGCTTTTGAAGTTTAGGCTTTAAATTTTAGTAAGCACTCAGGAGATGGGAATATTAGGAGTGAAAACACAATGCTTTTTATCAATAGCATGAGCACTCAGCTTGTTCCCAATGGGGTCAGGCTTTGGCAAATATCTAGCTCACACTGTGTATGCTCAGAGGCTTAATGCCAGTATTAGCATAGTTATTCCATACTAGCATTACATCATCTCATTAGCCATAGTCTTGGTACCTGTCCTAACAGTGTCTCTCGCAGAAACACAATTTGCAGGTAAAATAAAAATTAGCTCTTTTGCTAATTTGAAATGAGGCTGCAATTCAGACATTTGGAAATGAATAAATGTTGTTAAAATGATAAAATTACGTGTTCTTAAAGAACTTTCTATTATAATTTTTTTATATTTTCAGCCCCTTAATAGTCAGTGTGTCCTTTTTATTTTATTTCCTTTTAGCTTTTCTGTTTATCTAGGGAGAAACTAACATCTTATTAATTACTTGGATATGCCCTGTTGTGAGCAATTGCATAAAGACAAACTAAAAAGACATTGACACTACTGCCTTCTGATTTGTTTTAAGTCACTGAAACAATGAAAAACTAAGAACTGCTTTAATTGGCTAGATATTAATGCTGGAAATAGTCAGCATTGGGGGATAGTTTCTATATTCTGATGCAGATCTGTGCACAACCCATTTCCACGGGCAATTGTGCCATATTGGAAGATCAAGTTATAACATGGTAGTGCCCTGAATTTATCATAACACATTTTGGTTTTGCTTGTGTGTAGAAAATACCAAACCTTGTTATCAAACCGTGTTATAGAAGGGATTAACTGTAACCAGAGCCTGTGCCAGCTTCTGCCAGCAAAGAACCCATCAGCTGGCCACTAGCAAGTCTAAAATCTGCTGAATAGAGTCTCAGTGACAGACAAAACCTCTCCAGTGAGGGGACGGTTGTAACCTGAAAAATGAGTGATACTGACTGAAGGAAGGGCCATGGGTTGAGTAATCAGTGGATGCATTGATGCAACATATCCTTGAGGCACCGTCTGCCTCGGAGTTTTCTGTGAAGCTTTCAGTATGTTCTGCCTTCCTTTTGCCCCTCAGGGCTAACCCCCCAGTACTCCCACCAAGCAGCAGTTTGCACCTCTTTGGGCCAGTGAGTATGAAGGAGGTAGTGGAGGGAAACCTTTTCAGTTAATCTATAATTATTTTTCTTCTAAAGAAGTTAACTTTGTCATATTGATCAACATGCTTATTTTCCTAGATTGATGTTCAAGGTGGACCTATAGCAGTGTGGAAAAGTTTGGAGTATGTTACCACTCATACAATCTCCTTTCTGCTACAGACTCTGAAAATAATACCTACATCTTTCATTGGGATAAAAGATAACAGCCATTGATTTTACTAGGAGCTACTGAGAGATCTCAGTTGTCTCTCTTTGATAATATAGAGACAACTGAACTCTCTGTTCTACCTAGAGAAGGCCCATCAGTTTTGCAGTAAACAGATCTTACCCTTCCTTCTATGTCACGTTATTGCACCTTGTCAGACAATTAAAGGGGGGAAATTAACAGACCACTCTGTTCAAATGCTGTTAGGAGAATAAAAACTACTAACCTCTTTAATCAATAAATACACAAGTGCATTTTGAAAATAATGGAGACTCCAAACTGGGATCACACCCCTCACAATGGTGTGTTTTCCCTTTGCAATTCATTTTCTTTCCATACTTGTTTATGATTTATGGCCATGGGGAGTGCACAGGCAACTAAGACTTCAGTTTGCTTGTCCAACAAGAAGGTGTATGGCTGTCTCAATTTCTGACCTGTGTTTGAGTTCTCACTCTTTCAAGCAGGGGTTAAAGTGTGGGGAAATAGAGGAAAAATGCAGCTCCCCAACCTCCTAGGTTTGTGCTGTGAGAGCTCCCTCTTTTGTTTCAGACTACTTTAAACACTGTTTTCAAGTCAATTAAAATGAATTATTGTTGTTGCTGCTCTGCTTTTTTTTTGTTCCATTTGAGTCTGGTAAGCCAGGGTTTCTTATTCTTATCCTCTTGCTTTTATTGTGTCTGACTCTCACTTGTATGTTTTTTCCTCACTTGGGCTCAATTTGAAGGTGTAGTTTGCTAGTAACCTGATCAGTGGTCTCTTATGACAGGGTACTGGGGAGAGAGGATCTGGGCTTTTCAGCTCTGGTCACCTAGTTTTGCAAATAAGGCAATCAACAGCTAGATTTTCTAGCCAAGCTAGAGTAGTCTATGTAGCAACTTTAGAGGCCTGCAAATTTAGTAGCAGCTGAAAGAAGGTTTTATTTGATTTTAAGAGAGAGATTAAAGTTTGCAAGCTCTTGCCAGTCAGATACTTCAAAGACAATTATTTCTGCCAGAAAGACAAGCAATAGTTGAATTTGCTAACTATAACAGAGTAGGCTTTGGGATAAAATAAAGTATAATTTGATTACTTGCTACTGATGCAAAAGATAGTTTGATTTGATTTTAAGAGGAAGACAGCCTCTAATGGTAGGGAGATGGCTTTTAAGAGTGAAATTCCCTCTCTCTGATACTTAGCTACAATTGCAAACTTAGCTGCTTGTGCCAAGGCCAGGAAGTATAATTTGTAACTTAATCCTTGAATTGTATACTAATTTAAAAATGTATATGCAAATTTGACAGACACAGACTTGGTTGATTAAAAAAAATGTCTGGATTACATCAAACCATCCCATTGGGTTTAAGCATTAAAACACTAGGTTGATAAAAATCAATTAAAGCAATTTTTTTTATTTAAATTAAATACAGGTATATTTAAAAAAAATCTATGTAAAATTAAATTTAAAATTGACAACCCATGTTAAAGCCTAAACTACTTACAGTCTATTAATCGTTTAAATGAAATACAAAAAATAGTATAAACTATTACTGCCAAGTTTTAAAGAAAGTCAAAGTACCAGGAAGTCACTGACTAAGCACCTGGAACCAGCATTTGTTGAAGTGCTAAACCAGCATTTGACAGCAGTAGCCTCTTCGGCAGGTTCAGAGAGAGTATTTTCTTTATTTCAGTTTATTCAACTAGTTCAGTTCAATAACTAGTTTATTCAAAGTTAGGAAATCAACTGGGAGTTGGAAAACAAGCTTTTCTGCTTTTTCTCTTCCAAACTGTGAATAAAGACCAGGCGTGAGAGAATGAGATCTACTAGTTCTAAACCCTTGAAGGACTAGTGACCAAAAACAATCAGTTCAATTCATTAGGTACAGATAATACTTTCTTTTGTTTAATAAACCAGTTAGCTTTAAATGCAAAAAATGTTTGTATATATAATGAAAGAGTCATTGGTCCAGAGAGAGAGAGAGAATAAGTATAAGAGTGACTCTGTAGCCTGGTGGTTAAAACTCCCACCTGGGAGGTGGGAGACCCAAACTCAGTCCCTGTGCCCCAATGCCTTTTAAAGTATTTATCCACAGTGGAATAACTTCAACAGGAGAGACTGAGGGAGATGCCAGTTCAGATCTCTTCTCGCCCTCAGGTGGAGCAAGGACTTGAACCAGGAGTTTCCCATATCCATGGTGAATACCCAAACACTAGGCTAAAAGTTATGAGGGAGCCTCTCCTCCCCAGCCTCTTGCAGAAGAGCGTTGTAAATGCCTAACTCCAAGAGAGGGTTTTATTTTTTTTAAAAAAGGATCTCAGTCATTGTATAAGGATCCTAAGCACCAAACTCAGGCCTTGTGAATCCTAGGAATTTTCTAGGCACCTTAGCATTGCCACACCTAAGTTCCTTTTCGACTCTAGCCCCCTTTGTTTACCCTATACTTAATATTAAGGTTGTTTGCTGTTTATACCCACCCATAACCTATTACTTTGATCCTGTAACCCTTCCTCCCCTGAGTAACCCATACTAGTAGGATGAATAAACTAAGGCCCTTCGTTTCTGGTTTTTGTTTTATTTTTAATTTCCCAGGGATTATTCAATGTTTATTTCAAAAGTTAAAAAACAGGTGAAAATCAGTGCAAAAAATTTACATCACAGTTTTCCGTGAAAATATCAGGGTTAATATTGGGGGGATAGGAGGACAGAAAAACAAAACAACAAATAGAGAAAAGTAAAAGTTTGTTTATGAAGCCATTGTCTCTAATCCCCATTAAAAAAATAAAGCAACTTTTTAAAACAAAAAGTTTACTGTTGGTGACTTGCACATACACTTGACAAAAGGGGCTTCATTCTGAATTTCAAAAGTCCGGGCTAGCGTAGGCTTGCAGTAGTTTTTTCAAAGTGTCTTTCCTAAGGCTCATTCTCCTGCAGACTTGGTCACATCCCTGGGTTCAGCTACTCACAGGGGCTATCAGGGGGGCAGTGGGTGAGGGGAGGTGGTACCTAGCAGAAAGAGGAGGTGCCTGATAGTCAAGGATCCCAAAATCATCATCTTTCCTCTCACAGGCATGGGCCATGGATTGGCAGCAGATCCCAGTCATTGAGGCTATGTCTACACTGTGCTTCAGTTCAGTATGAATTGCATTGTGCTCCAAAGTGCTGCGCTGTACCTGCCCCATGTGGATGTTGCTGGTGCAATCTAAAAAGTACCTAATTCATGTTAACATAATCCTTGTCAAATGCAAACTAGGTGCTTTCTAGGCTGCACCAGCCCCATCCACACTGGATCCACACAGTTACAT
Organism: Emys orbicularis; assembly: GCF_028017835.1. Taxonomy (NCBI): domain Eukaryota; kingdom Metazoa; phylum Chordata; order Testudines; family Emydidae; genus Emys; species Emys orbicularis. The sequence continues at coordinate 67,751,448 of NC_088688.1, read as the reverse complement.
GCAGAACTTTGGTGCACGCTGCATTTCACACTACATACTCTGAACTGTGGGGCCAGCTAGACAAGCCCTGAGACACAGACCCACCAGCAGCAGAGAGGCTGCCACTACCCTCCTCCTCACACCTTCTGCTCCTCAGGGCCATAGGGGGATTGGAGCAACCTGTTCACCAGGGGGCAGTAGGGGTCTCTGGTGATGAAGCGGACAGGGCTCTGTGCCCTCAGGCTCTTCTTGAGGCAGTGACTCATCTCTGAGCCTACCTCCTCTCAGGAGCTATCATGGTAAGGAAGTGGGCAACCGCCAGCCAGCAGTTGCCCTTCCCTGCACAGGCACAATGTACTGTCCACTGGGGAGTCTGCGAGCAGGGAGCTGGAGCAGGGGAATTCGGGCATGTACAAAATCCAGGTAGAAATCAAAAAATTGAAATACTGGATTTTTTAAAACCTGGGAATTTTTCAGAGATTTTTGATAAAAAATGAAAATGAAGTGCACTACAATAGGCTCATTTTTAAAGCTGCACATAAAATTGAAAAAAGGAACAAAAGTCTTGGAGTCATCGTGGATAGATCTGTGACAATATGTGCTCACTGTGCAGGGGCAGTCAAAAAAGCTAACAAAATATTAGGAACAATTAAGAAAGGGATAGATAATAGACAGAATCATAATGCCACTATATAAATCCATGGTACACCCACACCTTGAATACTGCATACCGTTCTGGTTGCCCCATCTCCAAAAAAGATGTACTAAAATAAGAAAAAGTGCAGAGAAGGGCAACACAAATGATTAGGGATATGGAACAGCTTCTGTATGAGGAGGGATTAGAAAGACTGAGGCTGTTCAGCTTGGAAAAGAGATGACTGAGGGGAGATATGGTAGAGGTCTGTAAAATCATGAATGGTGAGGAGAAAGTAATTAAGGAAGTGTTCTTTACCCCTTCACATAACTCAAAGACCAGAGGTCACCCAGTGAAATTAATAAGCACAAATTTAAAACAAACAAAAGAAAGTACTTCTTCATATAACACACAGTCAACTTGTGGAACTCATTGCCAGGGGATGTTGTGAAGTCCAAAAATATAACTGGGTTCAAAAATAATTAGATAAGTTCATGGAGGATAAGTCCATCAATGGCTATTAGCCAAGATGGTCAGGGATACAACTTCATTCTCTGGGTGTCCCTCTGACTGTTAGAAGCTGAGACTGGATGAGAGGGGGTGGATCACTCAAGAAACTAGCTTGTTCTTGTTCCCTCTGAAGCATCTGGCACTGACCACTACTGGAAGACAGAATATTGGGCTAGATGTACCATTGGTCTGATCCAATATGGCCATTCTTTATGTTGAGCAATTCTATATTATTAGTTAAATGTGATTTGATCTTTTGAAAATGCAAACACTAATATGACATTTTAAAGGGGAAATGAAGAGTGAAAATTTAAAAGAAAAAGAAAATAAATGGAATAAAAGTGCTGTGGTCAAGAAAGTTCACAATTTAATCTGTTGCCCTGTAATTAACTGAAAGCTGCTTGCTAGCTAGATCCATGGACAGAGATTTATTCGGTTTGAGAAGATGTGGAAAATCAGAGGAGAAACTCTCTATGTATCGAAAAGAGCCTAGCAAACCTATTAGCAGGCCTTCAGTGGGAGATGAGGCATCTGGGAGGCATTTCTTCTGCACTCCTCTGGACCCAGGTAAATCTCTGTGAAATCACTTAGAAAGAAAATACTCAGGATAAGTGGCAATATGCGCAAGACATCTCTGCTTTAGACTCCAAATTAGATCAGCTGATCTGTTTAGAAGGAAGACTGGACATGGTTGTGGGTTGCATGATCCAATCAGAAGTCAGTGCAAACTAATGTAAGAAGGTTTTTGCATTAGTCAAAGAAAGTAGAACGTCATTGCAGTAGAAACTGGAAAATGTGGAAACAAATGGCAGACACAAATTGTGCAGCTGGCAGGTCTGTTGGAGGGCAACAAAGGGAAACACCCTGTTTGCTTTGGTGAAAATGACTCCCTGAAGTTTTGATTTTGGCTATCATGGATGACTATTTATTTGGAGAAAGCTTATCAAATTCCTCTCAGGCAGCAAATAACTCTTTATCAAAAGCAAGCATGGTAATTTTTAGAACACCCTATAAAAAGAAACAGACAATTTTCATGGCAAGAAAAGAAACCTAGTGTTTTGTACAAAAACAGGATTTCTCTGACCAATGTGTCAGCCCAATAACCCAGGCAAAACAGCAGGAGCTGATTCCACTTAAGCACCTCTATATGGTGCTGGGAACAGAGGGCTCTCTGTTATGTCCTGCAAAGCTGTGCATTAATGATGAGGCTAAAACCCATCTTTTGGGAGACAAACTTTTAACAAAATTAGCAACAGAATCAGTACTTGTAGATTGTGTGTTTGGAAGATAAAATAGCATTAGATGGCAGTAGCTGAAACACCCCAATAATCGTGTTTTGCTGGATCTTTAGCTTCACTTTAAAGCCCCCAATCTCCCCTGACATCAGAATCCTGCCCTGTTTGAATGGTGGTTGTCTGTACTGAGCAGAGCATTTTACTGTTACTAGGCTTCTCTTTAGCCAATCAGCAGCATGGTGGTTGGGGAAGGGATTGAAATTTACCTTCCTTGTTGATGCTAGCCCCAGCTCACTTTACCACCACCTCTACCCTTCTCCCTTTCTGGTAGTGGAAGACAATCTTTGGACTTGCAAGGAATAAAGGTAGAAAAGGCAGGAGAGCATCACACCTACATAAGAAGAGAGCTTCTACAACACAATCAGAGATGGGAGGGGATATCTTGAGGGAGGCAAGAGAAGCAGTAAAAACAGGGGGAAGAAGGAGAGAAGCAGGAAGAATGGATGACTGGAGAGGAGTAGAAAAATGGGAATAACAATTAAAATTTGAATGGCACGCTCTTCTTCTCTCCCCTCCTCCCATTGTTTTTTAAATCCCATCCCTCTCCTCTACAAGCTATTCAGTTGGGGAGATTGACTTCAGAATTCCCTGCCACCGCTCTTCCACTCCACTCCCCCCCACCCATCCACCCAAAAAGAAAGAAGTAAGAAATTGAAGTTCCAGTTTTTAGATTACGTTTATCATATATAACTTGTAGAGAAGAAAATGTGTACGCCAATACTATTAGTACTTTCCATGTGCATAGCACCATCCATTGGAGGATCTCAAAGTTCTTTACCAACATTAATGAACTTGTCTTAACAAGTTCATAACATGACAGTAAGGAGGGAAGTGTAAATCACTTAAGTTTTCAGATGAGGAACAGAGAGGGTAACTGGCTTTCCCAAGATGAAACTACAGATCAGAAATAAAATATATATCTCCACATTTCCAACTCTGTTTCTTAACTATAAAAAATCCTCTGTTTGGGCTTCAAAGGTTACGAGACATTTTTTAAACAGTGCTTTAACTCCTTGTGCCAGTTTTACCCTGTCTCATACAGTGTGTAATTATCATATTGCTTGTTAGATTTACATATGATTCATTCGCATGGACCATAAAAGACAGACAGACTTTCACAATGTAACAAGTAGTTTTTACCTCATTTCTGATCCTTGCTTTCCCTACTTCTTAATCCTTTAAAATTAAGACACCCTGTGGCCCAGATTATGCCTGCCTCCAGATAGTGTACAAATAGACATTAGAAGCTCCTCATTCCCTCTTGGGACATAAAGACTCAGCATTGCCATTTCTTTCATAGCCAATGCCAAGGAGATGGCAGGAGACAGGGTCATGGTCCCAGTCACTTCTGCACCAGTCAGTAGTTCATGGGAGAGAATATTGCACTCTTACAATTGCACAACCCTCCAGCATCTTTGAAGGACACTGTGCATTGGAACTCCCACTAGGCTGGTGCAGCTCTGTGGGACCCTCATGCGTGGTCATGGTTTAAGGTCACATTTAGCCCTAAACCTTACTAACAAAGTCTGTTGTATATCTGGAGTAATAATACCTATAATATTTTTTGATATTATATGTTATCTGCTGTATTTATGGATGCTAGTTACCATTCTTTTTGACTTATTCTGTATAATTTTTAAAAAAAAAAAATACTAAAGAAAATAATTAGTGTATTAAGCACAAAACCTCTTTTAAAATCTCCATGATACTTCTACCCTCTTTTAATTACAAATAGCTAAAAAGATTTCTCACAAGTTTTTTTAAAAATTCCTCATGGGGAATTTTGCAAGAATGCAAACTTTATCCAGTAGAAGATTATTAAGACAAGCCCTCCCCCCTAAAATATTGTTTTAGTGGAAATGTGAAGTAACCTCTCAGTAATGTCTGGAATTCATCACTGTAATATCTGGGACAAGTTAGGGTCTCAATGGGATACAGAGGTATTAACTTGAAAAATGCGATTATGATATCAAATTAAGTGGTCTGGAATCCTGAAAATGAGATAAATTTACAAACAGAACAGTTTGCAAAGATATCTTCAACTGATGCTTCAACATTACTGGATTATGGTAACAAATAAAAAAAAATAACAAAACCCAAATGTATTTAACAAATAAAAAAAGCTTGTTTCACTAACCAGAGAGAAGACACATTTCTAGTTTTGTGAAAAATATTTTTCTTATGAATAAATGATCTGTACTAAGGTGTCAGTTCCTCTATTATTGGAGAGAGCATGCTGTTTTTATGCTTTTTAACATTCATGTTTTTAAAAAATGCATTTAATAAAAGCTCATAAAATACAATCACCAGCCAATATCAACATTCCTACTCGTGTTCAGTATGGCCCAGTACAGGAAAGCATACCAGTTCAGGAAAATACTTAAGCACATGCTTAAATGCAGCATTGAATAGGAATGGGTTTAAACACATGTTGAAGTGCTTACCTAAGTCAGGGCCAAAGCCAGTAAAGCCTGTATGTGACTACTGGAATAGAGACATGAATCTTACTGATCACAAGTCACACTCATTATTTTGCTAGTTTCCATGTTTGCTTCTAGGCAAGGTAATGAATGTATCTGAATCACTTATATTTTAGGCTCCAGTTGCTTTATCAAGGTCTCTTGGGTATGTGTACCCAGCAAAAAAAGACCTGCGGCAGCGAGTCTCAAAGCTCAGGTCAACTGACTCAGGCTTGTGCTGCGGGGCTAATAATAGCAGTGTGGGTTTGAGCTGGAGCCCAAACTCTGAAACCCAGTAAGGGAGGAGGATTTCAGAGCCCATGCTCCAGCCTGAGCCCTAATGTCTGCACTGCTGTTTTTAGCACCGCAGTACAAGCCCCATGAGTTGACCAGGGCTCTGAGTCTTGGTCCTGTGGGGGCGGTTCTGTGTAGGTGTACCTTCAGAGTGTTGGTTGCAGTGCTTTTTTCTACTTTGCCTGGGGCTTTATGCTTTTTGTTTTGAAAAGGAAAACCAAGCACAAAGCTGTTACTGAGAGTGCTTACTTCCCACAATAGGTCAGAAGACATAAGAACATGGCTCATCTTCTAGAGTCATTGTTCACATCAATGTTTTCTAACAATATCTTCCTCTTAGTTGCCTAGAAAGTTAAGAATGTTGGTGAATCAGGTTCAAAACATAAGTGTCTGTGCTAGAAGTTGATGTATCTGGTTCAATAGCTGACATATCAAGTCTGCTTCATGATATTTGTTTCAATGAATGTTGTCAACAAACAATGTATGGTAATTGATTCAATAGATTCGTTTAGAGTGAGGAATGGCTTTGTTTCAATGAGTGCTATATATCTTTCCATATAAACTGTATCAAATATATTCTATAATATGTTTATTTCCATTTATTTTATAGACTTTTCTATGACACTCATCACTGTAATACAGCCTTCCAAAAGTATCAAAAAAACATACCAGCCTTTGCAAAAATCTACTAACCCATCCTTAAAATAATCACAAATATGCACGAGGCACCCCTAATACAACCACTCTCAGTACGTGTAGATACACACCGGGGCTACTTTTCTCTAATGTGCTCAAACATGCCTGCAAGTTCTCACCCTTGGATATCTTTCCCATGTACACCACCTCAGATGGACATACTCTCTCTCGTTAACATACACTTCTGCGCACACTTTTCCCTTCAGACTGATAGTTCACAGCAGTTCACACCATATTGCATACTCTCTTATACAAACACATTTCAAAAAAACAACAGGAGTACTTGTGGCACCTTAGAGACTAACAAATTTATTTGAGCATATTTTCATGGGCATCCGAAGAAGTGGGCTGTAGCCCACGAAAGCTTATGCTCAAATAAATTTTTAGTCTCTAAGGTGCCACAAGTACTCCTGTTCTTTTTGCGCATACAGACTAACATGACTGCTACTCTGAAACCACACATTTCAAACTTATTTCTCTCAGAACTAGCCAACCATCCCATCCCACTGATCACTTACTACTCAGTTCCTGACTTGGTCACACACTAACTAACCTATTTAGGCTGTATACCACACTCATTCACTGGTCACTTGGCCCCAACTCAGCAATTTTCTTTCTCCCATGATGAACTTAGAAATAGCTGTCGCATTTCTTATGAATACTATGCGTACCTTTGTGTGTTTGTTTATGATGGACTACTTCCTATAGGGTGAGATCAACAGGTAACCAAACAGGAAAGGCAAAAGAGTGATCTAGATAAGGAGCATCCAAGCAAACACTCAAACAATAGCCAGAATATTAGCTGTAAATAAGCTACCTGCCTGGTGCCAGCAAAATAACACAGTTGTTTTGCCAAAGCTGAGGACGTGGCAGGTAAACAAACCGGCCCGGCCCGCCAGGGGCTTTCCCTGAACAAACGGCGGACTGGCTTTGAGAACCACTGGTCTACACTGAACCACTACAGTGATGCAGCTGTGCTATTGCAGAGTTTTAAGTGTACAAATACCATCAGGCTGCTGTATCCCTATTGCATTATGACCTCCAGAATCAGCAGCACTCCAGCTTCCACCCACCCTCCCTGATGGGCCAGCTAATGTAAAGCTTAACTTAACTCGAGCTAGAGACTTTGTGTGTGGACTGGAGTTGGGTTAGGTGTAAAACTTGAGTTATTCTCAGGCTAACAATGCGTTGAAGATAAGCCCTCAGTGGTGCTCTTTTCTGCATTACTAACTACACCTCTACCTCAATATAACGCTGTCCTCGGGAACCAAAAAATCTTACCGTGTTATAGGTGAAACCGCGTTATATTGAACTTGCTTTGATCCACCGGAGTGCGCAGCGCCCTCTCCCCCCCCCCCCCCACCCCGGAGCACTGCTTTACTGCGTTATATCCGAATTCGTGTTCTATTGGGTCGCGTTATATGGGGTAGTGGTGTAGTTTGTAATGTAAAAGACAAAAAAAGCACAAGAGGCTAATTTCAGGAGATGCTTCTAGGATGGTCTCTAACATACATCAAAGTATGAAGAGCTTTCAAGAGAAACATTAGAATATTCTCTTTGGTAATCCCGGAATAAGTACACCATCTGTGCCAGTTATACTGAGCTTTTAGCTTTCTCTTGAGGCACTTGGCAACATGCCATGTCAACCTGATACCAGAAATACAAGGGCTAATCATCTTTACACACGAGTTGCTATAAAGGTGCATATAATGCTTTTAAAAACAGAAATAGGAACACAAGACTGAGGTATCTCTTTCCAATGAATTTGGTTCATGCAGATCTTTGTTCTGTCACAAAGTAAGCCTGTTTCACATGGACTATCAAATGTTAAGGAAAGTGGGTTGCAAAAACTTTTTTTTTTTTTACTCATTTCAATTTGTTCACTTTTGGTTTAAAGCAGTTGTAATGGTCCGTGAGGTTAAAAATGAACTTGACATTTGCAAAACTCCATGAAAAGGAATTGGTTTGTATCTTTGGCATTATGACATAGTGGGCTATAGTTGACCCCATGTTAATTTGTTCCATAACAAAAGTAAGACTGCAGTTAATGCTTCCAAGGAAAGACTTTTATTTCTAACCCTTAATGCTCCCTAGTTAAAAGTGCATATGAATCTTATATTATGTTTCTTACCTCACAGAAAAAAAGTTTAATAGTATCATTTCAGCCTGGACACCTTTAAGTTATCTCAATGTACATGGAGAGTATATTTGACCCTGAAGAGTCTAAATTTATTCACTACCCATTGTGCTGCCTTACCATACTAGCAGAATGATGTGTTAGCTTCAGTTAAGAATTTTCTTGCTTTTGAATCTTAAGTCAAACACTTAATCAATACCAGTATGTTTCTGCAGGCTTTAATAAAGTTACAATGTTTAGATATGGTTGTAATTATTGTATACGTAACATAATTTAGAAGAAACATCTATCTTCTAAAATGTATAAACCAGAAAAATGTGTAGCAGCAGCTAAGCTCCTGCAATTTCTGTTAACTAATCAGAACGCTAAGGCATCTCTTGACTCCCATTGAGTTCAGTTGTCGATGCAAGAACTCAGCACCTCATAGGATTCAGCCCTGTGTTTGCATGTGTTAATTTCCTTACTCAAGACATTCGCTGAGCCTCAAGGACACTGGGGTGATAGATATTAACAGCTCCTTGAGAATACATAATCTGTATCAAGGCCTACTTGATGTCTAGGCTACTTGATAGTACCAAGGATTACTTGAAGACTGTTTAGAGGTTTTTTTTAAATTTAACCCTCCACATATTATTTATTACTACCTTCTGTTAGTGCCCACATTGTGCGAGGTGCATACACACACAGGAAAGCACATCCCTGCCCCAAAGTGCTTACAGTCTAAAAACTAACACTCATAAATTGAACTCTGAAATGTTTATACCTGATTTAGATAGGCAGTGAAAATAGTTTATAATGGACATACTGACAGACCCTTAACTATGAAGGCATGACAGAGCATCAGTATAATTCATCTCTTACAAGGAGTGCTTTTAAACTGTTTATTGGAAATCTATTAAATATGACAGGAAGACAGACTGAGCTCTATTTCTGAACATGACATTATAATCGGTACATACGCTAATTAAGAATGGCTTACAGAAATGTTGTCTGCAACTCCCATCAATTAAACAGAAATTTTCAATAAACTGAGGGGGTGAAACCTAGTAATTTCAGAAGCACTATTTGATAGTGACAGTACATTCAGCATGTAACCATTTTTTTTCAGACTCTTGATGGAGTGAATTTCTGTATTTACATATTCAACTTTTTTCACAACAAGTTAAAGTTCATTGCCATGTTTTTGTTGTCTTTTAAGTATGCATTGAACCAAGGGCTTCAGTCTTTTAAAATGAAACATCCATCTACAAAACCTGAAGGACAAGCTTGCTATTTAACTGGTACCATTTCCTTGACACCTTACTTTAGCATCTTTTGAGTGGATACCGAATGGTACAGATTGTATTACTGTTACCAGATTCTACAATCTTTAACTGTGCTCTTCTGCAAACAAAGCAACAAAACAAATTCATGTTTTGATATTTAAATGAGAGCATATGTATATTATATGCCATAAGCACCACTTAAAACTGACACACCTGTAATCCCACATTTTTTCCTCCCTTTGTATTCAAGTAATGCTTGGAGTTACAGGAGCTGGAACAAGTGTCAAACTACAACATATTTTTGTTCTCTGTCTGCTTATAAGAAATGCCACTCATCTTAGAACTAACACAGACCTGCTGTTAGACCACTTTCTTTACTCTGAATTTTTAACATCAGAAATACTGAACCATTTCAGTATTTCATTTCATGAAAACGTTATTATTATGTAAATTAAATCCATGTTATTTCACACTTTTCCTATTTCATTATTTTGGTGTGTCCCTAATTTTGTGTTTCTGACACACATTTCATAGAATAGAATATCCGGATTGGAAGGGACTCAGGAGGTCATTTAGCCCAACCGCCCGCTCAAAGCAGGACCAGTCCCCAGACAGATTTTTGCCCCAGATCCCTAAATGGCCCCCTCAAGGATTGAACTCACAATCCTGTGTATAGCAGACCAATGCTCAAACCACTGAGCTATCCCTCTCCCCGAATGACCTAGTGCCTCCCCCAGCCTTGTGGTAACCAGACATTTGGTTCGGATGCCATTTTGCGTTGCCAGGTTCCCTTTTTCATTGGGCCATTCATTCTACTCAGCGGTTCTCCCATTCTCTGTGCCAGGTAGTGCCACTAAGCCACCTGCTGCTGCCCTGCAAGACGAGAGCAGAGTCATGGGTAAAACTGAGTCCTCCCAGGGTTCCCAATCCAACCTCCAGAGTCATAGACCCTTCTCCTTCCCTAGTACAGTGACCCCTCGTGGTGTCCATCCCCAAAGACTGGCTGAGTATGCTCTATTCCCTTACAGCTCTTAGTGCTGACCAGACTGTGTATATGCCACCTTCATAGAGCAACTAAGCATGATCCATCCCAGCTCTGTAGGGCTTCAGAAGGGCTTTCCTTGTAATGGCTGCTTCCAGCTGCTCTGAGTCAAACCTTGGCACTGGAACTGAGAACAGGGAGTCGGGCTTCTATGCTCTTAATCACCCTTTGCAGGCACCCAGGGAAAATGGAGGAGGAAGCTGTCTGATCTGAATGCAGGGGGGACAAAAGCTGAACTGGGAGGATGGAAAGGGGTAGAGTGGGACAAGGCGTTTGGTTAGACTGGGATTGGAGGGTGAAGAGAAACTGGGAGTTGGAGGGAAGACAGGGACTGGCTTGTTGAGGAGACTGGTATTGAGATCTGGGGGATTGACTGGGTTTGGCTGGACAAGGAGACTGGAAGTCTGCGGATGTAGGACTGGGACTGGGAGATGGTGTGGGAAAAAGGGAGGATTGGGAGACAGAAGGGGTGGCAGGGATGGGAGACATTAAGATTGGACTATGAGCTGTGGGAAGGCGAAAGGATGAGGATTGGCTGGGCAACGAGACAGGGACAAGGTACAGGGAAGGAGATGGGGGTGGGGAAGACTGAAATTGGATGAGGAGAGAACCAGTATTTGGGGTGGTGGCAGATTGAATGAGGAGCCAGGAGGGGGAACTGGGATTGGCTGGACAAGGAGACTGGGACAGGGATGAGAAGCCTGAGGAGTGGAGACTGTGATTGGGTAGGCAAGGAGACTGGGACTGGGATAAGGAGCTGGGATAGTGAAGACACGGGAATGTGGCAGAAGGGATCAAACATGAGGGAAACAGGCAGAAGTGTATATGCCCACTAGAGCACAATATCCTCCAGAGCCTGGAATGGAACCCAAGATTCTTGAGTCTCACCCTTCCTCTGCTGTCAGCAAATATCTGAAATCATTGGCAAAATGTGTCTCTCACCCCCCATGCAGTGCTGATTCACACAGAGGATGACAACCTATTACTGCTATCAATTGCTTCCATAACTCAAGTGGCAGAGGTCTGTGAAGTGGATCCAACTCTGCTGATGAACCATATGGGTGTCAATATGTCACATGAAGGAATTTGTTTTTTTTTTTTTCAATTTTTTCTTTAATAACCAAGTTTTTTGTGTATAATATTGTATGTTAAAAGAACATTTTTAAGGTACAAAGTCAAACATCCAAACGTTTGGAAATGCCAGAATTAAGGTTGTGCTGTAAGTTGACCCCCTTGTGTATATGCATTGATACACTCTTTAATTACATATTTTTTCACAGGACTGCTGCCTCATTCATTGCACAGGATAGACTTGCTCTGGGGATGAATCTGTATGGGTAAAAAAGGAGACTGTAGGACCCATATCTCATTTGTTGCAGAAGTTGGAAGGTGTGCAATGAATGAGGCAGAGGATTGCAAGAAGAGAACAGAAGGTCCCATGATGCTGGAATGCTGCCCTGGAGAACTGGATTCAATCCATGGCATTGCCTCAGAATTCCTGTCTGCTTCTAAACAAGCGACTTAAACCAAACTTTTCACGGGGGTCATTATTTGTGTGTTCTTCATTTTCTGGGTTTCCAATTTGAGAGTCTGGGATTCGATTTGCAGAAGTGTTTAGCATTTGTGAAGATAAATTCATTAATGTTTGTGAAATGCTCAGATCCTATAGCAAAGAGCACCACTGAAAAGCCCATGTGGACATTGTCTTCCTAGCAGTGTGCAGTAAATAAGGCTTAGGGTCACATGTTGGACAATAAGGATAAAATGAAATATTGAACAGCTGCTCATTAATTGAGCACTGGCCATCCCTGGCTGCCAATGGGTCAGGAGCCTGGGCTGCCAAGGAGTAGGGGACCCTTAAAGCTCTGGCTCCCACAGCAGCCCCCTAAGCAGACTGCCAAGGAGGCAGGAATGCAAGCAGTCAGGAAACCACACAGGTTTCCCTCCAACACCTGCCTGGTTTCCATCAGTATTTCAAAATCAACACAGTATGACGCTCCCCAGCAGTACCCAGGTTTATGAGAACCTCACTATCACCTGTTCCTAGCATTAGAAAACCTAGTCTGTGCCTGCAGGGGGGGTCAGCTCCTGACACATGCAGCACAAGCACTCCCCTCTCAGCCCACATGGGCTTTGCTGTCCTTCCTACAGGGTAGCGATAGGTACACTCCAACCCCCAATCCTCCAAGCATCCCCTTGCAGTATCCAGCCCTCGCTCCACTGGACACTTGCACAATTACCAGGCCCACTGTTCCCAAAGGAGCAGTACACCACAGCTAAATAGTTACACTTTAGACCACAGCTCTGCTTTACACACATACCACTTAGATGTGTTTATAGAGAAAGCAAGTATACATTTATTTAACAGAGTACAGAGATTCAAATGGTAGCAAACAGAAATAGTGGAAACAAACAGTTGCATATAAAATAAAATGTGTTCTAGAGCTTAAATTTAACTAACAAGATGCCCTCTTGTCTAATAAGGTACTGCGTACCTCCAAAGTCCTTCTCACAGCATTTTTTAACCACGAAGACTGAGATGCTCCTTTCATAAGACCAAGCCTGCTGGCACCTTAGCTCCTCAGATGAAGGATGCCAGGACATCTCTCTGCACCTTCAGATATATTAGACCAGTCCTTTGTTCTTCACCTGCAAACAGGCGCCCCTCACCCTCAAGCACTGTTCATCTCTTTCTGTAAATGTCTTCTCCTGAAATCCCTGGATTCTCTGCATTAACGTTTGAATCAGTATGCAAATAGACTTTCATAGACACAGAATCCCAATGGTCAACCAGGGAGATAAATGTCTCCTACCTTCTGTCTGGTGGAACCTGTCAAAGGCATGCTCTGGGTAACCTGCCTTTAACTACAAGGCTCTAAGAACATAATTTCCAATATATGTATATACACCTATCTCCTTACATATTATCTGCACATACATTTCACAAAGATTATGATAACCAGTGTGACACACGTTTTCAGTAGAAACCTTACACGATACTCTTTGGTGAACTAGAATGTAAATTCCAGACCCAGGGGATCCCTGTAACTCTTGTGCACCCATCCATTTGGCGTCAGGAGGTCCTTGGGTCACACACAATGCTATAGAATGTTGATGAATTGTCTAATTCTGACAAAAAATGTTTTGTGGAAATTTTTCCAACCAGCTCTAATCATTACCATGGCTGGTTTAACAAGTAGTGCTGTAGAGGAGTGACTGTGAAATAAAATGGAAAAGGGGGAAAAAGCTGAAGCTTTTAGACCTACTCAGTAAATTGGCATGTTTTTCATTTTCCCACCCGTTTTTTGTAGGAAAGTGTTAATGTATTTTTAAGCAGACTATAAAAACTATAATTGTACACCACTTATTTTCTACTGTCTCTTATATAGTCTAACCCAGACTGTATCTTTTCTTTTGTGGGACATTCATCTTGCCATAACCCTGTCTTTGGTTATTTGAACCTGATGAAAGAAGCACATACGTCTGAATTCTTCTTCTCTTGCTTAACTTAAGCAATTTCACATCTTTGATATAGGCTTTTGCTGTCCGGTTTTTTTCCTATACCATAAAAAATAGTAAGTAAAAACAGATGGGCTCCTAGAGAATTGTTTAAATGTAGATAATTGACCTCCTTAAAAATGAATGCTTTAAAATGTTCTCTTTTTTTAAATGAAGGGGACAAAATTGCCTTCTTTAGGACTTACTCTAGCCTTCCACAGGGACCTTCTCTCTCTTTAGTACCCTTCTGCTCCTTCCACATAGTGCCTGACTGACACTTTTTCTGTTTCTTCCTACACACACTGTCTGAATGCTACTAATGGGCAAACCCTCTGCAGCTCCTACAACATGGAATAGCTTTTCATAGCTCTCTGCCTCTCAAATGTATATCTATTATGAAATTTCATCTGCAAAAATCTATATTTACTCCCTTACTTGCACCTTTTAGTTTTTCTCTTTCTCTGTTATCATTGTATATTTTAACACTGTGTTATTGATTGAGGGAGGATGGAGGCCTGCCCCATAGTTTGAGAACCGCTATACTAGAGCATACCTTTTAGAAAAACAACCAATCTTATTTCTGTAGATATGAAAGTCCAAACTTAAAGGATTAATTTACAATTCCTGTTCACATAGGGTAAATATTACTTATAAAGATGCTCCTAAAATTTAATTATTATTTCAAAGCTGTTTTAATGATGTTTATAAATGCTTAAAATGTTATAAATTGGACATTTAAATGAGTCATTCCATTATTGTATAATTAAGACTGACTGAAAGTAAAATTACATTTTAATAGCCTTCTCTATTTTCCATGAAGCAATGGCAGAACTCCCATTGACGTCAGAAGCTGCAGCATTAGGCCGTAAATGTGTCTGTCTTTGTTGTGAGTAATCTCAATAGCAAAATACTGTATCTCCTTACAAGAGTACTGTTTAGCCAGCCATTGAGTGGCTGGTACAGTGCTTGTTTATGAGAAAATGTTTCTGAGCTAGCATAGAGATTTTCATAAAAACTGACAGACATAATGTTTTGGCAGATTTTAAATTGCCATTTCATTTGAGAGAGAACTGTATTGCTGTAACCAGCATCAGTATACTGTAATAGCTTTTGTTTTCTGTACTGAGATTATTCACTGGAAACTATATTGAAGTTACGTGGCCCGCTTTGACATGCATCCACATCTAATTATGCTCCAGTGATGCAAGGCTGAGATGCAAGGCAACATGAAATCAAAGTGAAAAGCTGCAATGCGACATTGAGGCTCTTCAACTCTGCTATTTATTGTTGCAGCAGATTTAGCACCTGGATCCAAAGAACAAATAACTTGGATAGTCTTACTGGAATATCAAAGTGGATAACCACAAGGGGATAAAAGCTTTCTCAGAGCCATTAACAATGTCAGGCCAAACACCTTTAGTAAAATGTAGAAGAACTGGAAGAAAAATATGTAGTTGCTGATTATGATGTTGGTATCAACAAACTGTTTTTACTGTGAGTTATAAATAAATGTCTCCTACAAATTCTGTTCTAAATTTTGCCACTCACTGTGGTAATAATGTAAATACAGTGACTTGTATAAGTTCATGTGTCTCCTACAACTGATACCTAAGATGAAGATGTGAGACAAAGGAGAAGTAGGTGAATTTCAGGGCAAGAACATCAAAACTATATATTTGAGCCTGATCTTCCTTTCAGAGATATCCTGGTGCACAGTGTGTGTGTTAACTTCTGTACACATATGGTATAGCTGATTTCACAAGATACTCTTTTACAGTGGTTGCACTTCAAAAGTTTCTTCTGTTTTGAAAGATTCTACCAGTGTGAGAGGCTCCTTATATTTAAAACCAGTAGAACCAATAATGTTTCTCAAATGAAGAGAAATTTGAGGGCATATAGTGAAATCTGTAGGAAAAAAGTAGCTTTGAGAACAAAACTTATTCTATTAAGAGCTATGGTCTCTTAATAGGCTTTATTTAAGAGAATGATATTGCTATATATATATATATATATATATATATATATATATATATATATATATATATATATATATATATATATATATATATATATATATATATAATGATTTAGTCCATTTTATTCAAAACATCCCATATGCAGAATGTACGCTTTTTAATTGAGCATTTTAAAAAATATTTCAAATAATTCTCCTATGGCACGTATTCTTTGCAGTAGACTTTACTGCAGCTGATTATATTGTTTGGGCTAGTTCCAACCCTGTGTTGGGTCTTCTTTTGCTAGTGTAACCTATGGACAAGGAAAGTCCACTGTAGGGGACGTTGTGGCAGAGAGAAGGCAGTCACAACCTTTTCTCTGATAAAGACACAGGTGATACAACCCAGCTAGTGCATTTTCAAAAGTAGGAAGTGCTAGCTGGAAGGAAGGGTAGCCAAAGCAGATGGGATGTGTTAAATCAGTACATCCTCTGGGGAGACTCTGTAAATGTAGGAAAAGCATTGGCCTGAGGCCAAATTAGTCTATTCTTGTTCTGGGGAGGGAGCCCTACAATGTATTGCTTAAATTAAATTCCCTTCTTCTGTGGAAACAAAGTTTAAGAAACCTGGGTAAAAAGAGCCACACAAGCTCTTAAACTCATATAATGTGTTTAGTCTAACTTTAGTATGTTCTTACATATTGTGCTTCTAATAATGAGCAAAGTAGCTAGGCCTATAATAAGCAAAAACAATGTAGACAAAAGAGAACACTGATTTAAGGTCATTGTGTCAAATGCAGCAAAACACTCTGTTTATATCAGGTCAGGCATGAGTTTACAATTAGCACTAATTACTGCGGAAAAATCAAAACAGCAGCTTTAAGGAAGGACACTTTTCACTGCAAGATCAAAGCCATGTCTCTGCAGAATAGCAAAGCCTCCACTATTTAATTGTACTGAAGTGCTAATTGGATTGTGAGGTGCTTTCATGTGTTCCCCCAATTAGCCAGTCATCCCTGACCAAATCCACATAAAAAGAGATTATGAGTTTTTAAAGCTTTTGTCTGCATGATTTTGATTGGGTAGAAGGAATGGTGCCTTCTTTTTATGTAAATTGAGGGGTTTGGGGTCATAGTTTCGAGCTTGCTAGAAATGAATGGATATGGGGCAGAGCAACACCACACTATGCAGTAAATAAATAGTTAACTGGCATCTAGAAATCAGTGGAGGAAAACGTAAAAGCTACAACTAAACCTTATATTTATGTTTCTTAGTTTACTGATACACATTTTGAAAAGGGAGATTTTGATGCCTGGAGCAATTCCTGTGTTTAGTGAATTGTTGTTTTTGTTTGGTTGTTTGTTTTTGATCAGTGTTTTATATTTTGGATTATGATAGAGAGAACATAGCATTGTTTATTTTTAGTATTCATTTTTTAGACATATTTGCAAACTTTTCCAAGCATTTTTTAAATTCTTCAATTTGTTTTTATTACATCTGTAAAACTACTGTACACAATTATTTTTATTAAATCATTAAGTTATTAATGTTGCAAACATTATATGCACATGTAAAACTACAAGAAGTACAATGTCAAGACACCAGTAATGCAATTCATGAACCTCAGAGAGTTGAAAAAAAAAAAAAACAGTTTGTCAGTAGTCAAATGTAGTTATCTAGTATTCACAAATTGTGAACCTTTTAGGCAAGGGGTGGAGACATTGCCTCAGTAGTAGGCTGTAGGCATCGCCTTTGACATACCCTAAAAATCCTTCTCCAGCTTACAAGCAATACATCTCCTCATCCAGATTCGGACAACTTGCCATCATCTAACCTCTAACTCAGCTAAAGTCTGAGAAAGCACAGACACTTCACCACTCAGATCTGATGAATATATGACATAAAGCTGAGTTTTATCCAAGTATTGGGGCACTGCAACCCGAATCATCATGCTGTTTCCTTCAGTGACTTCATATACATATTGAACAGGAAGAGTGACCCAATGTATCCTCACAGAACTCCAGAAGAGAAATTCCTAGAGGCAGGTCAATAATTGATCACAAACATCGTATTAAGACTTCTCTGACAAACTACTTTAACAATATCACCTGTTCTGGCCAGGGTCCACAAAGGAGTCAACAAAACCTTTCCATCAGTGATATCTATGAGTATGTTAAATGTAGAGTTAGTCTGAGTGATTGGCACCCAGGTTAGCCTACCTAGGGTATGAGCAGCTACACTCCAAAGCTGTACACAAGTTACTGTGTCCTCAGTGGTACTGTGGTTACCTGTGTGTGTCACTAGGACTTCTGGGAGGCATATTCCATGGTTCTTTGTGCTGCACTAAGCTGAGCTGTTCCAATTCTTTCCCTGTGACTTGTGGTAGAATTTATCTGTCCTTCTGGTCACACAGGAAGAATTGTGGGAAGGCATTAGAGGACTGTCAGCTTGAAGCAATTTGGCCTGTATCCTCACAGTGAAGGGGGTGGGTTACCAGCCTAAGTGAAAGTGGCACTCCAACTCTCGCCTGTACCCCCATCTGGTCAGCTAACATGGGATTAAAGCACCTCCAAACTCTAGTGAGAAGCTTTTGTGTGTAGGTGGGAGGGAAGTTAGAGGTGGCAACTGAGTAGGAGCCTGAGTTAACTCTGCAGTGAAAACATATCCTAAGGCTTTTCACAGATGGACACCTGACCATTGTACATCACTAGGAAGTGAACCAACAAGGCTCAGTCTCTGCAATAACCAGGCCAAAACCTGACTGAAATAAATCAGGAAAATCTGAGGACTCCAGATGGCACCTGAACTGTTGGCCATGATTTTCTCAGTAATCTTCCTGAAATAAGGTGATCAGTCGGTAGGATTGACAGCACTAAGAGATTACTTCTGGAAAAAGTGTCAAACAACCAATTGTTAAAGGGTTGCTGGTATCCTGCCCTCCCATAGGCTCATAGTGGTTATTAGAGGGGTCTCTCTTCTTTCCTTATTAATCAAACTTTTCCATGGTTTTTTTATTGAAGACATATTTTTAAAAGGAGAAGCTGTGTACAATATCAGTACTACACCAACCCAACTAAGACTGTTGTATTTAGTAATTTTACTATAATTACTTAAAAGTGTTCAATTGTCTTAACCAGGAACAAGCTGTTAAAATAAACAATGTTAAGGCCTTTATTTCAAACAAGGTATGAGATAAGGTCCAAAATCCCCCACAGTTCTTTTACTTTCTGATTTGACAAAACACATTCTCCCTACCTTACTATATTGATCATTATATTATATGGCTCCATTAGGAGCTCTTTAATGGCCTGAAAATCAAAAAGGAATCCTACAAAAAGTGAAAACATGGATAAATTGCTAAGGAGGAGTACAAAAGAATAGCACAAGCATGTAGGGACAAAATCAGAAAGGCTAAGGCACAAAATCAGTAACACCTAGCAATAGACATAAACGGCAACAAGATGAGGTTCTTTAAATACATTAGGAGCAAGAGAAAGGAAAGTGTAGGTCTTCTGTCTAGCAGGGAATGAGAGTTAATAACTGATGACATCAAGAAAACCGAGGTGTGTAATTCCTACTTTACATCAGTCTTCACTAAAAAGATTAATGGAGACCAGTTACTTAACACATTTAATATTAACAACTGGGGGAAGGAATTCAAGCCAAAATACGAAAAGAACAGGTTAAAGAATATTTAGATAACTTAGATGTATTCAAGTCAGTGTAGGGCATGATGACATTCATCCCAGGATATTTGAGGAGCTAACTGAAGCAATATCAGAATGGTTAGCAATTATCTTTGAGAACTCATGGAGTTCCCAGTGAGAGTGAGGTCCCAGAGAACTGCAGAACGGCAAACTTAGTATCTTTAAAAAGGGGAAGAAAGAGGACTGGGGAATTATAGCCCAGTCAGCCTAACTTTGATACCTGGAAAGATACTGGAACAAATTATTAAACAATCAATTTGTGAGCATCTGGAGGATAAGGAATAGCCATCGTGGATTTGTCAAGAACAAATCATGCCAAACCAGCCTAATTTCATTCAGGGTTACTGAATAGGGTTATTGGATAGGGGGAAAGCAATAGATGTGATATATCTTGGTATTAGTAAGGCTTTTGACACAGTCCACATGACATTCTCATAAGCAAACTAAGGAAATGTGATGTAGATGAAGTTTCTATAAGGTGGGAGCACATCTGGTTGAAAGACTCAAAGAGTAGTTATTAATGGTTCACTGTCAAACTGGGAGGATGTATCTAGTGGGGTCCCGCAGGGATTAATCCTGAGTCTGGTACTATTCAATATTTTCATTAATGACTTAGATAATGAAGTGGAGACTATGTGTATAAAATTTGCAGATGACACCAAGTTGGGAGGGGTTGCAAGCACTTTGGAGGACAGGATTACAATTCAAAATGACCTTGACAAATTGGAGAGTTGGTCTGAATTCAACAAGATGAAATTCAATAAAGACAAGTGCAAAATACTTCAGTTAAGAAGGAAAAATCAAATGCACAACTACAAAATGGAGGGTAGGAATAGGGTCCAGAGTGACCTAGACAAATTGGAGGATTGGTCCAAAAGAAATCTGATGAGGTTCAACAAGGACAAGAGCAGAGTCCTGCACTTAGGAAGGAAAAATCCCATGCACCGCTACTGGCTGGGGACCGATTGACTAAGCAGCAGTTTTGCAGAAAAGGACCTGGTGATTACAGTGGACGAGAAGCTGGATATGAGTCAGCAGTGTGCCCTTGTTGCCAAGAAGGCCAACAGCATATTGGGCTGTATTAGTAGGAGCATTGCCAGCAGATCGAAGGAAGTGATTATTCCCTTCTATTCGGCACTGGTGAGGCCACACCTGGAGTATTGTGTCCAGTTTTGGTCCCCCCACTACAGAAGGGATGTGGACAAATTGGAGAGAGTCCAGCGGAGGGCAACGAAAAGGATTAGGGGGCTGGGGCACATGACTTACGAGAAGAGGCTGAGGGAACTGGAGTCTGGAGAAGAGAAGAGTGAGGGGGGATTTGATAGCAGCCTTCAACTACCTGAAGGGGGGGTTCCAAAGAGGATGGAGCTAGGCTGTTCTCAGTGGTGGCAGATGACAGAACAAGAAGCAATGGTCTCAAGTTGAAGTGGGGGAGGTCTAGGTTGGATATTAGGAAACACTATTTCACTAGGAGGGTGGTGAAGCACTGGAATGGGTTACCTCGGTAGGTGGTGGAATATCCAACTTTAAAGGTTTTTAAGGCCTGGCTTGACAAAGCCCTGGCTGGGATGTTTTAGTTGGTGTTGGTCCTGCTTTGAGCAGGGGTTTGGACTAGATGACCTCCTGAGGTCTCTTCCAACCCTAATATTCTATGATTCTATAAATAACTGGCAGTTTGTAGTACTGATTAAAAAGATCTGGGGTTATAGTGGACCACAAATTGAATATGAGTCAACAGTGTGATGCAGCTGTGAAAAAGGCTAACTATAATTCTGGGATGTATTAACAGGAGTGTTGTATGTAAGACATAGGAGGTAATTGTCCTGCTGTTCTCAGCAGTGGTGAGGCCTCAGCTGGTGTTCTGTGTCCAATTCTGGGTGCCATATTTTAGGAAAGATGTGGACAAGTTGGAGAAAGTCCAGCGGAGAGCATAAAAAATGTAAAAGTTTTAGAAAACCTGACCTATGAGGAAAGGTTAAAAAAACTGAGCCTGTTTAGTGTTTAGAAAAGAAGACTTAGGTGGGGTCTAATAAATGTCTTCAGATATGTTAAGGGTTGTTATAAAGAGGACAGTGATCAGTTGTTCTCTGTGGCCCACCCACTTTGTCTCTGTAGTATCCTGGGACTGACATCACTACAACTACACTGCATCCAATTGTTTTCCATGTCCACTGAAGGTAGGACAAGAAGTAGTGGAGTAAGGGTGTAATCTGCAGCAAGGGAGATTTAGGTTAGATAGTACAAAAAACCTTTTTAACTATAAGGGTAGTTAAGCTCTGAAATGGACTTCCAAAGGAGGTTTTGGAATCCCCATCATTGGAGGTTTTTAAAAACAGGTTGGACAAACACCTGTCAGAGATGATCTAGGTTCACTAGGTCCTGTCACACCATAGGGGTCTGGACTTAATGACTTCTTGAGGTCCCTTCCAGCCCCGCATTTCTATGGTTCTATGATTACTGGAGGGCAGTGTGCTCCAAACACACTCTTCCCTGACATATCCTTGTACCTGAGGGAGTGGTGAAGAGCCAGCTACAGAAGCTCTGTCACCCAGGGATTCTCCTATGCCAAGGGAATAATTACATAGCCACTTAGGCTAGCTTTAAGGTTACTTTGTGCTGCCACAGTGTTGCAAGGCAATGCTGAATCAGAGCCTATATCTAGAGTCCTGTGTCTTTTGCAAATACAAAATAACAGAAAATTAAAAATGAAAAACAACCTATAAAACAAAATAAAATTTGAAAAGGCACCCTGTAGCAGCTGTTCCTGTGCTATAGGGCTGGGCCCAGTTCCCTGCTCCAGGCGTTGTGATCTCCCATGTAGGGTTGCAGTGCCATTAAAGTTTGGCCTGGTCACCTCGCCATCATAAACCCAGTCCTGCCAGGTCATAATGCCACTGAAATTTGGCTCAGCCACCTCCCATCATGATCAAGAAAGGGTGGCAGAGCCAAAGTTGAGTGAGTGGTATTGCAACCTGGCACACGGGGTGGCAGCACCTCTCAGGTTTGGCCTGGCCACTCCTCCATCATCGTGACGGGGGGTTGGGGAGGGGCCAGGAAACATAGACAAATTTGAATGTGTGGCATTATGACCTGGCAGGACAGGAGCAGCAGGGTGAATGTGGGGCGAGCTCACTCTTCAAACTCCACCTGCCAAGCTTCCCACCTAGCCCCCCTCCCCCAGGGCAGGATCCTCCCTTCCTCTGCACCCCCAGGTGGATAAAAACGATAAAATAAGAAATTCCCAAAAAATGAAATGAAAAAATATATATAACAAGAATTTCATGGGTCTCTATCTATAACCATGTTTTAGTATGTGCCAATGTTGAAGCACAAGAGGAATTCCATTGAAGATCCATTTTCCCTACTCTAAAGCTTTTGAGTTATTTTATTTTACTGTTATAGATACTGCTCTTGAACTTTGAAACTCATTTATTGATTTTAGAGGCTTTAATTCCTTCCTGAGGGTCAAGTCATATTATAAAAGCACTGGAGCTTCGCTACTGTGATTTGTGAAAATAGCAGAACCTTCACAGTACTACTCCTTCATATTTTGCAACAGTCAAGCGAAAATAAATTAATCAGACATACCATTGCATGCAATATAGAACTCTATATCTGCAGTATTTGTTTACAAATATACACAGATAGCTAGAAAAACAGCTAACTAAAGCTTATAAACATATGTATAAGGCACATATTTCTTGTTGCCTACTTTTCTCTGTTTTATGTATGGTAATAATGTCCTGATCCTGCAGGAATGTTGATGGGAATTATGTATCAGCAGGAATGAGCCACCAATAATGCTTCTGAACACAGCAGTTTATGTTTCAGTAAGGTGAAGTAAGTTGAAAGGCGTAGCCACTGCTGGCTGATGTCTTAGCAGCTGGATGTGAGCGTTAATGTTTCATGGGAATCCTTGGAAGCATGTCTGTCAGTGGGTGGCCTTCATCATAGCTATCCCTGCTCTGACTTTAAAGTGCCTGCTCTTGGTCGGTAGAAGGAATAACTGAAAAACCTAAAGATGGCTATTACCCACATAGTTTACATACACTGTATTCCAGTTAAGCACTTCGCCTTGGCTGCTCACCATCTCCACTCTGTCGTGTCCTCTCTTCCTCAACCTTGCTCACATTACTTGGATATAGAATTGCACATTTCTCCACACTATGCATAAGAAAAGCCATACTGGGTCAGACCAATGGTCCATCTAGCCAGTATCCGGTCTTCCAACAGTAGCCAGTGCCAGGTGCTTCAGAGGGAATGAACAGAACAGGTAATCAAGTGATCCATCCCCTGTCGCCCATTCCCAGCTTCTGGCAAACAGAGGCTAGGGACACCATCCCTGCCCATCCTGATTAATAGCCATTGTACTTATCTAGTTCTTTTTTGAACCCTGTTATAGTCCTCGCCTTCACAACATCCTCTGGGAAAGAGTTCCACAGGTTGACTGTGCATTGTGTGAATTAATACTTCCTTTGATTGTTTTAATTTCCTTTGGTGATCCCTGGTTTGTGTGTCATGTGAAGGGATAAATAACACTTCCTTATTTACTTTCTCCACACCAGTCAACTCTATCATATCCCCCCTTAGTCATCTCTTTTCCAAACTGAAAAGTCCCAGTCTTATTAATCTCTCCTTGTAAGGAAACTGTTCCATATCCTCAATAATTTTTGTTGCCCTTTTCCAATTCCCATATTTTTTTTTAGACGGGGTGTCCAGATCTGCACGCAGATTAAATACCATGAATTTATACAAAGGCAATATGATATTTTGTCTTATTATCTATCCCTTTCCTAATGATTCCCAACATTCTGGTAGCATTTTTGACTACTGCTGGATGTTTTCAGAGAACTGTCCACAATGACTCCAGATATCTTTCTTGAGTTGGACAGCTAATTTAGACCCCATCATTTGATATGTATAGTAGGGATTATATTTCCAATGTGCATTACTTTGCATTTATCAACATTGAATTTCATCTGCCATTTTGTTGTCCAGTCACCCAGTTTTGTAACTCTTCGCAGTCTGCTTTGGACTTAACTAGCTTGAGTAGTTTTGTATCCTCTACAGATTTTGCCACCTCACTGTTTATCCCTTTTTCCATATCATTTATGAATATGTTGAACAGCACTGGTCCCAGTACAGACCCCTGGGGGACACCACTATTTACTTCTCTCCATTCTGAAAACCAACCATTTATTCCTACCCTTTGTTTCATATCTTTTAACCAGTTACTGATCCACGAGAGGACTTTCCCTCTTATCCCATGACAGCGTATGCAGAAGCGTCTCTTCTTAGTGCTAGCACTTTGGCTGTTTGCACTTATTTGAATATTGTTTATTTGCCTCCAGAATTAAGCACATAATATCTAATTTTTCTTATGATTTTGGAAGGTAGATAAGATCCAGGGCCAGATGCACCACTGTGTTACTCCGGTTTCACATCAGTGTAGCACTGGAGTAATGCAATGGTGAATCAGGCCCAGGTGTTTACTAAGTATTCTATGGCTATACTCTACATGATGGAATTGACAAAGGACCTATTCAACTTCAATGGCTAATTTACACTTTGGGTAAAGGAAGCCTCCGTTAAAAATTCAAGCAAGATGTTAGAGCTAACAAACGTTTTTGAGAGCTTGCAGAGGTTCTCCAGCCACACTAGGAACAACATTTAACTACTGATATTTTCAAGATCAAAAAATTAGCAGAAAAAAGCTTATGAGGTATTATGTCTATACATCATCATCATCATCAAGAATAAAAAAAATCCAACAGCCTAGTTTTTAAAATAATTCTGTACATGTCACCTTTAATAGTGCTCAAAGGAGTGTGTTGATAGAGACAGAAAGGGACTACTTATAAGAAATGTACCTTGTACAAGAAGTGTGCATGTCACTGTATTTTTCATTTTTCCTTTATTGTGCTCAAACAATATCCTACAGTGCTAATGAAATGTTAAGATTGCATCATTAAAAATATAGGAATTGTCATATCAGATCAGACCAGCGGTCCAATAAATTCTGGTGCTCTGCCTCTGTCAGTGACTGGTACCAGATGCTTCACAGGAAGGCGCAGAGATCCTCAAAATAGACATTTATGGAATAACTTGTACAGAGTGGAAGATTCATTCTAACCTCAGGGAGTAAGCAGTCAGCATATAAAATTTTAAAAAGGAAATGGGAAAGTGAAAGCTCTACAGTAATGTTAATCAGGTCAAGTTGCTTCTAAGTAGTATTTTCTATTCCAAGAAAGAGTTTTGTTAATTATATATCTTATATTTATTGTAAGCAGTAAATGTATGTTGCTGTTTATATTGTTAAAAGTATACAGTAAAATAGAGTATGCAACGTAGCCTGAGTTAATACTGCTATAGTTAAATTTTATGACTTTTTATTTTAATTGTATGACCTTATTGTTGCATTAACATAGTTTCCTGCATTTAATAAGGAAAATGATTTAAAAAGACAGACTCAGCTTTATTATAAATACATTCTGTTCTGTCACCAAATAGTCTTTGTATAATCTGTCTAGCTTTTAAGGAAACCAGACTACATATATATGTCTGTATGTATATGAGTATTACTTAAATTGTGTATTGGTATACCTGTTTATGAATTTTAAGATTTAGAGCTTTTGTTTGGCCTTAGACCAAACATTATAGGATCATTAATTGCAGTTTAAGCTTTCAAATGATGCACAAGTAAGGGACTTGACCTGATTTGACCATATCATCTATCGGGAAGAGAGAGAGATAATTCAGATAATAGGTCTTTCCTGAGTTGAGACTGACAACAGTCATGTTATACTCATAAAACTCAAGGAAGCAAAACTGAAAAGTTTCAACATCAACAAGAGATTATTTCAAATATAATTAAGACAGCAGAAACACGTTACATTTAAAGTTGATGCTGCCCTTTAATATGTAAATAGTTAACTCTCTACTTTTATAGAATACATACTTGGCATCAAAGCTTTACATGAGTTAACGTGTTGAAGTGCAGTTTACTCACTATCAGTGTGTTGAGTTCAGTCAGAAATCATGTCCTTGTATGACCTCGGCAATTGGCATTTTCATCCTTCTGCTTTCTGTGTTCAAAAATTAAAAAAAAAATTAAAGGAAACTTGAAAAGCACCAACTTAACTGGAGCTTTAGTGTTTTGGGGAAATACTTCTTCTAAAGTCTACGAAAGAGGTTAGTGCAATTTGCATTAAAAGATTCAAGCTTTCCTTTCTTTTATACCTTATTTCTTCTTAAATTATCCAGATTTTTCAGTCTTTATGTAACTACCATTACCATACCAGTCTCGACGCTTCAGATCCTGCTAAGTGCAGTGCAGAGAAGTGGGGGGGGGGGGGGGGGATGAAAATGCTCAGCAACTCCCAGGAACAATCCTTTATCTGAAAGGTCCTAAGGATGAACATCCCCTTTTCTCTTCAAGTTACGTGAGATCTCTCACTTCCCTTCCTTTTAAATTTGTTGAATGACTTGAAATGTAGGCCATTTAGACTAGAGTACTCTGTTCATTTGCTTTTTTCATTTTGATGTTATTATAATTGGCTGGTAAAGTTTTATTTTTGGGTACATCTGCTTTTAGTGGGTTTTTTTGACACACGTGAATACTGATTTTTAATTAGTATATGTGGCAACTGAAGAACTGGTCTTTGTAGAGGTTATTTTAGAGGGAAATTAGGAACAAGGATGCAGAGATTATGTGAAGAGGGGGAAAAAAGTATAGTTGCATTGAAAGAATAGAATTTGGAATAAATAAGGCACAGCTCATATTCTGTCATTCTCTCTGTGCATTTTTCATGGAGAAGGGCTGTTGGTGACACTTAATAAAGTGCTGCAACATTTTGCTAATTTAAAAAGGTCTTCCTCAGATCGATTGCGACCTTATCAATAGGATAGTTTCATTCATCTCCTAAGCAGACTGCTGTCACATTGTACTATAATAGCTTTAGGCTGAACTTACTCCTGTTAGAAGATAGAACGTTTAGTAGTGCTTTGAAATGGGTCTCACACAAGGTGAAGCAACATTGTCCAGATTTCATGAAGAGACTAGTTTCACTACAACAATCAAATTAAGTTCTGAAAGCACAAATGTAATTGATCAAATCATAAATTCTATGACTGACAAATAGTGTTTTGTTTTCACAGATTTTTTTGCATAATATACTAGATTTGTAGTTAATGAATTTCCCCATATGTTGGAGAGTACTTAGAGTTTATTAATATTTCCTGATCATAGGTGGCAGAGGTAACCCATGCTATAATTAAGGTTGCATGACACTTTCCATTATAATACCCTATTTTCATTTGCTTATAACTTAGCAAACTTAGTCTGAACTGAATTTTTCCATGACTGGTGTCTGCCTCCAGCTGAACTTTTGGAAAGTTTCAGCTAACAAGGTTCAGCCATTTCTGAGAACGAGATTAGGGAAAATACATGATTTTGCACATGTTAAAAAAATTATCACAGTCATTTCACTGAGAAGCTCTCACCACTCTGTGCTTTGGAGCAGGACCTTGAAATTTAGCATTGGGGATTTGCCTTGCTGTCATAGATGTGCCTTTTGCTGTCCTTGTAAAAATGTACCCAAATTTGGCCAAGTTATAACCTCTGAAAAATATTTGTTTGCACATGCTCAGTAGAGACTTTTTAGAGGAATGACTGACAGGGAAATGGAAGCAGGAGCTTCGGAAGAGAAGAGGACCAGGAGCTGGCGGAGCATGTAGGGTTGCCACGAGTTCAGATTTTACCTGGACAGTCCGGTTTTTGGCTTCTATGTCTGGGTGCCATTTAGGGTTGCCGGGCACCCAGTTTTCAACTGGAAAGTCCAGTCAAAAAGGGAACCTGGCAACACTAAATGGCACCCGAACCAAAAGTCTGGTTACCACAAGGCTGGGGGAGGCACCAGGTCATTAACCCACCTCCTACCTGCAGGCAGTCTCCTTGAGACAATCCAGCAAGCGAAGGGGGAAGAGGGCAGAGGAGTGGTCGATGGGAACAGGGCCTTGGGGGGAAGAGGTGGAGCAGGGATGGGGCCTTGGGGGAAGAGGTGGAGCAGGGGTATGGCCTCAGGGGCCCAGTTACTAGCAATTTAAAAGGTCGCAACCCTAGGGAGACAGGTAAGAGCAGATGGGGACAGCAAACTGGGGGGAGGGGCAGGAGCAGAGGAAGGGGAAAGGTAGGAACAGAGCAGGGGAGAGCAGGAGTTGTGAAGGGAAGAGGATAGGAGCAGAGGTGGAAACATTGACAGGAGCCACAGGGAGAGATTAGGGACAGGGCAGGAATCCAGTGTGTGTGTGCGGGGGGGGAGGGATAGGTCAGGGGATGGATAGTAGCAGGACAAGGGACAGGGAGAGTCTTGGGGAGGTAGGGACAGAAAGGTTCATAATCACTAGGGCATATTCCCCTGCAGAACTTGGAACTGAACCCAGGAGTCAGTCTCAGATTCCTTTGTTGTCTAGTGAATAGCTGTGAGACCCATTTTTAAAGCATGTATCTACCTAATGGCAGGTCCATACAAGTCTGTTGTTAACAGTTTCTCCATTATCTCAAGTGGCAGAGGACTGTGCTATGGATTTAAAGATCCCAATCCCGCTGATGACTCATGGGGCAGGGGAGTGTCAATCTTGGTTTCACAGGATGAAGTTTTTGTTTTTTCAATTGTAAAGGTTTTTAATACCTAGGAAATTACATAAAACTCCCAACATTGATAGAATATTAACATTGAAAAGTCAAGCACTGAAAAGTTAGTAAAAGCCTGAATTAAGGTTATTTGTACAACCTTAATTCATCCCCCTGGGGTGTATGCATTATGATATAGCCTACAATTACATAACATATTTTTCCCCACAAGACCCCAGCCTCATTTGTTGAGAACAAATCAGGGTTGTATAGTGAATGAGCCGGTTGTCTGCCTCATTTGTTGCAAAAGTTGGAAGGCATGTTTTGAATGAGACAGGAATCTGCATGATTAAGGCAGGTGAATGCCATACTGGAGAACTGAGGTCAGTTTACTGAGTGAGGCAAGGGTCCTGTGGGAAAAAAATGGGAGCATGTGGTTAAACATGGTATCATAATCCGTACAGACAAGGGACCTAAATTAAAGTTGCATGGACAATGGTGGCATTTCCTAATTTTGAGTGCTTGTCTTTGCACTCTTACAACCTTACCATTCTTTTAATATAGTTTGGATGTAATTTTATGTATATATTGGGGCAAGTCCTGCAGCCCCCTGTAGAGACACAAAAGGCCGGATTGGTAGAAGAACAAATACTGGTTAGCTGTGCAAACTGGGGCCAGATAGTGGGAATACATGCAATGGGCCACTTTCCATGTACACTAGAACGTCTCTCTTTGGGTTGGTATCAGCACTAACAGAAAATAGAGTTTTTGGGTCAGATTCATAGAAGATTAGGGTTGGAAGAGACCTCAGGAGGTCATCTAGTCCAACCCCCTGCTCAAAGCAGGACCAACCCCAACTAAATCATCCCAGCCAGGGCTTTGTCAGGGCCAGGGCCATGCAGCAACATATATCCACTAGCCATACTGCAGCCCTCATACTGTACTTCCCCTCCCACTGCTCCCATTACTTTGCAGTGGTGGAGGAGCTCTTAGGCCTGGAAGTGAGGATTCTATCCCCCTGCAAGCTTCCACTCAGAGGACCTGTTTACTTAGGCTGTACACTGATGCCCAGGATTTGACCAAGTGTAATAGTAAGTAGATCCTATAGGAAGTTTGTTGTATTTGGAAGTGTTTATCATTATGGTACCAGCTCAGATTGCTAATATCAGTGTTTGTCTGCATATGTGCTGCTGTGATACTAAGATAATGCCTGGTATCATAGTGCTGTGATTTCCCATTCACATGAGCTCTGATGGAGTGACAGTTAACAATAGTGTGGTGGTGCTGGAAATCATTGCAGCAACATTTCAAATAATCAAGGTGGGGAACACAGTCACCACCTTAACCATACAGTTCTGTCCATTTTTCTGACCCCTTTGGCTAATTTTAAGGCAAACTTCCATACTTTACAATTTAGTTTTGTGTATTTCCCTGGGTTTCAGACAAAAGGAATGAACTAAAGCTGAATCCTAGGAATAAAAAATAAAAGTAAATTCCTTTTAAAAACTTCCCCCGCCACCACCAAAATAAAATAATAAAAGCGGGGGAAAGAGGCTGACAGACAAACTGTTACTCTGTAAAATGCTGCTGCATTAGTCCCTGCAACATAGGCATTGCTGTTAACTTGGCTCTTCAAGGAGAACTAACACAGAGGGATGAAGGGGCAGGAGCAACAGCATGATATCAGCAATAAGTATCATGGGGAGAGAAGGCATTCCTAATGTCTTGAAAAGATCAGGAGGGCTACTGCTGTGATGCAGTAATAAGGGATGCTGCCATTATATTTACATGAACTGTTTTATAGTGCAGTGCCAATAACAGGTCATCAGATACATGTTGATAGAAGAAAAAGTGAACCCTTTTAGAACATTTTGTGTAATTCCATATGTGCAATCTTTCTTCAGTGATTATATCCATGTGCTTTTTTTACTGCAAAATAAAAAGGCTCTTTTGGAGCTGTAAAAATGTGGCTTCTGTTAAGTCCTATACTTGAAAAATGGTCAGTGTTTTTCATCAGTCTCCTGGCTTATTTTAAGACATTTAATTTATCTATACCATATATTTCTGGAAAACAACTTGCCCTGAAAAATTAATATGCAACAATTGTTACTATTACTATTTTATTATTTGTTAAGCACAGATACAGATCAAAATAAGGAAAATATTTTCTCCATTTTACTTATTGTTCTATGTTCACTTATTCTTTTCAACTTAATGCTCTTTTCTGTCTGCCTCCCTTTCTCTGAGATTTCAGTTTTTCATTTGCCCCTTCTGCTCATTTGTGATCCGAGCCATTTTTCCTTGTAACTTCTTCTCTTAGTCTTCTGTTATCTTATTTGAGTTTCTCTCCTCCATTTTAATGAATATTGTATAGTATTTTGTTTATGTAAATCCAACACTTAGTATATACAATGAAAATATCTGGATTACATGTGATCCCAGTGTAAATTGGAGCTTCAGTGCACAAAGGCCAAACTCTGTCTATATGCCATTACAGTGCTACCTATTGCGGAATATTTATATCAGAAAAAGTATTGAATTGAAGATAACCATATGAGTGAAAATAATTGATTAGCACAAGCTTTAGATAGATGCTGTAATATTTTAGGGCTTGTCTATCCATCTAGTCTAATCTAATCCAGGCATTTCTAATGCACATGTCACTTTAAACCACAATTTAATTAAACAGGTAGCTAAAGTTAGCTCTTAAATCTACATATAGTAACCTAAAGAAGTGGCCTTATTTTCAAAAGTGCTCATCATTCCTCATTTCACAGAAAAGTCAGTGGAAGGTGCTGGAGGCTAAGAACATTTGTAAAATCATGCTATTTATTTAGATGCTTAAATGTGGATGTAGGAGCCTAACTTTAAGCATCTGTGTCTGAAAATCTTGTCTGTAGTGTCTAGACACAACTGTAAGGTCTGTGCCTGCTTCTAAACCTACTGCTTATTTGGCACCTGTAAATCGTCATCTTTCATAGCTTTTAGAAGAAGATCCATGAGTATTTGAAGTTGTAAAGTTAAATTTCTTATTTTGAATGGAGGTTTTTTTAGAAATGAGGTATTTGGTCAGGAAGTAGAGCAAACTGGAATATGCCTTGATAGAAAGTACATTTTTCATTAGTTCTTGTGAGAATTAAGTAACTTTTAGGCACCCTCTAGCATTTCTTCTTAAAGTGTTTGAAGGTGGTACTTCACATGTGGTTTACTTTATGTCACTTTATGACAAGAAAAAGTATGTTTGTAATAACATATCTCATGGGGGTCTGATAAATAATTTGCAACTTTCCCCACTGGAGCAGTAGGTCTGATTTTCATACAGTAACACTTTTTAGCAAGATAACTAGGGTATAGTGGATAGGGCCCTGGATTGGAAGCCAGGAGACCTTGGTTCTCTTCTAGCACTGACTTGCTATATGACCTTTGACAAGTCACTTCACCTGTCTGTGCTTCTAATTCTCTTCCCACCTTTTGTCTCTTTTGTTTATTTAGATTGTAAACTCTTTATGCGAGGACTGTCTTTCACTATGTATTTGTACAGGTTCTAGCACAATGGGGCCATGGTATCAGTTAAGAACATAAGAAAGGCCATACTGGGTCAGACCAATAGTCCATCCATCTTATCTTCTGTGGGTGGCTGGTGCCAAATGCTTCAGAGGGAATGAACAGAACAGGGCAATTATTGAGTGAGCCATCCCCATCATCCAGTCCCAGCTTCTGGCAGTCAAGGGTTTAGAGACACCTAGGGGTTGCATCCCTGACCATCTTGGCTAATAGCCATTGACAGACCTGTCCTCCATGAAGTTATCTAAATTTTTTTAACTGAGTTATGCCTTTGGCCTTCACAGCATCCTCAGGCAAGGAGTTCCACAACTTGACTGTACATTGTGTGAAGAAATACTTCCTTTTGTTTGTTTTAAACCTGGTGCCTATTCATTTCCTTTGGTGATCCCTGGTTTGTGTGTCATGTGAAGGGATAAATAACACTTCCTTATTGACTTTCTCCATACCATTCATGACTTTATAGACCTCTACCATATCCCTCCTTCGTCATCTCTTTTCTAAACTGAATTGTCCCAGTCTTTTTAGTCTCTCCTTGCATGGAGGCTGTTCTACATCCCTTATCATTTTTGTTGCCTTTGCCTATACTTCTTCCAATTCTAATATATCTTTTTTGAGTTTGGGTGACCAAAACTGCATACAGTATTCAAAGGGTGGGCGTACCATGTATTTATATAGTGGCATTATGATATTTTCTGTCTTATTATCTATCTCTTTCCTAATGGTTCCTAACATTTAGTTAGCTTTTTTTGACTGCCACTGCACATTCATTGGATGTTTGCAGAGAGCTATCCACGATAACTCTAAGATCTCTTTCTTGAGTGGTAATAGCTAATTTAGACCTGTGATGGGGTGTCTGCCCAACACTGGCAAAGAGGGGTTAATGGAGCCCTAGGGAGGCTGTGCGGAAAGTAGCCAATAGGAGAGGGGCTGTGAGGAGTGGCCAATCAGGGTCCAGCAGACCCATATGAAAAAAGCCTTAGGGCAGAGCAGGGTCAATATTGCCTGGAGCTCCAGGAGTGGGGACTGTGTTTGGAGTAGGCTGCAACCCTGTAGCACCTTGGACAGAGCAGTGCAGGCAGGAACCCTGGGAGACGAGAAGGAGCTCTGGATGGGCTGCTGAGACTGAGGAGGGTGCTGTGGCCGCGGGGATGTCTCCCAGGGAAATGTAGCAATAGTAGAGGCAAAAGAATACAGTAAGTGACTGCGGTCTGGAGGGTCCTTTGGGCTGGGACCCGGGGTAGTGGGCAGGGTTGGGTCCTCCCCCCACTCGCCGCTGGGGAAGTGGCAGGACAAGTAACTGCAGTGGCCATGTGGAAGTGGCTCGAGTGGGAATTAAATTCCCCTGGAAGGGGGGGAACACAGACAGTGACATGGCCAGAGTGCGGAGCCATGAAGAGGACACTGCAATTTCTGAGGCCGTCAGAGGGGCAGCAGGCAGACGGTGGAGATCGAATGATGGTGTGCATACTGTGGACGACAGCATTGGCCTCTCGCTAATCCCCAAGATGGCCAGCAGGAGGTGCCAGTAGGGCTGTGAGTGATGCACTCTGTCACAAGACCCCATTGTTTTGTATGTATAGTTGGGATTATGTTTTCCATGTGCATAACTTTGCATTTTCAACATTGAATTTCATCTGCTGTTTTGTTGCCCAATCACCCAGTTTAGTGAGATCCCTTTGTAACTCTTCTTAATCAGCTTTGGACTTAACTATCCTGAGTAATTTTGTATCCTCTACAAACTTTGCCACCTCACTGTTGGCCCATTTTTCCAGCACATTTCTGAATATGTTGAACAGCCCTGGTCCCTGTACCTTGGGGAACCCCACTATTTGCCTTTCTCCACTGTGAAAACTGACCATTAATTTGTACCCTTTGTTTGCTGTCTTTTAACCAGTTACTAATCCATGAATGGATCTTTGCTTTTATCCCATGACTGTTTACTTTGCTTAAGAGTCTTTGGTGAGAGACCTTGTCAAAGGCTTTCTGAAAGTCCAAGTACACTATATCCACTGGATTACTCTTATCCACGTGTTTGTTGACCCCCTCAAAAGAATTCTTATAGATTGGTAAGGCATGATTTCCCTTTACAAAAGCCGTATTGACTCTTCCCCAAGATTTCATGTTCATCTATGTGTCTGATCATTCTATTCTTTAGTATAGTTTCCAACATATTGCCTGGTATTGAGGTTAGGTTTACAGCTTGTAATTGCCAGAATCTCCCTAAAATCTTCTGCAGTAAAGACATGCAAATAATTCAGTTAGCTTCTCCGCAATGGCCTTGTCTTTTTTGAGTGGCTACCTTTAGCATCTCAGTCATCCTGTGGCCCCACTGATTGTTTGGCAGGTTGTACTACTTCTGATGTACTTACAAACTAACAGCAAAAAATTTTTTGTATCTTTTGCTAGTTGTTCTTCAAATTCTTTTCTGGCTTGCCTAATTATACTTTTACATATGACTTGCCAGAATTTATGTTCCTTTCTATTTTCCTCACTAGGATTTGACATCCAATTTTTAAAGAATGTCTTTTTGTCTCTGACCACCTCTTTTACTTTACTGTTTAGCCATGTTGCTTTTTTTTTTTTCATTTGGAATATACGCTAGGCCTAGTTTGGGGGAGGGCAGGGACATTGCCCCTCCAAACTGCAAGCCTCAGGCAGGCACGGAATTTGCCTCCCCCCATGCGTGGCCCCACTGCCTGACTAGAGCTGTTCCCCCAAATGTAGAAGTCAAGCTACACCTATGGATATTCATTTAATTTGAGATCCTATTCTGGTGTTCTATAAAAAGTTTCCATACAGCTTGTAGGGATTTCACTCTTGTGACTGTTCCTTTTAATTTCCTTTTAACTAACTTCCTTGTTTTAGTTCACCTTTTTAAAGTTAAATGTTACTGTGGTGGGTTTCTTTGGGATTTCCCCCCTATGAGGATGTTAAATTTAATTACATTGTGGTCATTATTACTGAGTGGTTCAGCTATATTCACCTCTTGGACTAGATCATGTATGCCACTTAGGACTAAATCAAAAATTGCCTCTCCTCTTGTGGGTTCCAGGACTAGCTGCTCCAAGAAAACGTCATTGATGGTGTCTAAAAATTTTATCTCTGCATCCCTGCCTGAGGTGACATACCCAGTCATGATGGGGGATAGTCAAAATCCCCCATTATTATAGGGTTTTCTGTTTTTTTGTAACCTCTCTAAGTTCCCTGAGCAATCAGTGTGACCATCTTGGTCAGGTGGTCAGTAGTATATTCCTACTGCTATACTCTTATTATTCAAGCATGGAATTTCTATCCATAGAGATTCTGTGGTACAGTTTGATTCATTTAACATTTTTACTATATTTGACTCCATGCTTTCTTCCACATATTATGCCACTCCCTCATTCAGCATGATCTATTCTGTTTTTCCTATATATTTCGTACACTGGTGTTACCGAGTCCCACTTATTATCATCATTCCACCAACTTTCGGTGATACTTATTATATCAATGTCCTAGTTTAATACCAGGCACTCAAGTTCACCCATTTTAGTATTTAGACTTCTACCTTTTGTATACAAACGCTTTTAAAATGTGTTAATATTTAGTTGTCTGCCTTCATGTGATATAATTGAGTGGGACTCTTGTTCGTTTGACTTTTGTCTTCAGTTCCTACCAGTACTTTTTCAACTTCTATCCTCTCTTCTTTACTAGGATGTAGAGTTTCCCCTTAAATAAATCCTCCCCTAATGGATGTCTCTGTCCAAATTGTGTGCTCCTCCATACCTGTGGGCTTTCACCCAGTTCTGAGTTTAAAAACTCCTCTACAAAGTTTCTAAATTTACATGCCAGCAATCTGGTTCAGTTTTGGTGGGGTCTCTAACTGCTACTGTAATACAAATAATAAATAATCAAATTAATACCTGTTTTAACATAATCTATGCCAAGTGTATTATGGAATATAGTAAATAAATGCAGGTAAATAGAATTTAAATCTATTTAACTGACTTGGATTTCCCTGCTTCAGGTTTTCTTTTTGAGTTTGGACTGACCATGATTAGGTAAAATATTTGATATATTACTTAACTTTCCAAGCTGTGTGGTCATTTTTAAAATTTACCAGTTCTTTATTATTATTGTTGTTGTTTTGTTTGTTTGTATTGTGGTAGGAGCAAGGCCACATTGTACCAGGCACTGTATAAAAACACAAGTAGACACAGCCCCAAAGACCTTTCACTCTTTAAAACCAATTTCAGACCAAAAGGAATAAAGTATTGGGGGAAAACCTTTAGTTTCTCAATAAACATTTTATTTTAAATCTCCCACTCTGTCAATGTGAAATGTGTATAATAGGCTTCAGAGTGATACACCGAGTGACAAACTTACAATCTTTTTATGTCTGTATAGTCATTGTGAAATGATGGAAACAGCTAAAAGTTTAGGTGAGAACTCTTTTTGTTCAGAATATCACCAGCTTGAATCATCACTGGGTTTCATGGTCTATTACCATTCAATTATTAAGTTCTGAGCCATTTTGAATTTTGCGGTGTATATCTGCAGTAAGGCAAGTATCTATGCCATGCCAAGAGTCCTAAACCATTGTGATATCAATCACCACCTTTACGCGACAGCTGATTTGCATGCAACAGTTTCATTGGTTGTATATGAGAGACTTCACATATTGTGGATTACTTGGGCCAACTGCTACACATGTACACTTAACTGCCACCCACAACAATTAATACAAATCTCCCAGCACAACCCTCCCTACAGACAAATCAACACAACCATCCATACAACAACACAAGCATCATACACAGTAACCCCAAACACACAAAGCCCCTCTCTGCAGCACACATCCTTATCCGCTTCCTTTACAAATCAACACACATTTCTCAGCACAACCCCCCTCCTGACACAAATGAACACAACCTGCACACAATATAACCTCAAACACACATAACGCACAGCCCACATTTGCCACCTGTAAAAAGCCACAGTTCTCCTACCACAAAACAACTCCACACAAATCAACACAGCCATCTACACAGCAGTACAGCCAGCATGCTCAATAACTCCAAAACGTCACTCTGAAGCCTAGAATGTCTGTTGAGTCAGTGTGAAGCGATGGAAATAGCCACAAGCATGGTTGAGAGCTCTTTTTTGTTTAAAATATCACCAGGTTCAATCATCACTGGGATTTGAGGTCTGTTATCATCCAATTTTTAAATTCTCAGCCTTTTCAGTTTTTTAACACACATGTTTTACACACATGTGTGACAGCATGGGCTTTCAGCTACTAGTTTGTTTGAATTCAGATTACTTAGGTGTAGCTTGCCAGTAAAGACACACATGGTGTGGGGAAAATTTATTGCAGCTTTTAGTCATAACCAATTGAACTACAATGAACCTAAGCCAACACTGCAAGTTCTAATCGGGCCTAACCTGTACCAATGTGCATTGGTAACCCACACAATTCAGCTGCAGTGATTCACTGGGCTTGGCACCATAGATGAGATTCACTCATTCCCTAGAAATGGTCCAACATGGTATGCTGACCATTCATAAAGGAACACTTCCTCCTGCTGCCCCGAATCCATTATCATTATTTATTATTTGTATTGCTGTAGCGCATGGGAGCCCTCATCAAGGAGCAGAACCCCATTGTGCTTGATGCTGTACAAACACAGAACAACCTCCCACAAAGAGCTTACAATCTAAATATAACACAAGAGACAGCAGGTGGAGACAGACAGATGGGAGAGTACAAGGAAACAATGAGACAACATTGGTCAGCATGATAGGCTGTGATCTCAGGACCCCAAAAGCTTAACTGTTGTCACGTTTTTTGTAGGCATCTTGGAAAGGGAGTTTTCAGCAGAGTTTAGAAGGAGGATAATGAGATAGTTTGGCAGATATCTATGGTGAGCTCCACCCAACTGTGAGGGGCAACAGGAAAGCAAGAAGAAAAGAATAGAGGTGCTTGTTTGAAAATTTGACAAGTGGGCAATGGAGGCTGGCATCATTTTCCAATTGGAGGCAGGAGCCAATGTCTTGATAGTGAATGAGAGATGACAGAAGGGTGGTGATAGACCAGGAAGGGCCTTAAAAATGAAGCAAGTAGCTCATGTTTGATGTGATAGAGGATGGGGAGCCAGTGGAGGGATTCAAAAAGAAATGTGACATGGTCAAAGCAACAGTCTAGAAAAATGGTCTTTGCAGCATCATTCTGAATGGATATGAGTGCGGCAAAATTGCATTTGTCAAGGCCAGAGAAAAGGACGTTGCAATAATTGAGATGCGAGATGATGAGAGCCTGGACGACAGGTTTAGCTTGTGGATAGAGAGGAAAGGCCACATTTTAGGGCTTATCTGCACATAGTTATTCAATACCTGCTATTCTTAAATAACTCTGTGTGTACACTCTTATAAGGGTACCTTGATCCTTTTAGCTTAATATACTTGAAAGTGGGCTAAACAGCTAAGCTCCCTTTGTACTCAAGACCTGATATGAAGAAAAAATTGGTGAGATTTAGACATAGCCTGGATGTGAGGGGTCCCAGCTGAAGATGATGCCTAGGTTATGGGCCTCGGTGACAGGCAAAAGTGTGGTGTTGCCCGCAGCGACTTAGAAAGGCTGTAGTGGGGAGGGAAGATTAAGAACTCTGTGGTGCTATATATATGCATACATCACATATGTGGAGGTGATATCCATGTGAAATATTTCTCTCACTTTCATTCTATGGCCCAGGGACTTACTGTAACATTCCAAACTCCTGAGCAACTCCAAACAGCTGCTGTTTGTTCCCTTTCAACTCCCACCCCAAATATGAAATTTTCCATCAGAATTACATAGCCCAAGATCTAGGACAGGCAAGATTCAGTCCTGCGCAAGTAATAACTTTTCTATAAATAAAATGTCTGATTTTGAAGTCTGATATTTCGCAGTTCTGCAGGGCTAGAAGCAGGAGTTTTATCTTACTGTGAAGGAGAAATTGCCAGTTTCACAATGGAACCTAGCAGCATTTGCCTTAAATTCCCTCAGAGTGTCTTAAAGAGATTTTAAAGTGTTACCATTTTTATGTTTATAAAATCTATTTTGGGTCACTTTCAAATTTTTTATGGCTCTCACTGAGCACATACAGCGAGATTCGGGTAACTGAGGCACCTGACTTTGCTGCCAGAGAGACATGAAAAATAGCTCCAATAACATTTTTTAAAATTCTCTAAAACATTCCTTTAAAACAAATGTTTCTGTAACATATGTGGTATGTACAGAATATACAGTGATGTGGTATAAAGCTTTTATCATCACTCATTTGGGATGACTTGAATAACTCACCTGTGGCTTTGATGCTTATAAGTAATGCATTCATGCCAAACTCATGAAAATAAAACATTGATGTCACACTTTGGAGCCTGTCTCCTTCTCTGCACATCTTTACTTATAAAGCAGTGCGCACAAATGCTCCTAAACTATGCACACAAGTGCAGTTGTTGACCAACTGTTAAGAGATTGCATTACCAAATTGATTGCATATGCATAAGATACATTTTTAAAAGATGTCACAACCAATTTTCACCAAAACTCTAAAAGGTGTATCTGCAGCTGTGGCTATCACCCTGCCATTTTTAAGTTTCTGCCACCTCTGTACGTCTTCTAGAGCTGTTCAATAAGTCACAGGTTTTTTCCTATAATGGAGAAAGTGTGTTATTCGACTTTGTCCTTCAACACAATTGAAACATTTGAACCCAAATTTTGACTCATAAATTTCCTCCCAATCTGACATCAGACCTGTAAAATTTTAGCACAAAAGGTAAAATACTGAAAAAGATATAAGCAATGGCAAACAATCCCTTCTTATGGAAACACTGGTCCAACCTTAACTATAGACGTCACAGTACATTCTGTCTCTAAGAAAATGTATGTGCTCTAGGTGTGAATTAGTTTACTTATAGACAGCATGACAGAAGTAAGTTTTTAGGAAGTATTTGAACGAAGAGAAGACTGTGGCTTGACACACAAGGATCAAGAAGGCATTCTCTGCATGGCAGTTAACATGGAAAAAGGTACAGAGGTAGAAAGAAATGAAGATGATATCAAGGCTGGCATCACTGGTGGAGAAGAGAGGGAAGATGAGAATGAATGCAAAAGGAAATAAAGTTGGAGCCCTAGGTTGGTGCATTGGGGTGAACGTCTTTAGAAGAAAGCAGAAGTGTGAATTAGAAACTTGCTGCAATAAAGAGTGGGTGCAGAGGTTTGAGGAGGGTGTGATGCAGTATAAATGATATCTTGAATCAATCTTATGTCTTATCAGTACACATAATAATAATAATAGATAAATATGCAAATACAACTAGTTCTACCGTGTTTTACACATTCATTTGTGATTCTAGAATAGATAATAGCCACTATAAACAGTGATGTGCCTGTGCAGGATCAGTTCTTAGCCACTTAAACAGTATTTAAGTTAATATATTGTGGAAAAATGCCTTCCAGAGTGTCCAGATTTTATTTCATCAGAGGAGTAGGGAGAGAAACTGTAGAGCAGTTAAATACCAAGTGTATTACTATGGGTAGAAAACGTGGTTTTGCAGAGTGAGATAGAGTACTCAAAAGATACTGTGCCCCTCACACCTAGCTAGTCCATTGTGTTAGCAGTATCATCCATGTTCAGCTTGTTGCAGGACACAGGTCTCACCAGCTTCTCCTGCTATTTAAGATGACTTCAGTGACTGTCTATCCTTCAAATATGTACATATTGTCATACAAAGAAAAAGGCAATGTTTTAAAACTTCTTATTAGAATTCAAATATTGCTGGTATCTGTATATTATTTCTGGAATTACAATGACCATTTATCAATTGGCATCCCTGTTTTCTATGTGGTAACTGACAAACAGATAGCTGACAGATATTGACCACTGAACCCACATATCATTACACGATGGGTCTCAGTTTGTTCCATTGACTGACCAAATCATGAATATATATTTTAAGTACCCAAACTTATTAACTGTGTAATGTGTGCTCCATAACTGCCATGTTCATTACTTTCTATATACTTCCTACATTTATTTCATTTATATTTAAAATAAAACATAAAAGCATTTATAAGCTACCAATGTGGCAGTATCTGAGTGCATTTTATGTGTCTTAGATTTAAAGTAAAAATATTTCCCAAATGCAGGAAGAAAATAATCATGATCCCACACAGCACCATAACTTTAAGAAGAAGAATAAAAATCTTGCTAGTAGAGCAAATACTAGGGCCACAGGAGTGAAAAGCAAGGTGGTGCGTCTTGCAGTTTACTGAATATAGCTGGACTTGGATTTACATATATTTCTTGCAGAAGTGAATTTCAGAGATGATTATGTTGACTCTCTCAAATTAACTAAAGAGTCTGGGAGAAATGCAGTGTGGTAGGACAGAGGGAGTGATAATTTCTGAGGTAACTGTGCCTTCACTCATTTAGGACTATAGTTATATTGTATATATGATGTACATGTTATATGTTCCTAATATACTATATAATCATATGTGAGTATATTTTTATTGACTTTTTTTATAGGACCCATGGGCCTGATCCAGAACCCAATGAAGTCAATGGAAAGTCTTTCATTGACTTATTTGTTTAAACAAAGAATAAATCCATGTCTTTCGATGCTCTTGCCATAACAAAATTAAATCGCATGCAAAACACCAAACTCCTCTTCACCCCACAAATCTGATTTTCCTCAAAAACCAACCTCTGCAGCAGCCAGTATAAATAAACACATTACAGCATGCTCTGAAGATCCAAATAAAGGCTGTGTTAGACTGAGGGAAGCCTATTCCACAGCCAAGTGCTTCTTACAGAAATACTCTACTGACCGCTCCCCACCCCCCATTGTAAATCACAGGCATCCAGTGTGGGTGCTTTTGCTGATCACAACTGTAACAATATGGTTTTAGATCAGGTCCTACATGAATGGGAGTGATAAATTTTTTAAAATGCACTGGCTTACTGTAGTAGATTATCTTTTTTTCTGTATAAGGTTTGGTTTTTAATACCACAGATGGCAAAGTCATGGATGAATTATGATTATACATTTAATGTGGCAAAAGTAAAAGTTATATCTCATGGTTACTACTTTCATATAATTTATGCTACATCAAATATGGGGAATGCAATGCTTGATTTTCAAATTTTATAAATGTTTTGTTTTATATACATATGTTTGGGTTTGGCATACAGCACAACTGGAATTTTTTTTCCTGTCAAAAAGCTGACGGGCGGGGTTTAACGCAAAATACTGAATTTTGGAATTGGTTAACTCCAGTGGTAATACTGAGTATTAGTATTATAAGATTTGTTATAGCATCAAGTGTATGGAATGTGATCTGTGCCTATTGAAGGTTCCTCAATATTGGGGAAATCTTTAGCTTTGGGAAGCCAACTAATTTATGAACTTTTGTTGCTCCAGAATAGTGCAAAGGGGTAGTATCATGAGAGACAATGGAGCCTCAGGTTCACATTAAGCTTGCAGAGTCATGCTTTTCTAATTTTTACCAAACCTTTTTGATTGCTTAGCACCACTCAATGAAAGCTAGTGGACCATTTGGCAAAACATACACAGAGCTCGATTACACAGCCCTTCTTTGGGGCTGGTGTGAAGCTGCACTACCAGTAGGATGCTCCAGGAGGAATTGTACATCAGCAGGGCAGAATTACTCCCCGAGTTCCCCAATGTTATACTCCCTGCTTGTGGAGAGGTTAGGGAGAGAGGGGTGTTAATGGCCTTTGTAATCCTTGCCCTTCTCTTTTATTAATTTATTATTTTGAGGCACTGAGGACCCCAAAGGGGAGCAAGGTAAATCACTTAGAGCCCCCCTGATTACAGGGACTATTCTTACAGGTAAGCCGCCTGTGTGACATCATAAGGGCCAGGCACAATCTGTCCATAGTAAATACATCACTGATCCTACTTGCCAAATGATCCACAAAGTGGCTAAAATGATGAAAAGTATAGAGAAGTGATTAAATGTCTTCAGTGGCAACCCATAGAAATTGTACCCTTTTCTCCCTCTTCCCTCCTGAAAAATATTTATTTTGCTTCCAAATGCAAGAGTCGTGAATTTTAGAATGATGAAAGTTGATGGCAAAAACTCCCATTGACGTCCATGGGAGCAGAATCAAGCCGTATAACTTAGACATGTGATTGGAACAGCATAAAATGCTGGCTAATAGCAATAATATTAAAACACTGAATGTTCTAAGGATATTAGATTAGGAAGGATAGATTTCAATTTACTGTAACAAAGAGCGATCATCTTGTTCTCAGAGTTAGAACAGCAGAATTTCTTAAAGCAATGCCCATGGTAAGGTTTTATGCCACATGTGAACGGAAGATGACTCTTCTCTGTGGCACTTAAAATATGTTGAGAGGAAAACTCAAACCATTAGTTCCCTTGAGTTACATTTTTCAATTATGTTTGATATACATATGTTTGTTACAGTATTAACAATGCCCCTTGTTGCTGGGGTAATCTTAGCCCTTGCTTCTTTGTGGTTGCCCATGCTTGACAAGATATGCAGAAGCATGATTCACTGCAGAGAGTTATGAAGACAGATTTCGGTGCAGTGAATTATCATTTTTCCTGCAGTAACATTACTATTTAGATGTGAAAAGTAATATGTCATGATAAAGGGCTTATGATGTACTCTTTGGTTGTTCTGGTAAATCAGGAAAAAAATCGATTTAAGCACTTCCGTACTGGCCTCAGCTATGGTAAATCAATTTACTTTTGCATTTAAAAGATGTAATGTTTATTTCATTTAGAAACTGGATTGCATTTAGTGATATTTACATTATAAACATAATATAATATGTATAACTATAAAGGACAAACAAACATCATTGTTTCCAGAGATGCAGATGCAAATATTAACAATCCTGGTCTGTTTTTGTATAGCTGAATAGTATTGTCATGTTTCAAGGTTACAGGATTGAAACATTCAGGACAACAGGAGTATAGATTTGCTTTATGTTATGTACATTGGATTTTAAGCATGCAAAATGAAAGCCACTGACTGTGTTCCTTTTTGAGCCTTCCTACAGTAAAATGCAAAGGGTTTACACACCTGTGGTTTTGCTACTCTAATTCTGTGATTTTTTTTTTTTTACGTTCTATAGTGAGTTTTACAATGAAATACTATCAAATACATAGTGCAAAGAAGATTGATCACAAATTTAAATGAAAAATTCAGACTGTATAATTATATTTATGTAAAAAAGACAAAAGACAATATATTTACTATAAATATTTTTCTGTCA
This sequence comes from Emys orbicularis, assembly GCF_028017835.1. NCBI lineage: Eukaryota > Metazoa > Chordata > Testudines > Emydidae > Emys > Emys orbicularis. The sequence continues at coordinate 67,706,486 of NC_088688.1, read as the reverse complement.
GTTGAAATAATATACCGTAGGTTACGTATTAAATCAGAAAATTGTCATTTTAATAAAACAGCTAGGTTGTTAGTATAGATTTTTGTGTTTTGATGCTAATATTTTATTTTGTTTCTCTGGTTCTCATAACAGATAAAAAGGAAGATGTTGGAAATCATAAAGTATATTTATAACACAAATTCTAGAAGTTCTGTAAGTAATGAAATAATGATGAATTAGGTTATATACCCACACACTGACCTGAGAATAATAACCCCAAAATAGACCTTTCTGAGTATAGTTAATACTCCTCCTATATCATAAATAAAAGACAAAGAAATGGGAAAAGTTAGCTGTGGTAGTATTAATATGCAGGCATGTTTGTTGTAGTGCAGGGTTGTATATATTTAATTTGTTGACCTGGCACCCAGTTTTGCAAACCTCTACTGATATTAATAGTTCTGTTGAAGCTCCCTGCGTGATGCTATGTGCAAAAATGGTTGTTTATATCAATTGATTAAGTAAATTCTCTTTACTTATCTACATATAAAACCTGTATTTTCATTAGTTATACTTAGAAATCATGACCGTAGTCTACAGTGGCAATTTTTTGAGGGAGAAAACATGAGTTATCAGTGCAAGTTATCCCTATCTGTAATATGTTAGACCTTATATAATTTTTCATCCCTGTGTCAGCAGTGGAAATTAAGCACATTTTCTGATAGCCAGCTGGGCTTTTGAATTAGTAGGATTGATATTTCAGCCTATTTTATTCTCTAATTGGATAAATAAAGATACAAATCAACCAAGAAGGAAATATCTATGACTCTTAAAAAAAAATCCAAGTTTTGATACAGAAGAAAGTGTTTTAATAGTTTCTCAGCACACTTAAGTATGTAACCCACCATGAGAATTGTTAAACATCTCTAAATAAAGGATTGCAACTACAAATCTTCATGAGATTACACCTCTTTAACTTGATGCAAATTAAATAAACATCAAATAAAGAGACTTACTCTGATCTCTGTGGGCACAAATCAAGCTACAAAACAAGAAACAGTTAGTGACATAATATTGAAACACCAGGGAAAATATAATTGCTGATCAATAAAAGAAATTCTTATGTAGTTAAATAGTGATTACAAATGGCAGCTCAGGAGAGAGTTTCTAACTAGACATTCCTTTTACAAGATAAAATTAATTTTAATATTATGAAAAACAGTTGCAAAACTAAAAAAATAAAAGTTTAAAAGGCAATCTAGCAGAGTCAATATCTGGCTAATCAGATCTATTTATGAATGCTTACACTGATTTGTAGTTACACAGTGTAGCTGGATCAACCATAATAAAAATGTGACTTAGAAATCTCCAGTAAGTTTAGTTTACTTCTCCACAAGCATGTTCTTTCTCTTTTATCTGACCACATGGAAGCTCCTCTGGGATCGATTCTGAAGAGTGGGAAAGGTAGGAGTCTTGTGGGGTGGAGAGAAATAGCTACTTTCCACAGAATCCTCTCCCCCCACCCCCATCACCACCACCACCACCCCAGCCCAGTGGGACTTTTGTGAGTAAATTAATGCTGTTTGTCAGTGGCAGCTTACCCACTTTTCTGATCCATGCTCACAAGATGTATGGTGCTCCCCAGAAAGGGTTGGTGCTATGCAAAGATGGAACAGAGCCAGGAAATCTGTCAGCTGTATTGATTCAGCGCATTTCCTAGACCAGGGGTGGGCATACTTTTTGGCCCAAGCGCCACATCTGGGTATGGAAATTGTTTGGCTGGCCATGAATGCTCACGGAAATTGGGGTTGGGGTGCAGGAGGGGGTGAGGGTTCTGGCTGGGGGGTGTGGGCTCTGGTATGGGGCCAGAAATTAGGAGTTCAGGGTGCAGGAGGGGGATCCAGGCTGGGGTTTCGTGTTAGTGTATGTGGGGGGAGGAGTGAGGGCTCCTGCTGGAGGTGAAGGCTCTGGGGTGGGGCTGGGGATGAGGGATTTGGCGTGTAGAAGGGTGCTCCAGGCTGGGACTGAGGGGTTCGGAGGGTGGGAGGGGGATCAGAGCTGGGGCAGTGGGTTGGGGTGCGGGAGGGGCTCAGGGGTGCAGGCTCCAGGCAGCGCTTACCTCAAGCAGCTCCCCGAAGCAGCAGCATGTCCCCCCTCCAGCTCCTACACGGAGGCACGGCCAGGTGGCTCTGCACACTGCGCCATCCACAGGCACTGCCCCTGCAGCTCCCATTGGCCGTAGTTCCCAGCCAATGGGAGCTGCGGGGGCGGGGGGCAGCGCGTGGAGCCCCCTGGCTGCCCCTGCACATAGGAGCCAGAGGTGGGACATGCTGCTCTTTCCGGGAGTTACGCAGAGCAGCGGCACACACGCACGGAGCGGCCCCTTATCCTGCTCCCTGGCTGGAGCACAGGAGCGGGGCAAGCCCCAGACCCCACTCCCCAGCAGGAGCTCGAGGGCCGCATTAAATTGGCTGGCAGGCTGGATGTGGCCTGTGGGCCATAGTTTGCCCATCCCTGTCCTAGACACTCTGTGCCCGAGGGGCTTCTGTAGATCCCTAAAAAAAAAACAAAAAAACCCCTAAATATGCTCTCCTAGCCAAATTCCTGGGGCAGGGCAGGGAGAGATATCTCAGAGGGTCCATTCCTCCTCCAGCACCATTACCCCAGAGACATAGGGAGGAGGAGTTTGCAGTTCTGGGATCACAGAGTGGCTGGGGTCTTGACGTACAAGATCACCCTCTCTCTGTTCTAAAGCTCCTGCAGTACTTTGGAACAATGTTGTGACTGCATGGAGATGCAGGTTTAACTGTGAATTTCCTTGTTTTTTTGGACTAAATTTAAATATGAATGCCCTTTTAATATCATTCTTTGTATTAGCACTATCTATCTCACTATTTTTAGAAACTGAAAAAAGATTATATGGTACATCTCAAAAGGAAGCAAGAGAAATACTTCCCCTGCTCTTCTGAATGAGTATTGAGTGTGACCACGAATGTGTAGCACTTCAGTGGAAGACACTGTACAGTGTCCAATCTGACTTTAATTATTCTCCTCTTGTTAAGGGTCCTATAGATATTTCAAAAGCCCAGCAAGAATGACTATAAAAATATAATGAAGTCTTAAAATTATACAGGTATTAAAGTTAAGCATATGGCTGTTTGCTAGAGGATATGTTAATTGTAATATAGCATATGGGTACCCATATGGGAAAGAACTGCCCTGGCAGTGCTTTGGAGATTAGGCTAATATATCTCTACTAAGCAGCTGTAAAACACAGTTCCTTGGTCACTTGTTGATTGTTATTGGTAGTTATGAAAGGTGCTTTTCTATAGCTGCAAGGTAGAATGTAGACCAGATATTTGTAAAGACAGAAATTATATATTTATAAAATATAGTGTATTGGAATAGATTCACAAAATGTCTAAGTTGCAAGTCAATAATAATGTGCTTTTCTGCATTAAAGAATACATTTTTGTTGCTTTTTTAAAAAAACTGTATAGAATTTCAATAGTGACTCCATAATTATATTTCTTAATGTGACTCATGAAGCATTTTCTCTTATTTTGTGTCTTCCTCCCTGTGTTCACAACTGACAGGCAGCAGAACCTGTCATGTAACAGAATTTTTCCTGCCTTATTTGTGCTCATTCTTTCTCCTGTTGTGACTTTTTGACCCTAGTTTTCTCATGGAAATAGTAGCAGCAGGAGGTGCTCAAGTACTTTCTTCTGTATACAAACCTGCATTTTCACAGGCATGCTTAAGGAAGAGCATGTGGATTTCCTTTACATTCAACTATGGCAGGATCAGTATGGAATTTCCTGAGCTTTTGCCCCAGGGATAAGGATTTGGGGGGCTAATGTTTATTATTGTTTGTTCATTTGTTACTTGGTATAGCACTAGGAGTATGTTTTACAGACCCTGAAGAGCTTACAACCTACGTAAGATATATTCATTCTTATCCACGCATGGGGAAAAATGAATACAGTACCTGCAGAAAATTCACTGGCTCCACCACCTGGCACTCTGACTAATCTGCAGTTTTAATGGAATTAAGGGAATGCTGAGGCAATATTATGTATAACTCTGTTACAGCAACCTTCTTCCTGTACTGCACCTTAATTCTTTGCTTAAGAACATCAGAGTTCTGTTTTTTCAGGACTTTTCAGAATGTATCAGAGTTAAACTTTAGGGCTATTGTATATAAAACACTGATAAATAGGTGTTAATAATTTCCAGTCAGCTTCAAAGAGAGACTACCATATAGTTTCTTAGTAAACAAATATTTAGTGCCCCAGAAAACATTGTAAATAGTATAAAATATTGTAAATAGTATTTACACTTCTAATTTGATAAACTGCCTATATACTAAACTTTTAAGCTTGCAAAAGGATCAGTGAAGGTGTCTACATTTACAATACTGTCCCTCATACTGGTTGATATAGTCAGTAGCCCACCGCATTAACCCTAACCACAGTATCTCCTGACAATTTGACAATAATTTAGCCTCTAGCAAAAACACTGGGAAGAGTATAATAGCACAAATATTTCAGAATTTCAAAAGGTTGCTTGGTTAAAAATCTTTAAAATAGCTGCCCTCTGTCTCTCCTCCAGGAGAGCTTGGAATAGATTGCACATATGTGTTTTAATCTTACTAAATCAGAAAATCAGACCAACTTAAACTGTAGAATGTTTTTATAGACTTTTGTTATGCCTTTTTATTTTTTGTATCAGTAAAATTCAACAACTCCAAATTTCTTTCAGAAATTGATTTTTTATTTTACTGGAGTTATTTCTTTCTTCCTTATAAAAGCTGAAGTGCAGTACAATATCTGGTTCAATTTGGAACATATTATTAAGTTAAGTTTCTCTTAAGGCTTCAATTTTAGGTGTATGCAGCCACTAGCCTAATGGCACATTTGCTATGAAGTATTACGGCAGGACTGCACAACTCGTAAAGCGGCGAGGGCCATATTACTCCAAAGAAAACAGCTGAGGGCCGAAACCCCCCGGCCCCGCCGAACCCCCCCCCCCCAGTGCCGCTGAAGCCCCCCCCCAGTGCCACCCAGCCCCCTTGAAACACAACACCCCCTCCCCAGCGCTGCTGAAACACCCCCCCCAGCGCGGCTCAGCCCCCCTGAAACAACCCCCCCCCCCAGCACCGCCCGCCCCGCAGAAACAAACCCTCCTTCCCTAGCGCCGCCCCACCGAAACAGCGGTATTGAACCTTGGTAATATGTTATAGCAGCCCCTAAGGTATTATAATTGAGGTAAAATTACTTTGCTAGAAGTAGAATAAGATCTTCCCCCCACTTTGTAATCAATTGCCCTGTTGAATGAATGAGATGTGAATGAGGAAGACGTGGAAGGCAGGCACCTCAAGACAGCTGCAACCCTTGGGGAGGGGATGGGAGCCAGACCAGATCAGTAGAACAGGTCAGCCACCGACTCACCACTCGCCTCCTCAGCTCCCCTCCCCCACCGCCAGCTCACCTGCCCCCCCACCACTACCTGCCCGCTCGCTTCCTCAGCCACCGGCTCACCTGCCCCCCGCCACTGCCCGCCCGCTCACCTCCTCAGCCCCCGCCCCGGCTCGCCTACTCACCCCCTGCCACTGCCCGCCTGCTCAGCTGCCTCCTCCCCCGCCACTGCGCGCCTGCTCACCTCCTCAGCCCCCCGGCTCACCTACTCACCCCCCGCCACTGCCCGCCCGCTCGCCTCCTCAGCCTCCCTCCCTCACCCGCTGCTGGCCTACTCACCCCCCGCGGGCCGCACAGTGAGCCCACCTACTCACCCCCCACGGGCCGCACAGTGAAGTCACGCGAGCCGCATGTTTTGCAGGCCTGTATTAAGGTCTAGAAAAGCTAAGTTCAGACATTAGGCCTGCAAAGACTGAGCAAATTGTTGGGATGATGATCCCAGGTGCCCAGGGAGGGATACAAACCTACACCATGCTAACAATGTCTTAGCTGAATCATCTAGTGGAATTGTGGTCAGAAAGGTAGAGACATTTAAGTACTTTTTCAGCTGGAGGCATGGAATTGTGCTACGAGACTAGTAAACTTTATGAAGAGGAAAAAGAAGCTGCCAAATCAAAAAGAAACAAACACCTAGAAAGTAAGCAAAAGCAGCTGAAGTGGAACATATGGCTAAACCAGCTGCCCTCTGAGTTGTTTAGTGACTACTCTGGGATTCTCGCTCCCCAATTAATGGAAATTAGAAATGACCTATTGTGGTTACCCTCTGTATTCTGAGTGTTGCAGGCTGCTTTAAAATCTTAAACTGGCAAATGTATATACATTAAAATCAGTCCTGACTGTGTGGCTGCCAGGGATGTTGTGTTCCCAGAGCTTCCTCAAAAGAAGCTGAGAGTGGGTAACTTTTTTATCATCTTGTATAGGGTGAGAGGTTCATGTTACAATGTGGTATACCATGGGCCAGCCCTGGCCGTAGAGTTGGCTTTGGAATAAGTAAAATGTGAAGGAATGGATAAAAAATTCCAGATTAATTGCATTTAAAGATAAGAGAAACACCCCTCTGTGGAGGACCCATTAACACTGTCTCTTTAAAATGTACTTGTGCTCTGAGAAGTGATTTTGTAAAAATGGCATTATGGAGTTCTACTTGTATTGGGTCTCAGTGATTTCCGTGCCAGATTTGCTCAGTCTACAAATAAAAAAATGGTGGGGAGTTTTCTGCCAGCCCTGCAAAGTCCTCTGGGGTCTGAAAGTTAAACTGGGTTCTTCCAGGCTTGTGGAGCAAGCCTTCTGCAGGCAAAATGCTGTACTTGCCTTCAGTGGGGCTGCACAAGAGTAAGTGAAGGAAAAATGTTTTTGGATACAGTGGAACTGTAGTTGGAACTTAAGCCATGCCTATCTGAAAAAAAAAAAAGTTACACTGCTTTAATTGAATTATTTTTGAATCAATCCGATTAAACAGGGGTGAACCTGTAATTTAGATATTTTAAAACCAATTTAACCCTCGTTTAATATGGTTTAAGGCTTGTCTTTACCATTGCAGCTGCACCACTTAGTGCTTTAGTGAAGACACTCCTATGCTGGCGGGAGAGCTTCTCCTGTCGGTGTAGTTAATCCACCTCCCTGAGAAGCGGTAGCTGTGTTGACGGGAGAAGCTCTCCCATTGACATAGCACTGTCTACATAGAGGGTTAGATCAGTATAGCTATGTCGCTCAGGGGTGTGGATTTTTCACACCCCTGAGCAACACAGTTATACTGATATAGCTGTGTAGTGTAGACCTGGTCTTAGCTGGAATTAGTAAATTACTGAATAAAGCTAAACTAATTTAAGTGAGGGCTTAATTGGTCTAAGTGGATTTACATTAGAGGTTTTCACTGGTTTAACTAGATTGATTTTAAATCAGTTTTAAACCAGTGCAAATTTTCTCCTATAGGCACAACCTTAGTTAAATAATATGGTTCATTTGTGAACCAGAAAAGAATCCACCTTGGGTGCTGTCGGAAGTGAAAAGCAGTAAAACTTACTTTTGTCAATTGAAGTAAGTGAAATATGTGTTTGAATACACACACAGGGACCCAGATTCTCCTGAGTGGCTGAACTGTGCTTAGCACAAGTTTGTTGGGGGTGGGAAATAGTGGGTGGTGGCATTAACCTACTTTTGGAGATCCCTAACATTTTTAAAAAAACAGTTACATTTTAGAAAAAAGATAGGTTAACATGTTTTAAGATAATGTTAAACCTATATTGCAGACTGTTGGGCACTTCACTGTTGGTATAACTGCACTGGAGCAGTTTGGCTCCACTGAACCTGCACTGCCAGGAGAAGAGCGAGCATCAGCTTAATGCCATAGGTACTGCACAGCCATGGGGCTTCCCCATAAATAGCCCTCACCTCTCACAGATTCACTGGAATTCTCATCGTTTCTGGATGTCCCCTAAAGTTCAGTTTTTGTCAGAGAAAACCTGAAAGCCCCCCAAATGAATGATTCTGGGGACTGTGTGCAAGGAGATTCTCATAGGGGTTTTTCCCTCAAGCTTCCTCCCATAAAAGGGGATAATCAAGCAGTCTTTCCAATCTCCTTTAATCACCATTGGCTCAAGTTTCCCCTTCTGTATAGCTAGACTCAAATAAGTACATTCTTTGCTTTTGTTGACAAAATAGAGCAGCAATCTGTTACATCTGAAATTGTAAGAATCACATTTCCCCCTAACCTTCTACTGCCGTTCCAAATTTCCTTTATGATATTCCAGATGATAAATTTCCATCTGCCTAGCATGATTGGCAATATCCCTCAGCTGATCCCATTGATGCATGAGACATCAGATTCTGTTTCTTAACTGTTATTCTGAGTCTGACAGTTTTTACTGAAGGTATGGTCCACATTTTTTGCACTAGTCAGGGTGGTTGTCCCAAATATCCAGCAGCTGCTTAAAGAAACCTGTATCAAGAGTCAGTCCAAAGCAAGAATTACTTCATGTTGCTCAACAAGTGCATTCAATATTGCCTTTGCCTGATTCATTTACATTACAGTAAAAGACATCCTCAAAATTTGTGTTTCTTTACAGGATAGACCTGCATGAAATTGGAAGGTAAACCTATCTGAATGAAACACTCAAGCTAGTTAATTCACTTGTGCTTTTAGGAAGAACTATCCAGGACATAATTTATGTCAAATACACAAAGCTGTGGCTGACAGGAATGAGGGACTATAAAATGATTTGACATACACTTTCTGAACTCCCTTCATTCTCAGAAAAGAAATAGAAAGATAAGCCGTTTAGGAACAAAGTATCTAAAGGCCCTGGGTATTGTGTCTTTTTAGTCTTCACAGTGTTCAATACTGACAGTTGAGTTTCTTTTCACCACTGATATGGCAAGACTCTTTGAGGTACTGTATATTAGAAATTTCACCTTTCGTTGCCTTGTATTATTTGCCCTTCATTGAACTGTGTGCAAAAAGGTAGACTGTAAAAGACAGTGCATGACAAGGCAAGATTCGAATTATTCAGTCCAGCAAAACTAAAGAGATTCTGTGGTTTCTGCACATAACTGAAGAATTTTTCCAGCGCAAGAAGCCCTCTGGAGATGTTGGTAGGGAAAAAAATTAGAGGACTTTTTTGAAATGCCATATTTGAAACTAGCACCTGCATGCAGTTATAATAACTAGTGTAATTGGAAGGAGGCATGCAACTAAATGAAGTATGAAATGTCATGGTCATTTTAAAATTAGGAGTACATTGAACTACAATGCTGTCTGCTCTTTTTGTAGAAATCAGATATTGAATAAACAGTAAGCCTGTTAGTGAGAAGAGATCCATTTTCTGAAAATATGAACTTTCCATCCAACTGCTGTAGTCTTGTTTTAATATCACTGATCAACAGAGCTGAAATTATTTTGTAAAGATATTCCATTCTTTAGTCTCTGACTCTTAAGTTTATGTGTAAATATTAATACTTGTTAAAAAGAAATAAAATTGTTGCAAGGTGAAAGTACAGTATCTGAAGCCCAAAGATAAAATGCAATAATAAGAATAGACCTTTTAAAAATCAGTTAAACTTGCTGCTTCCCAAACCAAATTATACAACATAACTGTCTTATGTGAATAAAGGTTTAAATGAATAAACGTTTTAGAACCAAGAGTGGAACGGATTGCTACTGTATACTTACTTTCCTGCAAAGCTAGTGAAAGGATTGCATTTCATTTCCCTTTTTAATCTTAGTGAAAAGCTACTCCCTAGAGTTTGAACATGCTCCATAGGTGTCCTATTTTCCCATTATTTGCCTCTACATGCTTCTCCTCTTCACCAGACTTTATGATACATCCAGGTTTCCTACACCAGTGGTCAAAGAGAAACAATATTTTCTCACACTTATTACTATTTAGAATCTCTTTTGTTATGGATGAGAGAGAGTATGTCCAAGGGATGCTTTTCCCAGGACAACGCTAACGGGTTTTTAAATGGCCTCTGCAGGCAATCGGAACTTCACATCTCTGAGAGTGACACATGCAACCCTGAAATACTTTCTTTTCTACACTTAAATGCCAAAGAAGGTCAGTAAAAAAATAAATAGGTGGAAAAAAGTATAATTCATGCTGTTACATGGAAAGAGTGAATAACACTTGCAAAATGCTCAGCTTTGAAGAAAAAAGCGGTGTTTTGTAATTCCTGTCATACTTTGGGGGCTTTCTGTGGAAAAACTTGGTATATCAGCATGTTGAAATTAAACACGCGGAAGAAAATGATGCGATAGTAAATAAGGAATCAGTAACCTGAGCATAATTCATGGAAAAGAAACGCGATATGAAGGTTTTAGCATATATAAGAGAGGTAGCTTGACTAATGACTAGCTGAAGTGATGGCAAGTCGGAACTTGCAGTTTCTTCTTGACTCTGGCCAAACCTCTTAACATCTTCAGTTCTCCAGTTAAAAATGGAGATAAGTCACCTTTGTAAAGTGCTTTGAAATCCATGGATGAAAGACATAATATAAAAGACCAACCCTGCAAGCCCTTATTACTCAGTCAGTTATTATTCTAATTAAACATTTATATTAGAGTAGCATTCAAAGGCCCCAATCAAGATTGTGGTCACATTGTGCTGGGTGCTGTGCTAATACAGATAAAGTGACAGTCCCTGCTCCAGAGAGCTTACAATTTTAAAAGACACAAGAACAGATGAAGGGTGGTATATGGCGATGTAACATAGGCAAATAAACATGATTTCACAATATAATTAGTTTTATGTTTTATTGTTGGTCTTGTTTTGTGGGTAGAGGTAAAGTGAGTGGGCAAGACGGAAGTAGGGGAATAAATAAGAAAAATGGGAACAAGAAAGGAAGTAGTGTGGATTTCAGTGGGACTAGTTGGATGAGTAAAAGCTTTCAGGATCAGGTTCAAAGTACCAAATACAATTATTTATGTATTATATTTACAAATTAAAAATGGGGAGTAATTTTTCCTGTATGAAGAATGTGTTTCTGTAACTCCTAGACTATCTCTGTCATATACTGTAAGAGGACACTCAGTTATACACATCAGTGAATTTCAGAAGATGGTGCACTCAATGAAAACATGGCAAAACAATCATACTAGGTAAACCCTTACATAAGAACATAACATAAGAACGGCCATACTGGGTCAGACCAAAGGTCCATCTAGCCCAGTATCCTGTCTACCGACAGTGGCCAATGCCAGGTGCACCAGAGGGAGTGAACCTAACAGGTAATGATCAAGTGACCTCTCTCCTGCCATCCATCTCCATCCTCTGACAAACAGAGGCTAGGGACACCATTCCTTACCCATCGTGGCTAATAGCCATTAATGGACTTAACCTCCATGAATTTATTCAGTTCTCTTTTAAACGCTGTTATAGTCCTAGCCTTCACAACTTCCGCAGGTAAGGAGTTCCACAAGTTGACTGTGCGCTGTGTGAAGAAGAACTTCCTTTTATTTGTTTTAAACCTGCTGCGTATTAATTTCATTTGGTGACCCCTTCATTTCATGAGGAGTTGGGTACTCAGATATCATACACAACACGTGAAATCACATCAAAATATTATTGTAGCTTTTAATTTTGCTTTTATAATATTTAAGGGGAAACTGCATTTTGTAGTAAGTTGACATTTATCCCATGTTTTTGAAGGATCATTTTCTTTTAAAGAACTTTGTGGAATAGCATCTTCTGGGTTTTGTCTGCAATATCATGTTATAAGAGGGAAAAGAACAGTGCTAAGGTTGGCAATACTGTATACCAACACCATGTGTCTGGCATATCTTTCTTATTTTTGTTGACAAAGAAGATGTAATTCATCCTTTTCTTCTTTCCCTCACTCCCAAAATAAGAACCTGATCCTGCTCTCATTAGAGAAAATGGAATCTATGGAACTGGCTTTTGGAGCAGAATTGGGCCCCAACATAGCCATATATTTGTAAAACAATTTTCAAAACTCCATGCCAGTAGTTCATCAATCCAGAACAACCTTGTAATAAAACAGTATGAACACAGGGCAGTCTTCATTTTACAGTCTTTGACATTTTATTGCTATTGTATGAATGTAACTAAAAGGGCTTCTTGTAGAGTAGTACTTCAGTATAGTTACCTTGTGATCAGCTCTATGGCCAAAGGGGACATTTCAACAGTTATATTTTTCATTCATTTCATTGAAGATTACACTGACTCTATCTTTCCCTTGTCCATCGCTCTCTGTATATGTCTATAAAATACAATTGGGGGAGTGGGGGGAGTAAAGGCACAGTAATACTAACACAGAGACAAGTCAAATGGAGAATCTCTTGGAATCCACATTCTGTGTGTGTACATATATATATCTTTGGAATTACAACAGGCAGCTCAAAGAAGGGATGAAGGAGAGGGACGACCATAGTAAAAGGCAGAAGAAGAGCGAGAATAAGGCAATATAGAAGTCTGAGATCTTCACTTGTCTTTTGTACTTACTTAATTTTTTCCTACATTTGAATTGTTTTTATGTTCCAGGAAAATTTCCCAAATATTTTAAAACTTTCTCAATTGATCATTAATTCAATCTGTTGGTTCCTTTTAAAATCCTGCCTCTTTGATACTGTATATAGGTCCTATTCTCCCATATGTTGGAGTAACCTATGTAGAGGAGTTTTATCAGCTTATTGAATTTTTATGCATTCTTCCATCATGGAGGCAGGTTTATTCCTTGTGGAAGACGTAGGTGGCTCTAGTCTCCCAAAACTGCTGGCTTCCCAAAATATACTTCAAGCTGTGGCTTCCATGTGAATGTCCCTTATCTTTGTACTGCAGCTTCCTTGATCCATGGTAGTTTTAGGCATTTATGCGTATTGAGCTACCCTTAGGTTCCATTTAATTCTTCTCATGACTTTTTGTCTGTTTTATCTAATCAGATTTAGGCATTTACACTGCAGTCATCATCATGGTATGAGTATCTGTGGAAGAGAGGTAGTATATAAAAACAAACAAAAACAGGATTTCGTGAAAATTAAAAATAAAAGTTGCATTGGTGCTTTTCCACATATGAGCATAATAAATAATGGTTTTTTTATCTGTGAAAGTTGTTTCACACACAACAGATTTATTCCCCAGAAGTCCCTGTTGAAATGGCTTCAACTATTTACATTAAGGCAATTTAAATTTATTTTATATGTACTTTCTAATCCCCAGTCTGAGGAAATTACAGACCCTTTTAGTTTAATTTAAGTGTCCTACAGTCATGGCAGTAAAGAACCACAATTGAAAGAACTGTTAAAAGTATTGCTTATTTAAAACCAGAATCAAAAGGATAAGACTGTAGAAAAATAAAATTAGAATCACCAGTAAAGATACCCTTTAAAGGTGAGCAGTAAATATTTTTTCAGTGGACTATCTTTTTTTATTCTTTGATGTATAAAGAGTTATTAGTTAGTTTTTACTTTTAAAATATCATACATGTCAAATCTAATCATCTGTTTTTGCTGTAGGATATCTGTGGGGGGTCTCAGAGCGTCTGTTCTTTTAACTGAAAGGTTAGGGGGTTCTAAATCTTTAATAAAACGTCCTTTCTACAGAATGTTCATTAGTCACTGGCACTAAATAGGTAATAAGAAAACATGTTTGAAATAATCTCATTGAAAATCTATTTCCCTCTCAGTTGCTCATCCTTCTGTTCTTGATTCTTGTGATTTCACAAGTTCTTTAGTGAATTTCTGATGGAGGAGAGGGTGAACCATTTGTTCTTTTATGACAAGAATGTTCAGGCCGCCTTTATGCATCAGAAAGAAGCTAAAACACACACACCATTTTTCCCCTTTGAAGATCACTTTTAAAGCCTTTGGCTATGAACTCTGATAAGACTGGCTGTAAGTGATGCCCATACAGCTACTCTCCACACTAGGTCAAGCCGTCACATACTTTCTTAGATTTTTGATGTACCATTGTCTTCATTATTCCAGTACTAAAAGCCAAATCATCCTTTTTAAAGAAAACTAAAAATGTATCTCTTGGAACTTATTTTCTATTATTTTCTTGTTGCATTTCCACCCATTAAAAACTTGCTGTGCATCCCTATACTGCTAGGCTCTGACTAAAGAGGTGTGAAGAAGCCCTCAATGAAACAGCTGCTTTGCTCAGCACCTTGACAGAGAGGCTTCTGGATATGTGCACAGTGGTCCTAAATGCAAATAATATTCTATGCCTACACTGGAGAGAAGGGAAATGTGTTGGGGGGGGGGGGGGGGTTAAAGATGGGTGTGGTCAGGAAGTAATGGCTTCAGTATAATCCTATGCATGCACAAGATTGGCCAGATCCTTAGCTATGTAAATGAAGTCAGTGGACCTATGCCAAATTACTCCAGGTTAGAATCTGTCTCAGTGTTTGTAGTGTTCATTTCAGTATGCTCCCGTTGCCACTCTGAAGTATTGCTTTATGGGCAGTGTGGAAGAACTGATCTTAGGTGAGAGTGAGCACAGAGGATCTCGTAAGGAACAGCTGCAGACATAGAATGCTTTTGATGTTTTCTATCTACATTATGTCTTACATGTCTTATTACATAGGCTAAGCACAGTTTTCTCACTGAACTATAATGCTACAAGTAACGAAGCACCATATTCAGCAGCCCTATAAGTGGCTCAAGTGATGCTCTCTCTCACACCTCATCCATACTCTTGTGGGATCAGGCCTTGTTACTCAGGCAAAACTCTCACTGAAATCAGTGGAAACGTTAGTCTGAATATAAAGTGCTGCATGGGGCTCTTAGGTATACTCTTTTCAAAATTTTCACATGGAATAGCCAATTTTTTTAATATTTCCTGAGATGTGTGTGGCACACACTTACTTTTGCTTTAACAAGTAACTACTGACATAAAACATTAATACAAAGAAAAGGAGTGTCAACTTTATCTTATTGAGATAAATTGTAGACAGAACTGTTTTACATAATATTCAGCCACTGGGGATGTTTCATTTTTAACCTATGCATCATTGGGGAACATTAGTACCAAAGTTGTCTGTTTAATTCTCAAGGTCTATTCAGCCTCATGCCCACCTGGGCATTCCTTGACGTGATTATCTTTTCTGAGACTTTTGCAGCCTCTTAACCAAGATGAAAACAGACACCTATCTCCCTGTGAAGTTGTTTGAAGTGAGCAATAGTCTAAGAAAGTATTCTAATTGAAAGGTTTCTTATACCTATTGAGTGCTTGAGGACATTGGTTTCCTGATGATGTATTATATCGAGGATGGTTGCATGGATATTAACTGATAGTTGCTGCTATGGGAATTGTGCACCTGGCATCACCACCCCAGTGACCAGCATATTACTTCTGCAGCGTATCTGATCTATAATAATTCAGAGAAAATATACCCTTAATTTCCTTCAGAACTAAGGTATTTTCCACATGCCAGGATGTGCTAGGTATTGTTTTCAACAGTTTTGTCTTTTACCTTTATTAAAACTAAAAAAAAAAGAGAGAGAGAGAGAGAGAGAAGCAAAAACATAATGTCTCAGCTATATTAAAGAATATTGCATCACTGAGATTTCTATAGCACTATATTAAAAATGGATTTTCCATTGCAACATTTTAGCAGAATTGCTGTACTCTACTACTAGATAAATACATTTAGAAAACAATTAAATACTCTATGTAAATATGGTTTTCTAACATCCCTAGACACTTATTTTTTTTTTACTAAAGCTGCTAAATATAGTAGACCTAGTTAGGCTGTGCAAGATTTATCTGAATTTAGTCTTGATATCTAAAAGATTGCAGTTGTTCTTAACCTTATAGCATGTTAAATGGAGTTATTAATGTGAATGGTTTGTAACCCCAATGGAAATAGTGTTTGCAAACTGGGACAGAATAGATAAAGCTGCCAGTACATCTGAACTTCCAATCTTAATTTATTGTGAGTGTAAATATATGCTGGGGAGATAAGATGCAGCTAAATACCTAATATACAATTCAGGAAATCTGGGAAATCTGTGTGTGGGTCCTATGAAAATGGCAAAGCACACTGGTAATAGTTTTGATACAAGGAACTCATACAGTTCCTAGTGTAGCTATGCAGTAATTTTCGTGGCTTTATAGTCACAGCAAAATCTTCCAGCACTGACAGATTATACTATGGAGACCTGTTAAACACTTAGCCTTGGTGAACACTAAATATATCCCTGCAATGGGTTTATTGCCAGATTAGGCACTTATTTCAGAGGACTTCATTGTATATATATGTATTGATGTAAAGAGGTGCACAGCTGATTTATAATAGGTTTCTTTATGTTATGGATTTGATTTTTGAAAAATGTTGAAATGTTTCAATGTGGAATATTTATTAATTTAACAAAGATGATCTTTTAAAAGTATTTACTGAAAACTTTGCAGCCATAATATGGCATTTATGAGACATCTAGATAGACTTATGTGTAGTGCTGGGGAGGAGCCAGTGGTCGTGGTACATGTAGGTACCAATGACATAGGGAAGGATAGGAGAGAGGTCCTGGAGGCCAAATTTAGATTCCTAGGTAAGAGATTGAAGTCCAGGACCTGCATGGTAGCATTTTCTGAGATGCTCCCAGTTCCACGCGCAGGGCCAGTTAGACAGGTAGAACTGCAGAGTCTCAGTGCATGAAGTCTAAATAATATACCAGTGCTAGAAGTCTAAATAATAAAATGGGTGAACTAGAGTGTCTCATATTCAATGAGGATATTGATATAATGGGCATCACAGAAACTTGGTGGAATGAGGATAATCAATGGGATACAGTAATACAAGGGTACAAAATATATCAGAAGGACAGAACAGGTCGTGCTGGTGGCATTATATGTGAAAGAAAGCATAGAATCAAATGAAGTAAAAATTGTAAATGAATCAAACTATACCATAGAATCTCTATGGATAGAAATTTCATGCTCTGATAATAAGAATATAGTGGTAGGGATATATTACCGACCACCTGACCAGGATGGTGACAGTGACTGTGAAATGCTCAGGGAGATTAGAGAGGTTATTAAAATAAAAAGCTCAATAATAATAATGGGGGATTTCAATTATCTCCATATTGACTGGGTACATGTCACCTCAGGACGGGATGCAGAGATAATGTTTCTTGACACCTTAAATGACTGCTTCTTGGAGCAGCTGGTCCTGGAATCCACCAGAGGAGAGGCAATTCTTGATTTAGTCCTAAATGGAGCACAGGATCTGGTCCAAGAGGTGAATATAGCTGGACTGCTTGGTAATAGTGACCATAATATCATTAAATTCAATATCCCTGTGGCAGGAAAAACACCACAGCGGCCCAACACTCTAGCATTTAATTTCAGAAAGGGGAACTACACAAAAATGAGGAGGTTAGCTAAACAGAAATTCAAGGGCACAGTGCCAAAAGTGAAATCTCTGCAAGCTGCGTGGAAACTTTTTAAAGACACCATAATAGAGGCTTAACTTAAATGTATACCCCAAATTAAAAAACATAGTAAGAGAACCAAAAAAGAACCACCGTGGTTAAACAACAAAGTAAAAGAAGCAGTGAGAGGCAAAAAGGCATCCTTTAAAAAGTGGAAGTTAAATCCTAGTGAGGAAAATAGAAAGGAGCATAAACACTGGCAAATGAAATGTAAAAATACAATTAGGAAGGCCAAAAAAGAATTTGAGGAACAGTTAGCCAAAGACTCAAAAAGTAATAGCAATTTTTTTTTAAAGTATATCAGAAGCAGGAAGCCTGCTAAACAACCAGTGGGGCCACTGGACGATTGAGGTGCTAAAGGAGCACTCAAGGACGATAAGGCCATTGCAGAGAAACTAAATGAATTCTTTGCATCGGTCTTCACGGCTGAGGATGTGAGGGAGATTCCCAAACCTGAGCCATTCTTTTTAGGTGACAGATCTGAGGAACTGTCCCAAATTGAGGTATCATTAGAGGAGGTTTTGGAACAAATTGATAAATTAAACAGCAATAAGTCACCAGGACCAGATGGTATTCACCCAAGAGTTCTGAAGGGACTCAAATGTGAAATTACATAACTACTAACTGTAGTCTGTAACCTATCATTTAAATCAGCTTCTGTACCAGATGACTGAAGGATAGCTAATGTGACGTCAATTTTTTAAAAGGGCTCCAGAGGTGATTCCAGTAATTACAGGCCTGTAAGCCTGACTTCAGTACCGGGCAAACTGGTTGAAACTATAATAAAGAACAATATTGTCAGACATATAGATGAACATAATTTGTTGAGGAAGAGTCAACATGCTTTTAGTAAAGGGAAATCATGCCTCACCAATCTAGTAGAATTCTTTGAGGGGGTCAACAAGCATGTGGACCAAGGGGATCAAGTGGATATAGTGTACTTAGATTTTCAGAAAGCCTTTGACAAGGTCGCTCACGAAAGGCTCTTACTCAAAGTAAGCTGCCACGGGATAAGAGGGAAGGTGCTCCCATGGATTGGTAACTGGTTAAAAGATAGGAAACAAAGGATAGGTATAAATGGTCAGTTTTCAGAATGGAGAGTGGTGTTCCCCAGGGGTCTGTTCTGGGACCAGTCCTATTCAACATATTCATAAATGATCTGGAAAAAGGGGTAAACAGTGAGGTGGCAAAATTTGCAGACGATACAAAATTACGAAACATAGTTAAGACCCAGGCAGACTGCGAAGAGCTACAAAAGGATGTCTCAAAATTGGGTGACTGGGCAACAAAATGGCAGATGAAATATAATGTTGATAAATGCAAAGTAATGCACATTGGAAAGCATAATCCCAATTGTACATATAAAATGATGGGGTCTAAATTAGCTGTTACCACTCAGGAAAGAGATCTTGGAGTCACTGTGGATAGTTCTCTGAAAACATCCACTCAATGTGCAGCGGCAGTCAAAACAGCAAACAGAATGCTGGGAAAAATTAAGAAGGGGATAGAAAATAGGACAGAAAATATCATGTTGCCTCTATATAAATCCATGGTACATCCACATCTTGAATACTCTGTGAAGATGTGGTCGCCCCATTTCAAAAAAGATATATTGGAATTGGAAAAGGTTCAGAAAAGGGCAACAAAAATGAGTAGGGGTATGGAACGGCTTCTGTATGAGGAGAGATTAATAAGACTGGGACTTTTCAGCTTGGAAAAGAGATGGCTAAGGGGAGATATGATTGAGGTCTATAAAATCATGACTGGTGTAGAGAAAGTAGATATGAGAAGTAGTAAACAACACTTCCTTAACACAAGAACTAGGGGTCACCAAATGAAATTAATAGGCAGCAGGTTTAAAACAAACAAAAGGAGGTATTTCTTCACACAACGCACAGTCAACCTGTGGAACTCCTTGCCAGAGGATGTTGTGAAGGCCAAGACCATAACAGGGTTCAAAAAAGAACTAGATAAATTCCTGGAGGATAGGTCCATCAATGGCTATTAGCCAGGATGGGCAGGAATGGTGTCCCTAGCCTCTGTTTGCCAGAAGCTGGGAATGAGCGACAGGGAATGGATCACTTGATGATTACCTGTTCTGTTCATTCCCTCTGGGGCACCTGGCACTGGCCACTGTCGGAAGACAGGATACTGGGCTAGATGGACCTTTGGTCTGACCCAGTAGGGCCATTCTTCTGTTCATTGAAACATCCAAGATAAGATAAGTAAAGCACAGCACACCTTGACCTCGTTCTTTTTTTCTCTTGAGAGGATCCTGAAGATAGTAGGTAATTACTCTTCTGTCCTGAGAACTCTTTCATGTAGCGTGTCACAAGACGCTGTTCTGCCATTGCTCCGGCTCAATGTGTATATTCATTCCCTAGGAATGAGTCATTTTGGGTTGCAATGGGACCTGCATCTTCTTTTCATGAATCTCTATGGAGCCGTTTCTCTACTTTTCTGGTGTCTAGCCAAGACTGTGGGACCTGGACTTATGGACTCAGTGGGTGCATCTCTACTGGAATAAAAGATTCGCAGCACAGCCAGGGCTGGTCTAAGTCAGCTGACTCTGGCTCATGAAACTATAAACTTGTAGTGTGCTTTTGGGTGTGGCCTTGAGTCCTGACTCTGAGACCCACCCACCCCTTTCAGGGTCTGAGAGCCTGGGCTCCAGCCTGAGCCAAACGTCTACATTGCTATTTTTAGCTCTAAGACTCGGAGC
Organism: Emys orbicularis; assembly: GCF_028017835.1. Classification (NCBI taxonomy): domain Eukaryota; kingdom Metazoa; phylum Chordata; order Testudines; family Emydidae; genus Emys; species Emys orbicularis. Next base: position 67,686,418 of record NC_088688.1, on the reverse strand, counting down.
CACATTTTTTTTATTGCAGTGTAATTGTACCCAGTATTTCCAAGGCTGCATTTGAACATCCACTCTGCATTGTAAACCTGGACTTACAATTGCTGGACCTGGGTTTCACAGTGTGCTAACACATCCATACTGCACTACACAGATCTTCTGTCTCAGGTCTGTGGCTTAAGCTGTGTCCAGACTGCAAAATGGCAGAGCTTGGACCTAAGTCACCGTGGGACTTGGGCTCTGACCCATTCCCCTCACAGGGTCCTAGGATTTGTATTTGTGGATGGAAAGGGGGCTTGGCGATAAACCTGAGTGAGAACCTGGGCTTAGTGTGCAGTGTAGATGTACGAAAAGAAGGCTCTCTGATTGATTCTCAGCCCTTACTAGACAAAAGTGAGGCCAGTTTGCTTAGAGGAAACATCCAGATGGTGAAAATGGTACATTTTTTCCTCCCTTTTTTAGTAAAGTGCTCAATGTAAGTGTATTGTTGGCTTGATGGCTGCTTTGAATTGATCAAATAGTAGCAAGTAATCAAGAATGATATATTTGGCTAGGAGATTCCAAGCTTTCTTCTCAGTTATGGCCCTCACCACATTAAAGTTCAACTCTAAAAAAAATCCACCCAAAATCTTGTGTGTCATACAAAACTTTGTGTTTGCTACTCAGTACATTAAAATTTGACATCTGTGTTAATCTACAAAAATCCACTCAGAGCTTAGTGTTTGCTCCTAAACCTCTTTAACCTCTCATTGTAAAATCAGTAAAAAAATGTTTTGTGGACTCAATGGTATTTTGCTATCCTAGCTTTTCTCCTCTCTCATTCATTGCAATGGAGTTCTTGCTGGAGGGTAATCATTCCTGCGTCCCATTTCCCATCAATTGTCCGCAGTTGGTGGCACCTTCATCTCTCCTGTTCTATGTCTGTGGCATAGCACATAGGCTAGTCTCTAGACTACTGAAAAGCTTTTATCTAACTAAAGTCTCTGGGCTCAGTATAGGTATATCTTGGTGAAAATTAATGGCCTGTGATATACAGTAGGTGAGACTAGAGTATCTAATAGTCCCCTCTGGCATTAAATTATATGAAACTATGAAACTTTGTCTTCATCTGTCAACTTTAGAGCATATTAAGCAATGTGCTGTACTTGGAGCTATATCTGAAGGCCACTCAGACATTCCAGCTAGTACAGAATGTGGCTGCCAACTAATTTAATGGGATTTCATTCAGAGACCATATGATATGTGCTCCAGAGTATGCTCTAGTTTCCAGCTGGTTTCCAGATGCAGTTCATGATGTTGGTTTTACCTATTGAGCCCTATATGGTTTCATCCTGACTTCCTTAGAGACAGCCTCCCTTCTCTTGAACTATTCCAGGAGCTGAGGTCATCTAAGAGGCACTCAACTTTACAGTGTACAGTTTTAAAAGGCTTTTGGTTTCCAGAATTCCAGAACTCTGGAATTCTCTCTCTCCACTGGTCCAACAGTTTGCGTGGGGTCAGGGGCAGGTGTATCCTGAATTTGGAACTTTGAGTCTTTCAACTGACATTGAGTCAGTTTGATTTATACTTTCTTTTGTTATGTAATTATTGTTATGTATTATTTTAAAAGGTCCATGCATTGAGAGATTTTGATAAGTGCATTTTATGCATCTGACAAATAAATAAGTTTAGTGTTCTTTGCTTTTTGTAATACAATGATCAGACCTTCCATTTGCTATTTCAGATGAGATAGCAAAATTTGTAATCCATACACCGCATAAGGGCAACCGACCTTTCCAAAGGCCTAATGTGATAATGCTTTTATGCACATTTTAAATGGATTGTCTGCAAAAGAAAACACTTTCTGCAAATAAGAGGCTTGATTCTCCACTCCATTGCACTGGGTTTACACAACATAACTCTATTAACTTCGATTTACACCAGCATAAAATTAATGTACTAGAGAGAGAATCAGGTCCAAATACCTTTATTTTCATTCTTAAGTAAACATTCCTTTCACCCCAGCCCAAATCCGGCAATTACAAAATGGGTGGGATTAACAGAAAAATAAATTAGTTGCTCGTTGAAGGATATATTTGTAAATTTAAAAACAAAGTAAAATAACTTTGCATCATACACAAAATGGAACCAAGCAATTGCAGATTTACAGAATAACTGTCTGGGTAAGCTCTAAATTTTCTTGGCACTACTATGTTTTGTACATGTTTTGTCATTATGTCAAACTATTGGAATACATGTGAAAATTTGTTCCTGGAGTAATTCAGACTACTGCTCCTCTAATTTTCAGATTGCAACATACCTGTGTAAAATATGCACCCTGAACTTGGACAGCCTGTACTTGCAATTAAGAATTATGCTTTTCCATGTTGCACTATTTATTCATCTTTTATAGGGACCATCTGTTTTATGCCATAGTAGTTATCACCTTTCACTTTCTTCCATAAATCCAGTTACCATTTTGCTAACTTTTGGTATTATTATTGCTAAGAAAATTAAGAGTATTAATTCTTTGGCTTTCTAGCACTATTTATGTTGACTTCCTAGAAAAAGGAATATTTAATTAAAACAATTTGGTTTACATGCTTTCCCATATTGTAATTCATATAAACAATTGTTTTGATTGTTACTATTATACATAATATATTTATTTGTGGCATATATAAAATGTATCTTTTCTAAAATGGGGTTCCTTTTCTTTCTTTGAAGTACTCTAAGGAAAGGATAGTGGGACCTGGAAAAGTAAATGAATTCTTAGAAAAAAGGGACTATGACTTTGCGATGTACCTATCATCACACTCCAAGACTAAGTTCTTAGCATGTTGCAAGGAAAATAAATTAATACAAGGGTTTTATCCGTTAATCTCAGAAAATTGGAAATTATACGAAGTCGTCAATACTTTCACTCTTTACAAGACCAAATTAGGGAGGGTTCACAATTTGGGGATTTGATCAGTTGTGGGTTTCCTTCATTTAAAAAAAATCTGGAGTATCTATATCAGGGGGAGCCTGGAAGGAGTTAATACTCATACCTCTCGATAGGGAACTATCCCCATAATTCTACTGAACTTCAAGCTTCCAGCTATCTACATTTTCCTTCCCGCCGAACTCATAGCGTTGCCAACTTTCTGATTGCAGAAAACTGAACACTCTTGCCCCCATAGGCCCCGCCCCTTCCCTGCCCCTTCTCCGAGGCCCCGCCCCTGCTTACTCCATCCCCCCTCCCTCCGTCGCTCGCTCTCCCCCACCCTCACTCAGTTGCTCATTTTCATTGGGCTTGGGCAGGGGGATGGAGTGCAGGAGGGGGTGAAGCCTCCGGCTGGATGTGCGGGCTCTGGGGTGGGGCCGGGGATGAGAGGTTTGTGGTGCACGAGGGGGATCCAGGCTGGAGGGTGGGGCCAAAGGGTTCGGACTGCGGGGACGGGGCTCTGGGCTGGGGCAGAGGATTGGGGTGAGGGCTCCAGCTGGGGGTGTGAGTTCTGGGGTGGGGCCAGAAATGAGAGGTTCAGAGTGTGGGAGGGTCTCTGGCCTGGGGCAGGGGGTTGGGGTGTGTGTGGGGGGGGTGAGGGCTCTGGCTGCGGGTGTGGGCTTTGGAGTGGGGCCTGGGATGAGGGCTTTGTAGTGCAGGAGGGTGTTCCAGGCTGGGGCCGAGGGGTTCAGAGGGTAGGAGGGGGGTCCAGACTGGGGCAGGAAGATGGGGCGCAGGAGGGAGTGAGGGGTGCAGGTTCCGGGCAGTGCTTACCTCAGACGGCTCCCAGAAGCGGCGGCATGTCCCTGCTCCGCAGGGCTGCCCGGGGGGGGGAGCAAGTGGGGCAATTTTCCCCAGGCCCCGGGCCCCACAGGGGCCCCCACGAGAATATAGTATTCTATAGTATTGCAACTTTTTTTATGGAAGGGGCCCCCAAAATTGCTTTGCCCCAGGCCCCCTGAATCCTCTGGGCAGCCCGGCTGCTCCGGCTCCTAGCCAGAGGTGCGCCCAGGCAACTCCGCGCGCTGCCCCATCTGCAAGCGCCACCCCCGCACCTGCCATTGGCCGCAGTTCTCGGCCAATGGGAGCTGCAGAGCCAGCGCTCAGCGCAGGAGCAGCACACGGAGCCCCCCTGGCCGACCCTGTGCCTAGGAGCCAGAGGGCGGACATGCTGCCACTTCCGGGAGCCATGTGGAACCAGGGCAGGCCAGGAGCCTGCCTTAGCCCCGCTGTGCTGCCGACCGGACTTTCAATGGCCCGGTCTGTGGTGCTGACCGGAGCCGACAGGGTCCCTTTTCGACTGGGCATTCTGGTCAAAAACCGGACACCTGGCAACCCTATGAACTCAACAGGAGAGACCCTTCAAACATTAATAAACCAACACTATCTGGCATCTCCTATTCTCTGCAAGAAAGAAGACATGACCTTGAGGATCTGTAGAGATTTTCAAAATTTGAAGACAGTTGTACTTTAGAACGTGCTAAACTGTTTGAATAAAAGTCTGGGGTACACTTGCTTTGTCTTAACTAGAGTTTTAGAACGTGGTAACCAGAGGCACTTCATACCTTCTGTAGGCAGAGCTATACACCCAGTGAGAGAGCGAAGCATATGATGATGATGCTGTCTGTCATATCTGTAGGCAGTATCAAGGGGTGCCACAGAGATTCCTCTGTCTTTAGCAATTTCGTGAGGGGAGGGGATGTGTAGGGCATGGGGAAGGGATAATGGGGACTGAGAGAATGGGCAGAGATAGGAATCATGGGGGCTTACAGACACCTTTCCCCCCCCAACCCACGGCCCCTGCACTGAGAGCTGTTTTGTCCTTTAACCTTCAGTTACTCATTAATTTCCCCTACCAGAATCATCCTCCTTCCACTTTCCCCCTCAAGCCCTGGCTGGGAATTGCTCCCTCCCCACACCCAGGGCCTTTCTCCTTCCAGGGTGGATATTTGTAGACGGTGAGCTGAGAAACCCTTCATTTCATTGTGCCCCCCCCCCCCAGATCCCTACTTCTTCCATCACCAACACTCCCTTCAGGGTTTCTATTTCCCCACACCTCTGGGTCTCTCCCCATCCCCAATGCACATTCCTCCCCTCCAAGTCCCTGTTTCTCCCCTGTCACACCCCCTAAGTCCCTGCTGCTTCCTCCCATCCAAGTTCCTGCTAACCCCACCACCACTGCGCCATCTCTCCATTCCCTGCTGCTTACTACCACCACCGCTACTCTTGCCCCCTCCCAACACTCTGCTTCCTCCCCTCTCCCTTGGGCCTCTGCTCCCCTTCTGTAAAAACCCTCCCTGTTATGCTAGCAGTGGCACTGTTCATTAGTTTTAGATTATGCTAGCAGCAGAAAAGGCTGGCGGGGTGGGGGGAGGAAGAGCAGAAGTTGGAGAAAATATCTGAAATTGTTAGATTTTATTCCGGCTTTCCAAAGGTATCACAGGTAGATTTCTCATCTGGCAGACACTGTTAGCTAGCTAGTGTCCTGACTGATGTCTTAGCTAGTAATGGATTTTACAAAGCAGGTGCTATGTAGCATTATTTTTTACAAAAGTGACCAAAAAGTTTAAGTGCAAGGGATAAAGGTTTACAGAAGTAAAGACAGAGATTTGGCACACGTACTGTTTTGGATGAAAAGGAGTTTGAACTTCTGAAACAATTATTGTCAATATGATTGAAGACAAAGAGAGAGATAAAGTAAGGCAAAAAGCAATAACAATAAAATGTGGTGGAAGTCCATTTCAGGTTTGGGGACATATCTTCTGCAATATAATAGGACAGGAGACATGTTCAGAATAAAAACTGTTCTCACAGCTGAGAAAAACAAAGAGGTATTGATCCATTGCAGGGATCAAAATTATTTTTTACACTACATGCGCAAAGGTGTATTCAGTGCTGAAAATTATCTGCACTAGGACAGTTGCCATCTGTGAACAATGTTCACTGAAACTTCAGACCAACAGACAGAAAAAAATAATTACTTCTGTAACTTCTTGAAGAAAGTTTGTCTCGCTTTTTTTTTCCTGGCTGTTGAAGAAAACTGAAACTCTGGATTTAAGTTTAAAAGTATTTGTACTGACCTTTTGTTTTTCATGCCTGGGCAGTAGTCTCTGAGAGCACAAGCGTGAGTTAAATGTGCACTGTTTTGGTTTTTGTTGGCATACAAATTATATGCAACTTGGAAATAACTTCTCAACATTAGTTCTTCTACAAGAAAATTTCCTTGATACATCCACACCCTTGGAATCTCATATCCCAGAACTGTGAGCCTAGACTGGGGTCTTGACACATGCCCACTAAACCATCTGTAATAGCAGGCACAACAGCCCAGCCCCATTACTTCCCATCCAGAATTCAGAAACTCTGAAGACATGATAGGAAAGAGTGAATTTATCTGCAGAGATCATATATTTGGAGATTTTCAGTTACTAGTGACATATGTTTTTTTTTCTCTTCCATGGCTCTACATGGTTCATTCTTGTAGACTAGAGAGCTGGGAACACAGTCCATAACAGCACTCTTCCTCTTGAAGTTCTAAAACTCATGCCCAAATAATATGAATAAATTGACTAAAGGAATTATTTAAGGAGTAAAAGTGTTTCTCCAGCACCTATAACTGCCTCAGAGATTGGAACTTGTCTTCAAAACTGCCATAGGTCTGATAGAATGAGTCTTTAAACCATATAGAAGTAGGGTTGCCAACTTTCTGACTGCAGAAAACCAAACACCCTGGCCCCACCTACAAAAATGTAGTCTACGCCAATTTGCCTCATTACTATGATTTATTTTAGGTAATTTTGCTATTATTTATAACCACCCTTGGGAAAAAACCACTAAAAATATAATACATATTTTACCTAACACACAAGAACAAGTACTTCTATCACTATGTTAAATATATTTAGGTTTTGTTGTCCTATTCTAAGACCATGGACCACAAGGAACTTTCTCAGTATCAAAAAAGTCCATTCGCATAATGATTTCTGAAGAATTTTAGCTGCTAGGGAGTTATGAATCTGAGGCAAAAATACTAATATAAAATAGATTGATTCAAAGGAATCTTAAGACTCAAGCTTTAGAAAAGTTTGGAGTAAAAATGGAGAACTACTTTGTTCTTCTGGAAGATAAGGAAAGGAGAAGATACCACAAGAGCTCACTTATCTAACTGACATGCATGCCAAATGGAAGGCCACTTTTCCCAGAAGGAAATGGAAAAAAGAATTCCTAGGAGTTTCAAAAGTAGGATGAAAAAAATGTACTCAGGACTGGCTTTAGACCTCAAGTCTGAAACTGTTAGTGTCTGAAGGTGAAGGGAACCTTTCCTTCTTCCCTTCTTTGTACAGTAAGTAGCATGACATATGACTCCAAGAGTGCGATCTGTGGAGACAAGATATTCAGTGAATCTCAGTTATTGGTGAGTAACCTAGTTTCCTTTAGAAGTAAGCAGTACCATTTAGCTATTATTAATTTGGGAGGAAGAGTTTGATAGGGCTTCTCTTGCCTTTGTTTTGAAGAATTTGAAAGCAGTCACAAGACTTCAAGAGGCTGGGTCATGGAACCAGACAAACAGAGAGCTTAACATGGTTGTGATGCAGGCTGGTCACTAGCTGTCCAGGCCATACATTGTCATTACAAGCTAATGACAATCCATCACTGGGTAATAACAGGCCAGTATTTATCTGAGACTGCTTTAACCCCTCCTAGCCACTTCCCAACCTGCCTCAGAGAACAGATCCACCGGTCCATATCCTGTAACTTATGTGGAACATCTGCCAAATATAATTTTAAAACCTTATCTGTTGTGCTTTGCCATCAAGAAAAGGAAACATTCTATTTATATTGCCACAGCATACAAAACATGTAGAAAATAAATAGCTGTCAAGGAAAGATTAAAGAGACACCATCACTGAGTTATGTTGGTGTGTGGTATAGTGGTTATATGGCAGTTTGGACTCATTTTTTACTTTACATTTTCAATATTTTATACATTCTGCTTTTCTAAATGCCAGTTTTTCTGAACACTTACAGCTTGACATTAAACTGAAGATTTTTTTTCATATCTATCTTCTAATGTAGTGTGTTTATGTATATGTATACACACTCTCCCTCTCTTCAACCAGCAGACATCCTTTTCCAAAAAATGATTTTCTAGTTTAGCCTTGGGTCTTTGTTGAGCCAGTTGCCCAATATTAAGTTATAAGGTGAGTGGTCCAGTAAATTAGATTCTCAGATAAGATCACAAAGGTGAAAAACTATGTTTATATTAACTGGCAAAAGGAAATGATTTCCAGTTGACCAGCATAGCCAGATAAGCTTAACTTCTGCATTTTAGAAAAACACCATTGATTTGAATTTTGTAAAAATTTTCAACTATAAACCTTAAATATGCTTGAGTAGTGTATGCATTTAATTTTGGTTTAATAAGGGAACTGTACTTTAATTAAATACTTGAGTATTAAAACTGTTTCAATATCAATTAACAATATAGTTTAAATCCTGTGATCCTCACTTCAAATGCCCATTAAAAGACTGCAGGCTTTGGCTCATAGTCCATAATCTTCAAGTAACATAGCTGATAATCCTCAATCATTTTTTGTTATCAGTTTGATTTAGTTAATATTTCATTCAAGGTCAAATCTTAAGAATTAATTTAATAACTTGGTGTTAAATAGGCACCCATTTATTTTTTAAAAAAAGCTTTCATTGAGGTATAAAAAGTATAAAAACTATTCATTGTTAGGGATAAAATTACCCCCAAAAATTCACAATTATGGATTTGTTAGTCTTTAACAGATTTATATTTTTAAAAATAGGGCAGGGCTGAATACCAAATTTGGATTCAGTTAGTACAAGAATCCACTGATGCTGAGTCATGGTAGAACCAATAACAAATACTCTTTATTAACAATAAACTATAGGTGTTAATTGCTACGTCAGCCCTATCACCTTTCCATCTCAGACTCTGATTTCTACCATCTTGTCTCTCTTTATGTCTGTTTCCCTCCCTGAAGGTGCTGTCAGCCCACAAGACCTGTCATCTCTGGACAGTTAACAGTAAAATTGGCTATAGCTCTCTACTTTTGCATCCCAGATCTGTCCACAAAACAATCATTAGCAATGTTACCATACAGTGGAAGAACTTACGATTCACACAGTAATACATTTACGATTGACAAAAAAATTTGCAGTTTACCTGCTTACTGTGCACATCCTGCTTTTGATGAGTCTGTATGAAAATCTCAGAAGTATAAACTGCGTATGAAGAAGTTATTGAAGGTCCTGACAGAGCTGTGGAGTTGCCTCCCATGTTTTAACTCTTCTCCATTGGTAGAAGGAGAACTTGTTCTGTAAATGACTCATCATCATGGTAGAATAAGCTAATGAAAGGTGATACAAAATCATGGTTAGATTATTGTTTATCTGGAATCATATTTGCTGTGCTCTGGGAATCAAATAGCATTTGATATTCAGAGACTCTAAAAATACAGGCACATCACATCTTACATTTTTACAATAATTTAGCTGTCATAAAATATCATAGAATAAATGTAGTCTAAATGCTCTTTCATAATATTACATTTAAAGGGCTAATCTTTAAAAAAAAATTAGCAAACAATCTGTGCCCACAATATATCTTTACAATATTTACTTGCATGCACAAAATATGCATTTTGCGTGCTCAAATGTGTGTTTTATTATTAAAGTAGTCCTAAGCAAAGATTCTGCTTCTGGGCATTAGGGCAGTCTTTTAAACTCTGTGGAACATATCTGCCTTAACTTTAAAATATACTTGACACAAAAGTCTTTTTTTTTTTACGTTTATCTTATACTGTTGCAATCCTTGCCAACTAACTCTCCCACTCCAGCTGAGAAGAAATAAATACTTTCCACCACCTGTACCTGACAAATATGGTGGTTGTATATTCCTGTCCAAAATAAAATTCAAAATATATCACCCCATATCTGAAGGAAGCATTAATATTCTTTCTCGCCTTATTAAAAAGAAAATGGGGGCCCCCGTGTATGATCCCACAGTCTTGACTAAAGCTTCTCTTTATAGTGATAATGTTTCTGATATTCACAAAATAAAGGGTAACAGTAGAGTTGTGCAAAACATTCACATTGAAATCAATCACCCAGATCAGAGAGGGTTAGAGTTCTATTGTGTTCACAAATGATTTGTGAACCTGGACTCAAGTTCCAGTTCGCACAGCTCCCTCTTTTCCCACATGTGGTTGGATTGCTGCCAAACCTTACACAATGAATTCCAGGGTTTGAAATAACTTAGATATGTTTCTGTCCCTAGCATTGTCCTAACCACTGCAAATATGTACTTTGTTTCTTGGTCATTGAATGCTTCCCCCAAAGTACCTCAACAAATAACTAAAAAACTCAGTCTGAAGTATCTTGCAAATCCAATACTATATATGCAATTTCTTACCCCTCTCTCTCTCTCTGCAGTGTAATTGTAGCTGTGTCGGTCTCAGGATATTAGAGAGACAAGGTGGGGGAGGTAATATATTTTATATTTTATTGGACCAACTTCTGTTGGTGAGAGAGACAAGCTGTGTGGCTTGAAAGCTCGTCTCTCTCACCAACAGAAGTTGGTCCAAGAAAAGATATTACCTCATCCACCTTGTTCTCTCTCTCTCCCCCTAGTTGAGTATCTATAAAGTACCTATCATATCGATAGTCCCCATAGAATGTAGGTGCTGGTAAATGGACATCTAGTTGGAATGAACTCAAGCATTGTCCTCTGTTACAGTAGTGCCATACTAAATAACCAGTAAACCTGATAAAGCTATCAGTTTTGGTGTTAATATATCTTCTGTTGAGGAAGGATTTAGCCATATTAAAGTGCTTCCCTATAGGGTCTCTCAGGAAATGGCCCTTAGTAGTGAGCATCCTGAGGAAACTGAGATTATGCTATTGAATGCAAAGTGCACTGAAGAAATACTTAAAGAAAAACAGTGTTTTTCAAGCCCTTAGGAACTAACATTTTTGTTTGCATTTCCATCATGTTAATTATTGTTCAAAGAGTTCCCGAGGTGATTGCACTCAGCTACTTTCATGGAGTTTTATCCCATTCATTATGCATTGCAGCTAATTAATGTTGGAAGAGTTATTATTCTAAGGAAGATAGAAATAACGTGTAACCATTCAGCTAAGAACATCTTGCATATGTACTGTAGGTGTCATTATTTGAAAGCAATTTGATGAGTCCACTGCCCACCCACTGTAATAAACTGTTTATTTCTTTTCATGGGAACATGGCTACAGTTGTTCTGTGGGGGTATCCAAGACACATCTAAAGTATTTAATAGTCTCTCAGTTGAGTTGTCTGAAAGTAGTTCCTTCATTACGTTTTGAGTCTATCTGTGATGATTTTAAATTTTTTAAATTTTTTTTCATTTTTTCCTGAGTCTCAGTAGTATTCACTCTAAACATCCATTTACACTGATTTATATGAGCAAGTGAGATCAATATAGGCTTAGTTAATCATAATTAACTTAATGGCAAGATACAATATCGTGGTCGCTGGCTATCCCTCCCAATTCAGAACTGTATATCTGGACTGAAATGGACCAAACATACGGTTAACAAACACAGAAACCTTACTAAAGTTAATTCATGTTGAGGTTTGGAGTGATACACACTGACAAAAGCAGGAAAATTCAAAATTAAGTCTGACAGTTTGTACTTACCTTTCCTGATTGTATAAATGTGTTGCGCCACATGTAGTATGTAACTTCATTCTGTAACCTGGGACCTAAGCAACATGTAGGCACAATAGAAAACATTCAGAACAGGCTCTCAACCAGAACTTTTAATTTTATTGTCTCTTTTTGTTATGTGTAGGGAACTAAAACTTAGTTTCATGTGTTAAATTCAAAAGTATTTTTTTTAAAGGGAAGAATCAAAATATCAACATGCTTGGTACACTCATAGTGTGAAGTTCACTTTATAAAATGTAAATCTCTATCTATGTTTTTTTTAAATAAGGCTTATGAAACAGAATTATTTTAAGTACCAAATTTCAAAATATGACATCAGTGTAGAAAATACACGTGCAGTTGCATTAGGGTGTATTTAAATCAAGTATTACACTTCCAAATGGCTAATACACTTAACTAACCATTTACAAGTATGAATCCTTGATTTGCATTTGCAGATTTTGTAATTTTACATGCAAATGTAGGCACATAATGGTGCATCGATCTCTGAATTCCTCTGTTTAGCCTTTTGTGCGTAATCCACAAAACACAATGTTCCTACCCTTGCTGATTATGCTACAACAGTTAACGGTGAATAGTATTCCCAGAGATGTCCTGGCATCAATGAATGTTGCTGGTGTAGAAATGTGTTTTGGCATGATTAGTCGGGTGTCAGCATAAATATAAGATGTTGCAAAATTAATGCTGTCACTGTCCAGATTTACTTCATATATACCTACCAGCCCCTTGCAATGTCCTCTTCTGAGTGCAGCTCACACCATCATCAGGGGGTCTGCTGATGATCCCACTGCACTGGAGTTGCTTGGATGTCTTCACAGCATTTGCTGTCTGCCTATTCCCCAGCTCTTCTATGTGTTTAAAGGACATTGCCGGTGACCAGGTCTCCACCTTAGGCAGCAGCTTTATGTTGTGCATATATGAAGCATGCTCGTTAGAGCAACAAAGGAAGTGGACATACTTCAGTTATATAGATTATACATTTTTGTTTTAATTTATGAACCTCGAGAGAGACTTTCTAAGCAAAATAGCTATGTTAATTTTAGCTCCATCTTAATGAAAAAGAATGACAGTTCTAGGATAGAAAAGGACAAAACTGGTGGTTGGGTAAAGACACATTATTTTCCACAAAGTTAAGAGGATATTACAAATTGTGGGGAATATGAAACAAAAATTTTAAAATATTATAGACACTAGTAAGCAATTGGAGGCTCAGAATTGCCTCCCTTTGATTATCTAGTCTGTATCCTGAATTGTATAGGTTTACTCGTCATTCTCATTTCCTCTGATTTAATTTTTTTTTTTTTGTAATATGCAATAATGGTGTCTCAGTCACATCTCTTGGTGATGTATGCCATTTCCTATAATTGCTGCTACTGTTAAGACTATTTTCCTAACGTTAAGCTTAAACATTTATTTCCTGTGCTTCAAGCTATTGCTCTTTTTTCTGCCATCATCTGAAACTGAATACTTTATTTCTTTTATTTACATTGTAATCTGGAAGGTCTCTATAGACTGTATTTATATATCTCCTGACTCTTCTCTTTCTAGATATATGTACTATATATTATTTACAAAAAACAAAACAAAAAAAAAGCTATATTAATGCAGTGTTGTTTACACTGCAAAGTCAAGCACTGAAAGTTAGGAAATACCAGAGATAAGTTGTCCTTACTTTCTTATTTTTGCTCTTTTGTGCATACATGCAAAAGAATGTTTAAGATTTTGGGCAACAAATCATATGCAGTGTGTGGCACGCTGAAACAAAGTATTACATGCACAATGCTAGTATAATATCTAGGGATTTTGGCAGCAGGCCAAAACAGGTGGGAAATTATGATTTTCAGCAGCTCAGAACTAAGCCAAATCTAACAGATTTGCATGGGCCAAGCAAAAGGCACCTCCTTCACCCAGGAGTATCACCTTTCCAATTTAAAAGTCCTGCTACAAACCATGGAGGTCTTTGCAGCTTTTTTTTTTTTTTTTTGTAATTTTAAAAATGATCTAAATACTTTTCATAGCAGAAAGCATTATCATGAAGATTGTGAATTAGGCAATGTCACTCCAGAGCTATGCATATTTTCACTTTGTCATTTTAGTTTTATATGTAATCCTGTGTATCTGTTTAGTTTTCAGCTTTTTTCCCCCTCCAATTTGCATTGCATGGCAAGCTCCTATTTAATTTGCTATGTACTAGGATCCCTATCTCTTTCTCAGACATGCTACTTTAGAGCCTGATCTAAAGCCTATTAACCTCAATGGGAGTCTTTCCATTAACTTCAGTGGACTTTGGTTCAGACCCTTATTCCCTCTTCCTAGCTGTATGACTTTACAAGTTTAGTAATGAATCCCATCCAGTTGTATGCATCTCACTTTTCCAGTCTTTCCATATCATTTTGCAGGAAGACCAAGTATGAAGGAAATCAAGTATAAAGTGACTTGAACTACTAAAAAAAAAAATGCAATCTCTCATTAAAAACAGCCACATAGGATTAGAGGATTGTACTGATGCAAATGTTGTACCTATATTTTTTAAAGGCTGTAGTGGTGATCCTGGGAATTATACACCAGTATACTTTACATCTGTACCTAGATAATTGGTTGAAATTATAATTAAAAGTGAAATAACAAAACACAAGGAAGGTAATGATATGATCAGGTCTACCTAATATGGGTTTTGCAAAATAAAATCATGTCTCATTAATTAACAATTTACCAAGGATTGTGGTGGATTCTCCATCACTGAGAATTGTTAAATCAAGATTGGTTGTTTTTCTAAAAGATATGCTCTAGGAATTATTTTGGGGAAGTTCTATGGCCTGTGTTATAGAGGAGGTCAGATTAGATGATTGCAATGCTCCCTTCTGGCCGGGGAATCTAGAAATCTATAATCTATGTGTATTCTTTGAATATATCAATTAAGTAGGAGATAAATGAATATATCGATAAAGTAGTAGATAGGTCAGTTGACATAATTTATTTAGACTTCCAAAAGCCCTTTGACCGTCCCACACCAAAGGCTACTAAAGAAGTTAAGTAATTACAGGCTGTGAGGCAAAGTATTGTCATGGATGAAAAACTGGCTAGGAGACAGAAAACAAAGTAGAATTAGTTAGTTTTCATCACGGCAAAAGGTAAACAAACGAATACCTCCAGGTTCCAACTAAATTCAGTGTTGTTTATTATATTAATAATCTGGAATGGGGGATGAATAGTGAGGTAGTAAAATTTGCTGATGGCACAAACGTATTTAGGAAGTTGGAACTAAGAGGATGGTCAGGAACATCAGAGAGATCTCAACAAGCTGGGTGAAATAATGCACATTAGAAAATGTAATGTAATGAATGTAATATAATGTAATGAAAATGTAAACTACTCGTACACCTTGCAGAGTTCAAAATTAACTGTATCAATTCAGGAAAGAAGCTGGATAAATACCAGCTTTGAACTCTGAAATCATTGAACTGTCACTATAGACAATTCAATGAAGAACTCTATTCAGGGTTCACTATGGACAAAAACACAAACTAGGAGTTAAAATGTGTAAGAAATGAGATAGGGAATAATAATACAGAAGATATTACGATACCCTTATATGAATCAGTGGTGTGGCCTCATCTGAAATACTACATGCAGTACTGGTCACCCTATCTCTAAAAAGATAGGGGGTTTAGAGAAGGGTGACAAGAATGAGCAAGTGCATGGAAAAATTCTTATATGAAGGGAGACTGGAAAAATTGGAATTCTGTACTTTAGAAATGAGACTAATAAGAAGGACACAATAAAAGGAGATAAGATAATGAATAGCATAGAGAAGATAGATCAGAAAATTCTGTTCTCTCTGTCTCATAACATAAGGGGACATTCAAAGAAATTAAAAGGTGGCTCTGCTGTAGGGTTCTTACACCTTCCTTTGAAACCTCTGGCATTGGCCTCTGTTGGAGACAAGATACTGGACGAAATGCATCACAGAACTGATCCAGTATGGCAGTTGCTATGTTCCTAAGACATTTTTCATTCTATATACAGCATTGCACAGTTGGCTAGCTTCATATTGTATGTGTTTGTATATAAGAGTTCCCTTTTCTTTGAGACATTATGGTTTTTTGCTAGATATATCAAGGCCTTTGTTAGATACAGGATGCCAGATGAGGTGCACCAATGGTCTGATCTAGTATAACACATCCTACTGTATGTTCCTGTGTTATTTCTACCCTCTTGTATATTTATCACCCATCATATTTTCATGTGTTCTGCAAATTGAATCAGTCAAATGTCTTCCTCCGTTACTTTACTAAACTGTTAAATATTGTGGGTCTTAATACAAAGTCCTGCAGAACTCCCACTGGAGATTGTTCCCCATTTTAAGGTCTTACAATTAATGATTCTTTTATTTTTATCAGCCATTTTGTAATAATTGCTTATGGCATTTGCATCCAATTCGTATTTATCCAGCTATTTTAGAAATATTATGTTCTATATACTGAAAACCAAATATACAATATCCACTGCATTCCCTTAAACACCCGCAGCTGGCCTGTGTCAGATGACTCAGGCTTGTGGGGCTCTGGCTGAAGGGCTGTAAAACTGCAGTGTAGATGTTTGGGCTTGGGCTGGAGCCGGGACTCTGGGATCCTGGGAGTGGGGAGGGTCCCAGAGCCAGGCCTGCAGCCCGAACCTGAGTATCTACACTACAGTTTTACAGCCCTGCAGTCTCCTGTGAGCCTGAGTCAGATGACATGGGCCAGTCACAGATCTTTAATTGCAGTGTTGAGATACCCTCAGTGCTCCTGTGGACAGTGCCAGGAGTTTGAGGTGCAAGATAAGCGTGGGGCCATGACCTGTTCTCTCTGCACCAACTAGTAGAGTTGGCCAGGCACAAATCAGAGTATGCTGCGCTCAGATGAAAACTGTATTACTTGGTGCAGCAAATGTGCTGGTGCTGCCTGAGAACTCCAGCCAGTCAGACATTTTCATGAAGACTCTGGCTGTTGCTCACCGCCGTTCTTCACCCCCTCCAGTGCTCCTGGGGACACCTAGGTTAAGATATAGTCCTCGGCATTATGTCAAAATAAGCCATAAATCTGTTTGGCATAATTATTTACTCTTGATAAAACTGTGTTGTTCGTTGATTATTACCCAATATTTATATATTGGCTACATTATTTTATCCTCAAATATTTTGCCCATAAGAGATATCACAGTAATTGGCTGATAGTTACTGGTCTCCCCCTCCATATTTCTTGGAGATATTAGCTCTTTTCTAGTCCCCTGGATCTCCTTCTGATTCTGATAGAAACTGAAGGTTATTTTAGCTAACATAATGTATCCTAAGTAGACAGAATATTTTTCTAATACAATTAACTAGATACATTTTTCTTTGTTTTAAAGGTGTATAAATACTGTATCCTTTCCAAACAGATTTTTAATCAAAATTACTGCATTCCCACTGGTTGAGTGATTTGTCACCTAGTTTCCAAGCAAAGATCAAAATATGCATTCAGATAAAGGGAATTTAACCAGATTTGCTAAACTCCTAGAGAAAATAGACTTGCTCTAGGGAAACAGTCTGACTCTCTTCCTTTTCATTTCCTCAAGGCATCATATTAGATTGGTTTCCCAGTGTGGTCATGCCCCTATATTCCTTTTGCATTTGATTGCAGTCCCATACTTCATTCTCAAGAAATGTTGTCCACAGTCACAAATGCACAAAGATATAACAATAAAATTATCACAGGAGACCTCAAGCAGCCTGAGGCAGGTGAGGCCCACAGAAAATACAAAACATACATATTTTATTAAAAAGCAGGTTTCCCACCCAAAAAATGATGGTATAGCATTCCATTATAAAAATATTTCCAGGTGGACAAAAGCTTGATTATCTATCTGTCTTGTCTTTCTATCTGCCTACCTATCTACTCACGCACCCTTTATCACCATATTTTATGAGCTCATTCTAAATATTAAACACTGGAAATAACAATACTAATCTCTCTCTTTCTGTTTTCCTTCCTAGGTTGTGGGGGAAATGGTAAAATTCATTTTTTAAAATGTTTTATTGTGTGTGAATTGTGGGAAAAACAAGTTGAAGAGATGAGTTTTCATTTAGTTATGAGTGGTGAAATCCATGGTCATTTTTTTTATTTCATAGGAGTTACTCATGCTTAAAAGGAAGCATATGCTTAAGTTGTGGGCTGGATCAGGGCTTTAGTGAGCTCCGCAGTCAAGGTTCAGTTCCTGTGAAAGTTCTGGCTCCTGAGTTCATCAGCCTCCCTATTAGTCAACTGGTCAGTGATTCCACTGAAATGTAGCTGTCGTGGGAGATCATAACCGCAGAAGGAGAAGAGATCTCTCATGTAGCTAGGACCATAGTAGCCATGGAGGGCTTTGACTATCAGGACAGAGGACTTGAATTGGACTCTTTATTCTTTGGAAAGCTAGTGCAGAGGGTGAAATAGTGGGGTGGTATGCTCACAGTGACCTGTATTGATTAGCAGAAGGGCTGCTGTGTTTTGTACCAATTAGAACTTTTTCACGGTGTTCAGATTTGTTTATAGATATGAGTTGCAATAATTAAGCCTGGATGTCACATATGCTTAGGTTACTGGTGGTAAGTCTATATCTGGTAGATTCGGAAGCAACCTTTAGTCTAGTCATGGACAACCTTCAAACCTGCCAATGTGTACAGGAGCAACTGAAATATTATAAGAGGTCTTATTATAATTTTTTCACACATTCACAAGGCCAAAAACACCTTACTAGCTGGTTTACCTTGTAAAGTGACCAAAGCAGCAGACTACTCACATAGAGATTTCTACAACACCCTGTGTGCTGTCAAGAAAAGCAGTTAAAATTTTCTGAGACTCGTAGACAGGTTATGGGTATAACAAGTGGGTCTTTGCACAGTATGGATCAATTAGGCCACATGGGGTTTGGTTGGCAAGCTTCAGCCTGCCACATCTATGTAGGTTATCACAGCAGTTCAGCGCAAGTCTCGGAGGGTAAGGATCCTGCAGGCAAAGCCTTTTTAATTGAGCTTTTGCACATGACGTCCAGTTTTGGTCCAGAGGGCCAAATTCTGTTGTCCTTGGCCTTATTTAGACAAAGTACCTGCAGTCAGTGAGGAATTTTGCCTGAGCAATTACTTTAGGGTTACAATGGGTGCATTTTTAGAAGCTGAAAATAAATAAAATTATATTTTCTGAAGGACTGAAAGATGCATTGTTCAGGCGTACTATGCTCCACTAATAGTTAATCATAAGGGAAGGTTCTTTTTTCATATATCAGCTAATGTTTTTTCTATATTAAATGTATATTCAGTGTTTCCTGCATATTTATAATACATGCATGCAACATAGATAAGCTATTTTTATCCTTTTAATTGGTAAACATGTTAGTATATGGTAAACTTAAAATCCGCTTCAGCTGCAGTAAGGCATCCCTTTTACTAAGCTGTGTACTTCACCAGTGAATAGAGTTTATTTTAAAATCAAGGAATTACTTAATTTTCTGAATGATATTCCACAGATGAGTGGAAATGCAATATCACAAAACATTATATGTAGTATCAGTTTGTTGCATTGAAATCTGTGTAATTTATCTGCATAGTTTATATCATTCTTCTTTTAATTTAATAGAATAGAAATTGATGGTAAAAAAGATCTTTCAAATCCTCTTGTCTGATCCTTGCCAGTACAACATTGTTCTCTGTAATCTCTCCAGAGCTTTGTCCACTCACTTTTTAAATGACTCAAGGAAAGAGACTTCTACAACTTCCCCTGGGAGAATATTCCACAGTCCAGCAGATCTGACTCTTATGAAATTTTCTTAATATTCAATCTACATTTTCCTTTGCTCATTTTCATCCTATTTTATCTAGTTATTTCCCCCTGGGCCATCTTGAAAAAATCCTCACCCTTCTTTGTTCTTAAGCCCTTCAATTGCTTGTAGATGGTTATCACAAACCCTTTAAGAGTACATTAGCCAAGCTATACATACTGTAAATAAAATGTAATGGGAAGTACCATAAGAAGAAAACCATTACCTGGTATGATTTAGTGGAAAGATTGGTTTCTACTTGATATCTAAGCCTTTAATGAGCTTAACATTTTAAATTCTTATATTTTTAAAGGCTTAATGATGAATTGGATCTAATAAACCAACATGAAGTTGTTTTAAATGAATGTATATATATTTATAGTGCTATGGTTTTCTTTGGTCAATCATGACCAATATTTGAAGACATCTTTCTCAAATCCTGTCCTGTTGCTGGCTAATGTGGTGCTTGTTGCATATACAATGTGTAGGAGCCCCCCACCCCGAGGTAAGCACTGCTCAGCACCCCAATCCCCTTCCCCTAGCCCTGAGCCCCCTCCCGCACACCCAGACTGCTGGTGCTGCTGGCCCAGGGGCTGCCTGAGCCAGCACTGGCCACTGCAGAAGTCACAGAAAGTCACAGAATCCGTGACTTCTGTGACCTCCATGACAGACACGCAGCCTTAATTATAATATTGCAAAATTTGGCAGGGAGAATCAAGGACAGGTGTAGTACCTGAAATGACTTGTAACTCATTTTTTGAAAATGATTAGATTTCAAATTGACAATGTTCTTTTTGTCTTATTGATATTCATTCTATAGGGTTTTAAACCAACCTATAGAATTTCCTAGAGAAATATATCCTTCCTATAATTTTTTTAGATTGGTTTAAAAATTCAGTAGAAAATTTATAATTCTCTGTTCTGTTTTCATATGGATGACACATAAAAGGACTGTGTAGAGGAGAAATGCAACAAAGCTATATACTCTCCTACCACCACATCACTTGCTATTAGCTACTCTGTGTTAGCAGTACATTTTTTACTCCTGGGGGAATTCTGCGCCAAAAAATTTAAAATTCTGCAAAATTCTGCAAATTTTATTTATCAAAATAACACTATATAATCACACCAGTTTCAATTATTTTGGTAATTTATTTCAAAATACCTGTCACAAGTATGTCTGTAACAATACATACAAACACAAAAATTCCCCCAGGAGTAGAGAGTTAAAGAACCCCTACAACAACCCAGTTCCTGCTTCTCTGCCCCCTCCACTCCAGAGCCCAGCTTGGGGGAAGGGGGGGCAGACACTTACACCCTCTTTCCCTGAGAGACACCCCCTTCCCCTGCCCAGAGCCCAGCAGCACCCCTCCCCAAGCCCAGACCCCGACACGACCCCCACGAGCCCAGCTGATGGGTACCCCCCCA
Source organism: Emys orbicularis (assembly GCF_028017835.1). Lineage (NCBI taxonomy): Eukaryota > Metazoa > Chordata > Testudines > Emydidae > Emys > Emys orbicularis. Next base: position 67,665,487 of record NC_088688.1, on the reverse strand, counting down.
GCCCAGACAATGATAGACCCAGGGATCCAGAGGGAGAAACAGCTTGATGCTGGGAACTGGGCTTGCACAGTTTCCTGCATGCTGCCGCCTCCATCCTTCAGGGAGTGCTAGGAACGGCAACTGCTGGGAACCCTCCAATTCCCTCCCCTTTCCCCCGGCCTTGTCTTCTATTTGCGAGCTGGGCTCTGTCAGGTCCAGTGGCCCCTGGTGGCAGGCAACATCTCTGCAGCCAATTTCTGTGGGGGGAAAAGGAAATTCTGCGCACACAACATTAATTTCTGCAAAATTCTGCATTGCGCAGTGGCACAGAATTCCCCCAGGTGTAATTTTTGGAGATGATAGAGAAACAGAAGGAATGGCCCCTGGGGAATGTTCAGAATAGAACTGGAGTGCTGATGCTCTACATCACATGTGCGCATGAAACCATGTCTTAATGTATGCAACAAATTGCAGAATAAATTAATGATGCCAGTTACAGGATTAAATTAATGTGACCCCTTTTCGCTCAGCTGGTTAGCCAGGTTTCGGGGTCTTGACAGGTTGTTTCCATTAGAAAGAGACAGAGTCAGGATTTCTGTGACGCAATCCTGTTTATTTACAAAGAATATATTAAAAAGGCCTGTTACCATTCACACAGTAGGAATCAAACAAGAAAGTCTCCTTTCTCAGTATTCCAAAGCCGCCTCATCCGGCACTCTCTCCAAAAAGCTCTTTCTCTTAACTTACTATCAGTGTCATACTGCAAGAGGGCTGTCCTTGGCTTCCTGCTGTCTTATTCATTGTTTCTGTGGTGTTTCTGGCTGCATCTGCTCATACACACACTCAACTCCACCAAAACAATACCCAGCCCTCTACATTTGCATTTAACCCTCAATAAAACACCTCTGCCCACATAGTACAGCTCTTGACCAGTCTTGCGTATGGCCTGTGTTTTGGGCAGTGGTTTCTATTGTTTCCGCTATTTGACTCCAAAAGGAGCTTCACTCCTTACATTTATCCTTAATGAAGGACAACTGTTACACCCATCAGCTTCACAAGGTTTCACCCTATCCCCAGCATAACATACTATAGCATTTCCACACACACTTGGAGAGAAAAGGACAATGGCAGCATGGCATCGGAAATAACCAAGCTGCTAGTTTGGGGGTTAGAGATGCTGGGAGGATGATCAAGGCAGACAGGCTACTCATAAATATAGTAAGGCCTGCAAGATATGGCCTTGTTTTGCCCATTCAGCCCCAGGTTCTTCACACTGGCTAGAACATGCTCCTGCCCGTTACATATTTGCACCGCTTCTGCAATGCAAGAGAGAAAATATGCTGCAACGGTTGTGAAGTTTGGTAAATAAAAATGTTCACCATTAAGAATGTTATCTGGGAGAAGCTGATATGCCCATAGGAAGTATAGCAAGAAACTTACTTTACAGTTTATAACAATGGACACAACTGTAATTCCTTTCCCAAAAAAATGTAGCTATTACTATGTGATTTTGTATTAAGTTTTAAAAGATCCATATTTCAAAACAAGCAGAAGTCATGAATAACAATAAATCTGAGACATGGCATGAGTAACAAAAAATTTTCACAATTTTTTTTATTTTTATTAAAAATTGACACTGACAAGACAATTCTAAGGTGCAGCAAACTACTGTTGTTACAGCATCAGTACAAGCTATGAAAAGCAACAGTGGTGTACTATAGAGTATATTGTTATAGAAAACTTTATGCACATTGAACAACATCCGCTACCTGTGGTTTTTAAACAATATTATTTGTTTTGATGTCAGAAAATACCCTATTATTTTCTGAATATTCCTGTAGTAATTGTTTATCAGGTTGGCAGAGTGTTTGCTCATAAAAGGAATATAATCTCAGTTGTTCTTGCAGGAGAGTCAGGTGGAATTGTCTCGTATTCTATAGTTATTTCACAGATGGATTGATCCTTCAGAAAATCAATTGAAGGAGTCCATACAGTATACAGTTCTGCTAACAGATCTCTAGAAACATCTAATGTCTTATCTAGTGGGATAATATATCTTGTAGCACTTTGACAATAGATAATACAAATAACTGTAAGTTTATTTGTTTGTTTGTGGTTTAGAGGGGAAATGCTCCAATAACTGAAACTGAATTGAGTTACACTGATCATTTTTAACATTACATTATTTGTTTTCTGTAAATAATTCAGAGAAAGAGTTCTAATTAATTGTACGTAATTCACAATAAGACATTTTCTTTCTTTCACTAGAATATACTTTTAAATATTAAATTCATGTTTTTAATTCCTAATTTGGAAATATACAGGTTGTTATGTAGAAGTGAAGTATTAATTTAGAAAATGTTTATCAGAAGGAAAACATTATGCAGATGAGCAGAGAAAGCTATGTGCTGTACAGCATATTTCTAAGGGATATTTTAAACTTAGCTCCCAGGAAAAATTATGAAAAATGCTCTAGGTGGAGTTTTGTTCCAATTGCTTTATTTCGAGTGTGTGCATGTGTGTATTTAAACTAGTTCCTCCATCTCTGCTATTAACTTCTGTACTTTGTCTTTCGTATTTTTACAGCCCTGATAGCCATTGGACGATACAGCATGACAATAGAGACAGTGGATGTTGGATGGTGTAAAGAAATTACAGACCAGGGAGCCACCCAAATTGCACAAAGCAGCAAGTCTCTCAGATATTTAGGGCTGATGAGATGCGATAAGGTAAGCAGCTTCTGTGTAAAATGGGTATAGGCTTCTGAGTATATGTATGGAATGTGTGAGACAGACTTTTCTATTTTTTCCTATAAAAATATCTTTCTTCTTCAAATGATTGCACATGTCCATTCCAATGTAGGAGTGTGCACCTTATGCACAGTTGTTGGAGAACATTTCCCCTCAGCAGTACCCATTGGGCTGGCTTAAGCACACTCTGCCACTAGGCACCACTGTGTGCCAACGTAAGAGGGCAGAGCCACCTCCAGTCCCCCTTAGTTCCTTCTTACCACTAGTGATGGTTGATGGAGCACTTGCAGTCTGGCTAGCACAAGTTTATTTCTCTCACTCGTTGTATATAGTCTGTTTCTTGTTTAGTACGTAGTTAGATATAATGTACAGTTAGTGTTAGGTTTTAGTTGTTAGGTCACTGTAGCGTGGTGGTTACCCGCTCCTGCCCTTCGGGGCTTAAAACAGCCCAGGAGAGGGCTCTGGCTGGGGCAAGAAGCCTGGGCTGATAGGGGAAAGTAGGCTCAGCTGTGGCCATGCCCCAATCAGGCCCAGCTGGCCCCTATAAGAGGCTGTGAGCCAGGGCCCAGTCAGTCTCCCTCTGCCTGTAGAGGGAGAAGGGCCTGGCTGCAAGGTGCCGAGCAAGGAACCTAGATTGGAGCAGGGCTGGGGAAGGGCCAGAGGAGCTGGGAGCTCCGGCCTGGAAAGCCCCAGGCTGCAGGCCTGACGACAGGCCAAATAGGTGCAGGGCTGCAGGGGGCAGGCTATGGGTGGGCAGAGGCAGCAGGTCCAAACCCCTTTGCCTATGATCAGTAGTTTACACTGCAGTCTGCCCCATGAGCAGGGGGCTAGATGGGGACTGGCAGTAGCCTAACACTGAGACGAAGTGGGGATAGTGGGTGGGGGTTCCCCTGGGAGGGGGAGACCCAGAACTGTGGGGTTACTGCCAGGCGGCAGCACCCCAGATAACAGGGCACCGAGGTCCTGGGAGGGACACGGGGCCAGCGGTAAGGAGGAACACCAGCCTGCAGGGGGCGCTCCGGAGGTGGACGAGCTAATTCCCGAGGATGACCAGCAGGAGGCGCCGCAGGGGTGAGTCACTTACAGTAACTTTTGGACCAAATTTGATTTTTGAGATTGGGACTGGAGCCATGCCTTGCTCTCTGGGGTTCAAGTCCTGCCAGACTGGTGCCGATCAGTGACCCACACCCTATCTGCCTGAAATTTGTGTCATTTGCAGAAGATTTAAGCCTCACTCAAAAAAAGACAGAGCAGCGAAACTTAAGTGTCTCCTTATGGAGGCGGCACATCTCCATAAGAGCCATTGGGTCCAGAGTATACTCCAAGTGCAGCACCATGAGTGCAGAGTGCCCCTACTGAGATGTCTTCAGCATCATGCTCTGTGTGTCTGGTACCAAAGAAGAGACACAGATCTGCCAAGGACATGGTACCTTGTCCAGGAAGATCTTCGGTACCAAGGCCAGCTAAAAGCAAGATCTCTGGGAGCGACTCTGAGAGGAAGTGGAGCACTCCTTTGCTGCAAAGAGTCCGTCGACTCTGGGACCTATGCCAGGTCCACCAAGGCCACCCCCTGAAATTTCTATTCATCAGACCCAAGATACCATCCCAGTACAGATGATGCCGAGAGCATACGCTGCTACCAGAAAATTACTTAACCTCTCAGTGCCGGTGTCCCTGGCAATGCAGAAAGTGTTCCAGCTGGTACCAATAACTGTAGTACCTATGCCAGCTCTGCAAGAGCATATGGTACTGATCCCACTTCTGGTACCTGGGAGGCCGGTACACTCCAGGGGCAAGTCACCATTAATGTCCCTGGTACCGCTATCTATAGGTTTGGCTTACCTGTCTCCTGTCTACATGGGTTCTGCTCCCCCATTATCGCAGGACTCAGTCATCTTTGTCAGATACAGAAGTGGGGCCTGTTTTGTCCCGTACTAGCTGGAAAGCTTACTCTCCATCAGAGCCCTGTGGTCCATGGATATTCCAGCAGTCCCAACACTGGGCACATCACAAGGGTCAATGGCTTGTGCAACCATGGGGCCCACCATCAACACGTTAATGGCCATTATGGACATCATGGGGTTTCCCTCTCCCTGTTAGGATCTCTCCTCACCTGTCTGAGTTGACTTCATTGAGGGTTCACCAAGATCATTGGCATTACAGACAATGTTCTCCGATGCATGGTACCAGTACAGGCACCGAGCAACTGGAAGTTGCTCAGACAGCTCCTCCACCACAAGAGGCAGATCAGCCATTGCCTCAGCGGCTTCTTCCTCATCACAAGATGAGGCTGTAGAGATCGTGAGCAATTCTTCACCACCAGAGGATAACAAAGCTCACCAAGAACTGCTTAAAGGGTTAGCCTTGGTTTTAGACATTCAAGTGACAGAAGTCTGTGAGAAATCCCACAAGATAATGGATATTTTAGCTTTTGCAGGACCCTCCAGAGTGGTGCTTCTGATTAACGAAGCAATTTTTGAACCAGTTAAAATGCTTTGACAGACCCAGTATTCCCACCTGCCTATGGCAAAATGGGCAGAGAGGAGATACTGTGTCCCTTCTAAGGGCTTCAAACACCTCTACTCTCACCCAACCACAGACCTTTTGGTGATGGCAGCAACTAATGAGTGGGAGAGGCAGGCGTTGGTGCTAAGCATTCGTGCCAATGAGTAAGGAATCAAAGAGGCTGAACCTGTTTGGTCGTAAACTTTATTCAACAGGAGGTCTACAGCTAAGAATTGCTAAACAGCAAGCTCCCCTAAGTCACTACAACTTCACCTTGTGGGAAAACATAATGAAGTTTAAAGACAGGCTACCAGAGGACTCCAGGCAGGAGTTCATTCTCATGATAGAGGAGGGTAAGCTGGTGGCAAGGACAGCTCTTCAGGACAGTTTGAATGTGATGGACTCAGCAGCTTGTTCCATGGCATCTGTTATCTCTGTGAGGAGGTGTTTGTGTCTGCAAACTCCTTCCTGAAGTACAGTAGACCATCCAGGCTTTGCCATTTGAGCGGCCATCCCTCCTTTTGGAAAAGATGGACAACAGGCTGCATAGCCTAAAAGATTTCAGGGTAACACTAAAGTCCTTTGGAATTTACATACCAGCAATGAAGAGGAAGCAATTCCAGCTCCAACAGGCTCACAGATATCAGAGCTTTATACCTCTGTCCCAAGACCTGCCAAGGAAAAAGGGGTATCATCTGTGACTGCAGGGTCCTCTCGACCAACAGCCCAGTCTAAACATGCATTTTGACAGGCTTATTGAGGGCAGCACACCACTAAATTGAATGTGTCCTACCCATACCTTCGTCAGTCATCTATCCCACTTCTTCTGTGCTTGGACTCGCATCACATCAGATTGCTGAGTCTTAAGCACTGTGGATTTGGAGTATTCCCTTCAATTTTTTTCTATTCCCCCTTCTAACTCACCTTCCCATCTCTCTTCAGGTACCACTCTCACAAAACCATTCTTCAGCAGGAGGTTCAATCTCTCCATCTAGTGGGAGCAATAGAAGAAGTTACTTTATTCTTCAGAGCAAAGAATTTTTATTCCAACAATTTCCTCATTCCCAAAGCAAAAGGCAGTCTTGGACCCATTTTAAATCTAAAAGAGTTAAACAAGTACCTGAATAAATTAAGTTCTGCCTGGTTATCCTGACTTTCATAATTCCTTCTCTGGAACAGGGCGACTGGGGTGATGCTCTCAACTTTCAAGGACACTTACTTCCATATAGAGATCTGTCCAGAGCACCACAAGTTCCTCAGGTTCATAGCAAATGGAACACATTACCAGGTCACAGTACTTTCATTCAACCTATCAGCATCCTCTCACATTTTCACAAAGTGCATGGTGCCAGTAGCAGTGTATCTGCAAAGATAGGAAATCCACGTGTTCCCTTATCTGGATGACTGGTTGGTGAGGAGCCGGTGGCACTGTCAAGTGCTGTCCAGCAGAGACATCATTGAATTCACCTTCAGTGCCCTGGGTCTGTTAGTCAAGACAAATCAATTGTAAAACCTGTGCAAAGAGTTTATTGGAGCACTCCTGGAGGCTATGCAAACCAGAGCATTTCTGCCCCAAGCAAGGTTTCAAACACTCCAAGACTTGGTACTGAAAGCACATTCCATTACTACAGTGCACACTTGCCTCAGACTTCTGGGTAACATGGGCACACGTCCCTACCTGGTGTGACATGCTAGACTATGCCTCAGTAGGCTTCGGGTATGTCTAGCATCAGTTTATATCCCCTGTCGTCATCGTCTAGACAGAGTGATTCATGTTCCAGAGGTAATTTTTTCCTCTCTGGACTGGTGGACAGGCCCTTGGAATGTTTGTGTGGGTGTTCCCTTTGTTTCTCCTCAGCCAGATCTCATTTTGGTCACAGATGCCTCATCCCTAGGTTGGGGGCACACATCGGAATTCTACAAACCTGGTTCTTGCAGGATCTGACTCATAAACATCAGAGAGCTACGTGTTATCTGGTAAGAAGGAACTGAGGGAGGATGTGGTCGGCTCCATCCTCTTATACCAGCATGCAGTGATGTGTGGTGGTAGAGGGCACTCAAGCCGCCCCGATGGGTACAGCTGAGAGGAAAAGTTCTCTGACATCTGTGCACAAGGCCATCACACACCTACAATGGAATGGATATGTACAACACAACTCAACAACAGCTGTGGAAAGATAGGTAACCTTTTTTGTCTTTCATTGTTATGGTGATAACTCTTGTAGCATGTTGTATTTGCAGGTTTAAGACAGGAATTAGCCACAGAGAAAAAGAGCATGATAGGTTTTTGCTGACCTAGATTTCTGACATGCATCCTTAGGCTATTGGCCCTGAGGCACTCACACAAGTTTTGTGTACCTGCTATCCTTTTCTGATTTGATATATGATTGATGTGTCATATTATTAATATAACAGTCTGTCTTAAAAAAGAGAAGTAGAAGAATAGTAAAAATGCTGTAGTGTTACTTTCAAAGGAAATTATTTTCTGTAGCTCCATGTTCTTGATCACCTTTGTATAAACATATGAATCAAGAATGTGGATGTAGAGATAAGGTTATGAGAATTTGAATTCATGACCCTTTGGAGTAAAAAACTTAGTCACATGGAGTATTTTAAAATTGTCAGCACTTACTGCTTTTTTCCATTAAAAATAATTGTAAAGATGAATTTTGTAAATAGAATGTTTAACTATAATTTTACAATTATTTGAAAGTTGGTAAATCTAAGATATGAACATTCCACCTAAATTTGGGTTTAGGCAGGTTAACTTTATGGCATGTGCAGTGGGAGGCTTTGGGGAAAGTAGGGATTTGGGATTATCCTATGCTAGAGCTAATGAATTTTCACATCAGGAAGTCCTGACTCAAAATGTCAGAGTTTAGTGGGACAGGCTGGAAAATAGGAACACTGATCAGAGGGAGAGAGGGTAAACAAAAAAGCTAGAGCATTCATATCTGAATTATCTTTAGTCTCAATTGAAAAGTATATTGCTTTATATAAATAATGTATTTATCTAAATGCATTTTCAAGTATTAATTTTTGAATAAAGTTATACTGAATGTTTAAACTGTATCAAAATGCAAACTTTCTTAATCTGAGACTTTTTCTGTTTTAGCTTCATTTACAACCTCTTAGGTTCAGTCAGAAATAAGAACAATGAAACCTATTTATCCACAAAAAAAATGTCTCTTCCTCTTCCTTCCTCCTTTTCACTCTCCATTCTATAAAAAGAAGAGATGGAAAGCATAATTAAAACATACATTGATTGGATGCAGAGCTGTGTGAGCTGCTCAGTTCTATAGAAGTACTCAAAATCAGACCTGGTCTCACTTTAATCACGTTCTGGTCAGAAACACATTTAAGCTTGTCTCTAAAGAAAGCACATGGTTAAGTGTTTTCTTGAATAATTATATTTTCCTGAAACTGGTACTCTGCATTCAGAGTTTTCAGTTCTACAGATGAGTGAATAATGGGGGCTGTTGAGGTTTTGTTTGTTTGTTTGTTTCAAGGCTGGCTTAACAGTGAAATCCTTGCTGATCTTAAACACAAAAAAGAAGCCTACTAAAAGTGGAAGATTGGACAAATGACCAGGGAGGAGTATAAAAATATTGCTCAGCTATGCAAGAGTGAAATCAGGAAGGCCAAAATTGGAGTTGCAGCTAGCAAGGGATGTTAAGAGTAACAAGAAGGGTTTCTTCAGGTATGTTAGCAACAAGAAGAAGGTCAAGGAAGTGTGGGCCCCTTACTGAATGAGGGAGGCAACCTAGTGACAGAGCATGTGGAAAAAGCTAATGTACTCAATGCTTTTTTTGCCTCTGTCTTCATGAACAAGGTCAGCTCCCAGACTAGTGCACTGGGCAGCACAGTATGGGGAGGAGGTGACCAGCCCTGTGTGGAGAAAGAAATGGTTCAGGACTATGTAGAAAAGCTGGACAAGCACAAGTCCATGGGGCTGGATGCACTGCATCCAAGGGGTGCTAAAGGAGTTGGCGGATGTGATTGCAGAGCCATTGACCATTATCTTTGAAAACTCATGGCGATCGCGGGAGGTCCCAGATGACTGAGAAAAGGCTAATGTAGTGCTCATTTTAACAAAGGGAAGGAGGAGGATCCGGAGTACTACAGGCCAGTCAGCCTCACCTCAGTCCCTGGAAAAATCATGGAGCAGGTCCTAAAGGAATCAATTCTGAAGCACTTAGAGGAGAGGAAAGAGATCAGGAACAGTCAGCATGGATTCACCAAGGGCAAGTCATGCCTGACTAACCTAATTGCCTTTTATGATGAGATAACTGGCTCTGTGGATGAGGGGGAAGCATTGGACTTGTTATTCCTCAACTTTAGCAAAGCTTTTGATACGGTCTCCCACAGTATTCTTGCCAGCAAGTTAAAGAAGTGTGGATTGGATGAATGGACTATGAGGTGGATAGAAAGCTGGCTAGATCACAGGTAGTGATCAATGGCTCCATGTTTAGTTGGCAGCCGGTATCAAGCGGAGTGCCCCAAGGGTCAGTCTTGGGGCCGGTTTTGTTCAATATCTTCATTAATGATCTGGAGGATGGCGTGGATTGCACCCTCAGCAAGTTTGCAGATGACACTAAACTGGGAGGAGTGGTAGATACAGTGGAGGGTAGGGATAGGATACAGAGGGACCTAGACAAATTAGAGGATTGGACCAAAAGAAATCTGATGAGGTTCACCGAGGACAAGTGCAGAGTCCTGCACTTAGGACGGAAGAATCCCATGCCCTGCTACAGCAGTGGTTCTCAAACTGGGGCCGCCGCTTGTGTCGGTAAAGCCCATGGCGGGCGGGCCGGTTTGTTTACCTGCCGGGTCTGCAGGTTCGGTCGATCGCGGCTCCCAGCTCCAGGCCAATGGGGGCTGCGGGAAGCGGCGGCCAGCAAATCCCTTGTCCCGCGCCGCTTCCTGCAGCCCCCATTGGCCTGGAGCGGCGAACTGTGGCCAATGGAAGCCGCAATCAGCTGAACCTGCGGACCCGGCAGGTAAACAAACCGGCCCGGCCCGCCAGGGACTTTCCCTACACAAGCGGCGGCCCCAGTTTGAGAACCACTGTGCTACAGACTAGGGACCAAGTGGCTAGGCAGCAGTTCTGTAGAAAAGGACCTAGGGGTTACAGTGGACGAGAAGCTGGATATGAGTCAACAGTGCGCCCTTGTTGCCAAGAAGGCTGACGGCATCTTGGGCTGTATAAGTAGGAGCATTGCCAGCATATTGAGGAATGTGATCATTCCCCTCAATTTGGCATTGATGAGGCCTCATCTGGAATACTGTGTCCAGTTTTGGGCCCCACACTACAAGAAGGATGTGGAAAAATTGGAAAGAGTCCAGCGGAGGGCAACAAAAATGATTAGGGGGCTGGAGCACATGACTTATGAGGAGAGGCTGAGGGAACTGGGATTATTTAGTCTGAGGAAGAGAAGAATGAGGGGGGATTTGATAGCTGCTTTCAACTACCTAAAAGGGGGTTCCAAAGAGGATGGATCTAGACTGTTCTCAGTGGTACCAGATGACAGAACAAGGAGTAATGGTCTCAAGTTGCAGTGGGGGAGGCTTAGGTTGGATATTAGGAAAAACTTTTTCACTAGGAGGTTGGTGAAGCACTGGGATGGGTTACCTAGGGAGGTGGTGGAATCTCTTTCCTTAGAGGTTTTTAAGGTCAGGCTTGACAAAACCCTGGATGGGATGAATTAGTTAGGGATTGGTCCTGCTTTGAGAAGGGGGTTGGACTAGATGACCTCCTGAGGTCCCTTCCAACCCTGATATTCTATGATCAGGGTGGGAAAGTATCTGGTTCGATTTGAACTGAAAACCGCATTTTCCTAATTTTTTCATCGAATCAAAAAAAACCCCAAAAGTTGTGTTTCAAATCAGCCTAAACACTTTGAGTTTACTCAAACTAATTTTTCTGAAGTTTTTGTTTTGATTCAGCCATTTCAGGTGCTTTTCATGTCTTGTTTCTGTTGTTGTTGTTTTTAGTTGGCCAAATTTGAAATTGAATCGCTGTTTCAAATCAATTTCAAAAAGAAACTAAATGTTTCAACTCTTCAAAAAAAAAAATCCTAACCAAAACTATTTGTCAAATTCAACCTGAATTTGGTGAATATTTTTGGGACCTGAAAAATGCATTTTTCTGCACACACACAAAATTGTTGATAAGAATTCACCCACCTCTGCTCATTTCACACTCACAAAAATTTGGTGAACATGGGGCAGAGGTTGTTTGCACATCTTTTAAATAGTGAACCTCCCTCCAACAGCCATCCTCCCTTCTTTCCCCTCACATTGGAATGAAAAGGACTTCCTCAAAAAAGTCTCAGTTAAGAGGAGAAGGTCCCAGAGTCCCTGGGACCAGGGATGAGATAACTATGAGTCCTTGGAGGTTTGAGACCTCTGATCTCAAATCTCCCAGTGAACATGTAGGGATTGTTTCTCTTTCAGTCCCCTGTGAACCAAAGTTCAGCTTGTGAACCCCATTGTAAAACAAGCACAGCCCTAATTGGGTACAAGTTTTAGAACCACATTTTTATCATAAAACAATCTGTGCACAACAACTATGCTATGAATTCATTGTGATGTGGAGAGCAGTGGGGAAAAGTATTTCAACCAGCAATGAATAAAAAATTCCAGCTCAACTGTAAAGTTTTAAATAGCATCACGCAGCCTCAGCTTTTGTAGTTTTCCAGATTGAGGGGAGGATAAGCATGTTAGAAGAATTGCTCTGGTTTTTGAAGCTGACTCTACTTAATCTCCTAAACTTTAGTGTTTTGTTAGAGCCAGTAGAAAAAAAAGTGTGTGAGTTGCCTTTGATGAATTGGGCTAAGATTATGTACTTAGAAATTGTTCAAAGGGTTACTTGACCTTGGGAATTAGAGCTGACCCTGAACCACCTGATCAATTTTACATATATTTATTTTGTGGATTAGTTAAAACTGCTTGTACAATCAACAGGGATCTAATAAGAGCAATAGGTTTATCCGGTCTTCAGCTGCTATAGACAATCAATTGCCTTGATGCTGAAAACAAGTTTTACTACATCAAACATCAGTTAAACCACATGTACTGCATAGTCTGTATTCCTGTAATTGGTGGCTTATGTTTTCCTAGTTTCTTTCAAAAAGATTGTGCAACATTTGGGAAGGCAACTGAACTGCAAGAATAAAAATCTCTGAGAAAGCTGCAGGACAGATGGAAAAACAGTGTTCGGGATTAATAAAAAAAAAATGTATTGGGTAATCAAAGCTTTCTGAGAAATGAATTAATTCTGTAGAGCAAACATTGTGGTGCTAGGAGTACCACTGGGGGACCATTTTACTTTCTTGTGGAGCCTTGGTAGGAAGAAAAGTAGCAGCCTCAGAAGGAGTGAACTAAGTAAGGAATATTAGAAGCACTATCTCTGAATTTCATGTGTTGAAAGGCAATGTGAAATTTGCAGGTATAAGATGACAACCTCTTTCCCACAGCAATTGAATAGAGACGTTACAGAACAAAATCATTGCTTTCACTCTTTTTTTCCAGCTTTGTGCAGAACTAATTTTTTCCAATGACTGCTCATTTAGGTTGAAAATGCCAACATCCGGGTATCCGGGGCATCATTAAAGCAAATTCTTGGAGCGTGAAGAAAGATTTATTTGCATGTCTGTCTGATTGGAATCCGTGTCTTTACATTGTATGAGCTTGCAGTCTGGGGGAGGTGAGAAGATTTGCCCCTTCTGTCTAGCCTTCCTCCCTCAAATCAAAATCAGTACTAGGTAGCTTCTGTGTGTTATGCTTTTCTAGGAATTTCCATGCATTCAAGAGAGAAGAACTTAAACACAAAGTTGCATAAGGAACATATATAAATAGATTTTAAATGGTTACCACTAAAATACCCTATGACTAAATCTCCTTGGAATTTCTTTGATATGCAATTGACATAAATTAGAATTACACAAGCGTCAAGCGTCCTTCCAGAAAAGATCAGAGAAGAGGGCTGGGTAAAGGCATGCTGTGTTTGATTCCATTGATTATCTAACTGCCTTTGGGCAATGGGTCTCAGCCAGAGTGTTATTGATCCACACCATGAAAATAATCAAATTAATTCATTTCTCATCAAACTGCCAGTGCCATGACCTCCACCCCCACCCGCCCCCCACCCCCCGTGCGCCTGCCTCCTAACATGCACAGCTCAGGAGCAAAATATTCACTGCTTTAAAATAAATGTCATTATTTTCACAATGCTCATGAGAAATGTCAATCTTAACATTATATCCTTGTAATGAGGAAGGTTACTTAGGTTGTGGTTTTTGTATTGTAGCATTTTAAACCCAATCTTCTAAACACCAGAGTTCATTATTTAGTCAAATCAATAAAAGAATAAGGCCCAAGGCCACTAAGATAATGCTTAAATCCTTTTAAAACTACCAGTAGTAGTTTTGCTGTACAGCTCTTGGTTTTTGCTTGGACAAAAAAAATGTTCAATGTAATGTAAAAATATTCAGCAGACATACATTTCTCTAGAAAAATAATTACATTAAGGGAATTACTGTTCCCCTTAACTGTCTGATCCATATAACTCTAAATATATTAGTAGATATTGGAAATAGGAATTTCTTCAGGTTTTTAGTATCAGAGGGGTAACCATGTTAGTCTGGAGCTGTAAAAAGCAAGAAAGAGTCCTGTGGCACCTTAAAGACTAACAGATGTATTGGAGCATAAGCTTTCGTGGGTGAATGCCCACTCACCCACGAAAGCTTATGCTCCAATACATCTGTTAGTCTTTAAGGTGCCACAGGACTCTGTTGCTTTTTTCAGGTTATTAGTTATAGTGGCGAGGAAGGAGAGTGGGGCATTTTGATAAACTTGGCTTTTACTGCCAATGGTAAAGATTTTTAAAAGCACCTAGATTACTTAAGTACCAAAATCCCATATTCAAAAGTGACCTATGCAGTTAGACACCTAAATCCCATTGACTTTCAATGAGAGATAAGCTTCTAATGGCCAGATTTTTAAAGATATTTAGGCAACTAAGTCCCATAGAAGTTGGTCACCTAAATACCTTTAAGTATCTAAGTGTCTAAATAGCTACTGAAAATGTAATTTAGGCTCCTAAATCATTCCCCACATCTCTTTTCATGGTTTAACAGGATAAGAGTTCAGACACTAATAAGCTAAAGACAGAAATAAGATGGAGTTCTCCCAGGTGTAGGAGTCCACACAAAGCCAACTTCAGCTCCCCATAGCCCTTCTGTGGGCAGAGTGGCCACGTGAGGGCAGAGGGATCTGCACCTCCTGCATGCCATTAAGAAGAGCTCTGTGCCAGCCCCAGATAGACAAGCAGAGAGGGAGGCCAACAGGTAGATTTTAGGGGCAACATTTATGAGCTTCCAATGATTCAAACCCCCCACATAGGAGGCAAAATTGAGCTATGGTCACAATTCCGGCCCAGAGGCAGAAATAGTGCTCATGGATGGGCTGCATTGCAGCCCCCTGGCATACCTACAGTATCTAGTGGGGAATTCCATTCCCTTCAGGTCTGTGGAGTTCTCTACAAGAACACTGCATATAACATGTTGTTTTTGTGTCACCTTGCCCTGGGTCTTCCCAGAAAAAGTTTTTATTTATTTATGTTTGTGTATCTTTTACTGACATTTTTCAACACGTTACTTTTGTTCTGTCAGCAATACCATATTAAGCAGATTAGCAATTCTATGTAAAAGATTTGGGAAAACCACAATTATGCCAGCAAGGACTTGGTCTAAGTGTTACCTCATCTACTCATTCACTATACAAAAATACAAATTATTAAAAATATAGCTATCAAAACTATTAATCTTATCACTAACAATTCTTCAGTTAGTTATAAGTTAGTTCATGTTATTTTGTGCTACCCTTAATCTATTAGAAAGGTGTGGAGGGGGGAAAATATGATGATTCCTTAATGTCAGCATTTCTTAACTTCTTTAAACATGGGTTTTTTCATTCAAAATCCAGTTTTGTTTGTGAATCATTACAAAGAAACTTCATCCTGTGAATGCATTTTGAGGGTTTCTCAATTTTAGGTCCTTAATATTTAGTTGTTTTTAATGCTACTCCAACAGCTCTATGCTTTTTTGTCATTTCACATGATCCGAAATACATTTTCTGAAAAATTATAATAGATATGGTTTTCAGACACCAACACTCGCTGTTTAGGATTTGAGCTGGACATTTTAACCTTTAGTTTGGAGATCTTTATTTGCAATTTCCAGCAGCATGTCAGGGTGAATGCAAAGACACAAGTCTTCAGCTTTCTAGTTTACTTTTTGTAAACATGATTCTTTAAATTTGTACCCCTAAAGTGTCATCTAGACTGACACAGGAGGTTCCCTACAAAGTAGTTATTCCAGTTCATTTAAAAAAAAATCCAACATGATTCAAACTGAGGGAAATTTGACAAACTGGGTAGCATTAAATTAACCCATTTATTGCTGGAACTCATGTTTTAATGATTTTATTTAGTTTCTTCAGTGTCCTTTATAACATCCCAATCAGGCTTTGCATTATGGCAATCTGAACCCTTATCTTTCCTAAAAAATCCTCTTGCATGATGCCTAGGAAATATTGAATGAAAACTTCATTAATTTTCCTCACTGACAGTTTGGTTAGTTGGACTATCTGTCATAATAATCTTCAGTTAGAAGCTGTGCGTTTCTTAACACAGATTCTCACAATTCTGGATTCTTTGTGCAATCTTATGGTGTTTTTTGAAATGGCTATCAGAAATGCTAGTGTTAAAATGCAGCAAACATTTCTTGAAAACGTACAGAAAATGGCATTGAAAAACCCAGCCCCCAGCTATAGTGACAAAACTCAGCACCTCCAGTCTGACACTGAAGTGAAGTTAAATTGACAGTGTTGGCTGTGAACAAGTACACCAGTTTCTTTCATTAAATTCACCATAGTCTTGGCTTTTCACAAGCTTTTTGTTTTTAAGAATTTTAAGTTGCTTTTCAACAGAAATATTTCTGAGACCGTATAACTTATCCCAGAGGCTTTCTTAGATCATCTGCAAAATATATTTTCCATCAGTACTTTAATTGAGATTTTAGGACATATAAAGTGCCAATCAATACAACTGACAAAAGACAAACCCTTTTATGAAATTACAAGAGAAAAAAAGATCAAACTGAGCCCTAAAATTAAAAAAGTCTGTTAAGAGTGTTTTTTAAATATGGTTAGGTGATAAGTCACATTTGAACTGCAAATCCTTAGTGTGATGAGGATGCACTACCTATGTTTTTTTCATGAAGAATGTGATTTGTAAAGAAACACCAACTTATGAACAAAGTTGATCCCTCAGTGCATAAAGAATTTCCTGCTTTTGTATAGATTAATAAGCCTGGTCTGTGCAACATTTTTCAACCTTTTGTGCATGGTCTGTTGCTACTTACACAGATTGCTTGAAAATGAACTGAGTGGAAGGGAGATAGGATCTCAGGTGCTGGATGTTTATTCGGGCCAAACCATTATTAGTCAACAATGCAGCTACAAGAATATAGGGCCGTGGCTTGATTTAATATAGCACAGCCATTGGCCGTACCATTTTAAAAAGCTAATAGAAGCTAACTAGAAATAGATCAAAATGCCTGACAAATTACTTCCACTTTAAATAAAATCATTTTGAGAATGAAATTATGGTTTGATCTTGAAAACTGCAAAATCTGTTTTTCTCCCATTTTAAAAAAAGTCTGTAGCACTTATTCTCCCCCTAAATCACTGTAATTTGTTCAAATGACATTGCTGCATATTTAAGAAAATTCTTTGTATTTTTGAAGTAACGTGAAATGTAGGAGCTTCCATTGATATATCTGTTTATGAATAATGAGAGAGACAAGGTGGGTGAGGTAATATGAATAATAGAGATATCAGATCCATAAGACCAGTGAACCCTATTAGAATGAAATTATAGCAATCCTCCCTCCCCTGATAAAGACCCCACTGTCTTTTAAAGTATTCATTTTGCCCTTTGATTTTCAATATGAGCATTTTAAAAGACAAAACAATAAATGATTCTTTTTTTAGCTAACTGGAATAGCTTACCCATTAAGTGCATGACTGAAAGTGTCTGCTAAAATGCAGGAAGAGAATTTAAGTTAACTGTATGTTGTTGTATCTTTAGTTTAACTATTTCATTTCCAAAATGTGTGCAAGATGTAGACAGCAAAATTCAACAATGGGATACATTAAGGACTCAGTCCTTCAAACACTTACTACAGGCATACACAAGTCAACAGGTCTATTCATGTTAGTAAGAACCAAGGGCCTAATCCAGTTCTCATTGTAGTCATCAGAAAGATCATTCATGTCAATGTGATCAGGTCTAAGTGTTTTCAGGATCAGGCCACTGTTGAGGGAAAAGGCAATGTGAACTAACCAATATTATGTATGGAACACAAAAAGTGAGGGAATACTTTCTAGAATTATTGTCCAAGTAACTTTTCAATTTTATGTCTGTTAACTGTGAAGTTTTTTAAATGATTTTTCCACTTACTTTAAAATGTCTCCCAGTTTATTAAACATTACAGTAATATGCTCATGGAACAGAGGGGATAGTTTTGATAATCCATAGTTTTCCACAAAGCAAAACAGCCATCACTATTTTATCAGTATGAACATTTCAAGAAGTTGAAAGAAGGTCCATCGTTTATAAATAAATACCATCGTTTCACTGGGTAGTCATCACTTATGAAATATTTTTCTAAATAAGGACAAAACAGCCTATGGAGTTTGGGGGTTTTATTCGTTTGAAATAATTGTGAATAATTTTGTATAATATTTTTGAGATTTTTACTCTCAAGTGCTGCACAATCTGTGTCTAGAAGCAATTAGTTACTTTGTTTGAAACATACAAAAACAAACAACCAAAAACACTTTGGAAAGGCTTCTCTTACAAAATAACAAAAGCAAAAGGCTCTTCATGATCCTGGAGACTTGAGAATGAAACATCTTTGTCATTTATGGGAATATAATACTTGATATGGCAGGAGATGTAGGAGATAATGGTTAGCACTGCCAGCTTTGGGATGTGGGCTCTTAATAAAATAAATAAATTTATAATAAATAAATAAATTAATAAATTAATGGAGATATCCCATCTCCTAGAACTGGAAGGGACCTTGAAAGGTCATCGAGTCCAGCCCCCTGCCTTCACTAGCAGGACCAAGTACTCTTCAAGAACTATGTACGCTACAGAACCTGAAATTGATTATTTTGTTAATTTGTAATAACCTTTGTCCTCTCCAAGAGACCACAGTGATTGTTTGAGGCAATAGCATTCAAATGCATGATCAACTTCTCAACGAAGCCTTCGTCCCTGCAGGGATGTGCATCTCTGTGTGAGCTGAAAGAAATAGAAAAAGGGGACACATATTCCAAAAGTAGATTTGCCACAACTTCTCAATAGGAGTTTCATGATGTCAGTTTTCAGAGTAGCAGCCGTGTTAGTCTGTATCCGCAAAAATAACAGGAGTACTTGTGGCACCTTAGAGACTAACAAATTTATTAGAGCATAAGCTTTCGTGGGCTACAACCCACTTCTTCGGATGCATATAGAGTGAACCATATATATCTATCTCCCCTTGTAAGTATTTTCACACTTGCTTCTTATCAAACTGTCTGTACTGAGCCATCTTGATTATCACTTCAAAAGTTTTTTTCCTCTTACTTAATTGGCCTCTCAGAGTTGGTAAGACAACTCCCACCTGTTCATGCTCTCTGTATGTGTGTATATATATCTCCTCAATATATGGTTCACTCTATATGCATCCGAAGAAGTGGGTTGTAGCCCACGAAAGCTTATGCTCTAATAAATTTGTTAGTCTCTAAGGTGCCACAAGTACTCCTGTTATGATGTCAGTTCTTTTCTGAAACCTCAAAATGTGCTTGAGCTAATTATGGAATTTGTCTATTTCGTTGGTTTCATTTTAGAGCACAAAAATATCAGACATGTTTATACTTATACATAGTTTCTACCCCTCCTCCTTTTCTTATCCCACACATAACTGGGAAATAAATTGCTATGGTCTTTGCAGTACAAAATGAAGTGGTTTGAATGTCATCATAATCATGTTACATCAATATTTTGGAGGAGACAGGACTTGTCAATTGCATTAATCATCAATCCACAAACATAATGATTTTGTAAAAGAACTACATCAGTTAAGCCAAAATGCGTTCTTTGTCTAAACCATAAGGGGATTTATTCAGACTGTAGAATGTTGTACTAATATAGTTAGTGCTGTTATTTTATTATTAAAGTAGTCCTAAGCAAAGGTTCTGCTTCTGGGCATTAGGGCAGTCTTTTAAACTCTGTGGAACATATCTGCCTTAACTGATCAAATGCATAGCACTTCACACAAAATGATTCCAGAAATCTTTCATTTTGTTGTGGCTATAGGCAACAGTTATAATTGAGCCACTTGAGAATGTTATTCATTCGACTATTAGCTGGGGGGGCGGGGCGGAAATCAAACATTTGTTATTAAGTATACTTTTAAAAAACATTGAA
The DNA here is from genome assembly GCF_028017835.1 of Emys orbicularis. Classification (NCBI taxonomy): domain Eukaryota; kingdom Metazoa; phylum Chordata; order Testudines; family Emydidae; genus Emys; species Emys orbicularis. Next base: position 67,645,711 of record NC_088688.1, on the reverse strand, counting down.
TTGAGGAAACAGTAAACTAAAGCTGGAGAAAGGAGAAAAAGTGAATAAACTTGACTACTCTATAACTCTATTCCCTCTAAATTTTGGATTCCATCTTTAAAACATGGGAGAGGTTGTGGGTTTGTGAAATATGTCTAACAAAAGCTAGTTCATGACTCAATAGCCAAAGTTCTTTCTGTACTGTGTACTCATGGCATATTTCTCCCCATGATATAAAGACAAACTTCCCTCTACACTCACAACATGGAAAAATGGGCTTCCATATTATACCATCGAGCAGCAGAGACAAAGCTGCATGTACCGTTTCCATATACCCTGACTGTCCAATAAAAAAAAAAACAACCAACGCTGGAGACCAAAACTTTAAATAGGACCCTTTTGGACCCAATCCATTTGCAATGCATGGAGTAGTGATCTCTAAAATGAGCCCATTTTCTTTTTTCATGATATGACTAGTATGTAGCTGTGCAGAAATAGGGCAGTTGTGCCCTTTTAACCCTGGCCATTGTACTCATCTTTGCTCAATTCATGATCTTTCATCATTTGATGCTACTGCTCACCTGTTAAAATAGCTCTAAAATTACTTGCAAAAAAGAAATATTTAAAAATTGATCCACTGGATAGTTATAGAAGAAATACTTCTTATGCTCCTGAGCACTAGGTATTAAATAAAACTAAGAGCTTTATAAAATTTAGACAAGTAAATATTACTTTTGAATAATAGGTATTCAGTAGAGTTAGGTGACTGACAATATGTTTAACCTGCTGGTGCCCTGACACTGGAGCCAGTGCTCTGCTGCCTAGGGAGGTGAAACCTGGAAGGGAAGAGCTCCTAACATCAGCGCTCCCCATAGTCAGCTGGCTGTGTTCCTATGCAAGAGTTACATGGCCTCACACAGAAGCTTGCTTGAACCTTGCTTGAGTTGCTGCTCCAACACCTCATCCCCCTTTGAAAATCGTGGTAGTTAAGGAGCATAAACATGTTCCCCTGAGAAACTCCATTCTGGACTAAAATGGTGTTGTAAGTATTTTATCATTTGAGGAGGTTTTTTTTAAGATTTGGCTTAACAGAAATGTTCTCTCTCACAGTGATTTGTGCGACTTAAATACTATTTGTATTAAGCTGTATCCTTGTTTTTTTTAATGATGGTGATTTGTAATAAATTTTGTTGAATGAATGCTGATATGGATTACAAATATGGTAAGAATTTATTCTTATTGATAATCAGCAATTATTTCTTATATAACTCTATTCCTGATCTGGCTTTAGTTCCAGTCTAATAGAAGGGTATTATGTGAGATACCTTGTGGGGGGGCAGGAAAGGGAGATGTGCATCACAAACCATCCCAGGGCTTGTCCCTGCACAGTAGTACACTTTTTAGACTTAAGAGGTGAGATTCTGTGCTACACGTCTCAGCCCTGACCTACACTACAAACTTATGCAAGTAAAATTATGTCGCGGAGGGGTGTGGAAAGTCCACTCCCCTGAGCGACACAGTTATACGGACCCAACTCCCAGTGGGGACAGCGCTATGTTGACAGGAGAGCTTGTCCCATCAACATAGCTACCACCTCTCGGGAAGCGCTCCCATCAGCACAGGTAGCGTCTTCACTGAGTGCTACAATGATTGCTTCACTGGTGAAGCTCCGCTGCTGCAGCACTGTAAGGGTAGATAAGCCCCCCGAAAGGGAGAAGCCATCTGTCTACACCAGGGGTTAGGTCAGTATAACTCTGTCGCTCAGGTGCGTGGATTTTTCACACCCCTGAGTACCGTAGTTAAACCAATATAAGTTGGTAGTGTAGACCAAGCCTGGAGCTGTGACTTTAACCCTCTCATTCCTGGGCTACTCTGGTGGTTGGTGAGGTCCCTGGTGTAACTTAGGCCTGGTCTACACTGCAGTGGGGATCAATCTAAGTTATGCAACTTCAGCTACGTGAATAATGTAGCTGAAGTCAACGTACTTAGATCTACTTACCGCGGTGTCTTCACCACGGTGAGTCGACTGCTGCCACTCCCCCGTCGATTCTGCCTGCGCCTCTCGCCGAGCTGGAGTACAGGAGTCGACAGGAGAGCGCTTGGGGATCAATCGCTGCCCGCCAATCCAGCCAGTAGTGAAGACATACCCTTAGAGAGCCCTTGGACCTGTCTAAGTTTCAGTAGTCATCCAAGGCTGCCCTATGGGCCACAGCATGGACCAGAATCTCCTCAGGGTTGTGTGCTGCAGCCCTGTCCCGATATACTCCTTACACCATGGCTTTTTGAAAGTGTCCTTTGAAGGCAGCCTTTATGGCTCTCTGTTACAGTGTACTAGAGGAATCCTCTTGCATTCTTGAACTGGAGCTTATAGGACCCCTTTACACCACTTTTGCCCTTTTACTCAGCATAAAGGGTCCAGAGCAAAGGCAGGTTATCATCCCTGGAGACTTAGTTTAATTTTATAATGACTGCTAAATTATACTGAAACATAGTACTTCTATGGATACAGAGATTTCAGCAATTACAGCTTTGACACCAAAAAGCTATAGATGGTCTGTCATTACCTCTGTCACTATCCCCACTGCAGTCCGCTCTTGGCAAATGTTGCTATCCACTTCACTGAAAAACTTAGATTCAGCTGATTGTATTTCAGCTGCAGCCCCTAATTTCACTGAAGAAGATTCTTCAGTGAAATTAGGCTTAAATCAAAAATTGATTCTCTTGGATCAAAATATGATGTATTTGACTAACTTTATCTTGAGGGCATAATGGAAGCAGTGGGGAAAAAAGCCTAGAAACAATTCCCTGATATAGAAGTTAAAGAATATCCTAGTAAAACTCTCTCTGGAGTCCAATATAGAACACTGCCTGAAGCATTTTTTTAAAAAACTGAGATTTTTGAGAATTACTGAACATCTAACAATGTCGGGGGCTTTTGGATTTTCCTTGACACCTGAGTGGGGAGGGCCTGCCTGAATTTACTGCTCATTTTTTAAGTTTGTTGGTGCTTTTTAACCCTCATGTTCAGCTGTTAATGGCCTATCAATTCACTGATCTTGCTTTTAGGGGCAAGGACTGTGTTTTCCTTATGTGCAGATAGCAAATATCACATTGTAGGTGCTATTGAAATACAATTAAATGATAATGTATTAGATAATGTAATTGATTTATCTTCAGCTAATAGCCTTTCTTTTGACATTTCAATAGATGGAGATTAATGAAAGTTGGTTGGAGAAAAAGATATAATATTTAACATGAAGATGTAAACATTCATTTTTTTTCCTTCGGTGTCCAAAGTCATACAGGCTTGAAGGGGGAAATTGCTTTCTTTAAGTGCTGAATTTATTTTTGGAGGTTTCTGTTTTATTGCCAGGCAAATTACATCTTATCAAAGATACAGAAGCTTAATTTTTTATGATTTTAATGATGAAAATGCTTTTTGGTATCTTAATTTAATATTAGAGGACCTGATGACAAGGACCAAATGATTGACATCTTTTTGATTTAAAGCTATTACCTACTTTTGGGGAATGTACTATTTATCCCTTTGAGTAGGATACTGAACCTTTACAACTACTAATGATTTAGTATCTGATTTGGTCTGAGTTTTTCTGGTGGTAAATAGCAAGATTTCCATTTGGTTTCAGAGGGAATAGTCTATGGCCTTATTTTTCAAATACAGTTTTTTCTCATCCTAGAACTTGCGTAGGTTTTTATAAATGTTGAAGGTTTTTTTAATCATTTTTTTTTACTGTGATGTAAACCGGATTGATTTATCTTGTCTAATATAATGTTGTCATGTTTATGATTACTTTTATTAAAATGAATTTGAAAAGGGTTTAACAACTAAATATTTAACTAAGTCAAACAATTTCATCATGTATAATGAAACCTGGGGAAAAAATTCTCCTCTGGCATGAGAGTAAGCTTGCCAGTTTTCAAGCTCAAAGTGGTTTCTTTCCAGACTTTTAAAGGTTCCAAATATGAACATAAGAGAAACCCTAACTGCAAACTTACCGGTAGCAACTAAGGTTTATACCTAGAGTTTGAATAATAAAATTAAGGTTTTCAAATGGCCTTAAAACAAGTGTCTAGAAATCCTTGTGACTGCCCTGGAAAGTAGTTGTGTCTATAAGTTTTTGTCCACATTCAGACTTTGATTGAGAGACAGGTGGTTTACTTCTTGCTGTTCTTCAATGGTGTTTTTGCCTGTCCCCTACGTGCTTAGGTTATCTTGTAGGCCAAATACATTCAATGACCTGTTTATGCTTGAGCTTGCCCCCGGGCTTTACTGGCTTACCTTCAAGAACTGTCTGTTCCTGCAGACGGTAGATTTGTATAACCTTCAATTTCACTTGCTCCCAAGTGGTCCTATTTGGGTGTCCTCTCGTTGCTGGACCACAGTCTGCCCATTTGGCAACCACAATTGTTAACAAACGTGTATGTTTCCCCCCCCCCCCCCACCCCACTTATAAGATATTCCTATATTGTGGCACATAAAAGCCAGCAAGTATAATTACCTATAAAGACACATATAACATTAATGACAAGTGTTAAGTGTTTTTTTATAGATTCATAGATTTTTAAGGCCAGAAGGGATAATTAGATCATCTACTCTGACCTGTGTATCATAAGCCATTATATTTCACCCAGTTACTTCTGTATTGAGCCCAGTAATTTGTGTTTAACAAAGCATGCCTTCCAGAAAAGCATGCCATCTCAATAGGAAGACCTGAAAAGATGGATAATCCACCACTTTGTGGTTACACATTCCCACTGTTAAAAATGTGTGCCTTGTGTCTAGTTTGAATTTGTCTGTTCCCTATAGCATGAAAATCTGTTTGCACTATTATACATATTGCCCCACTAAACCCTAACCATGACATCTAGTAAGAAACCTCAACTTGTTTGAGAGTGAGCACAATAACATCCACACATTAGTGTTTAAAGATAGTTTAATGGATGAATGTAAACACTGCTTCCTGGGTTCCCAGCAAGGAAGGTCAAAATGGCTGACTCTCCTTTCTGAGCTTCTTCATTCTGGCTACATTAACTGTAATGTAAAAGTCATATAATTTGGGGGTTTTAATCTAGTGATTCAGGTTTAGTATTCCAGAGAGGGAGGTGAGAGATTATAACATGATGGGTTCTGTACTCTATCTTGGCTCTCTGCAGAAAGCCTGAAAGGTATTGGCTGAAAGAAAACGAATTTGTTGACTGTTCAGAATAGGACAAAATGGTAACAGTTTCCATAACTGTGTTTATTTCCAAGAAGCATTTCTGCTGAATGTTGCTGTTAGTTTAAAAGTTTGTATTCACCAGTGAGTGTCAAATATTGTGGAGGTCTTATGCTACCTCTAATTTCATTTGGATTTATTAAAAGATGCTTCTTGTTTTTCAGCACCCACAGGTGTTACTTTAACATAGTTGTTTACCAAAAGAGTACAGAGCTTGCATTTTCTCTGTGTACCTGGAGGAGAAGTTAAACCAGTTTTCTATCCAAGTCAGCCTCAGATAGATGAAGCTTCCAATGAAGATTGAGTGTTTCTATTATCAAAGCAGAAGAACTGGAGATTAAACTCTTCATTTATCCCTGACAGAGAGTGCAATCACTGTTCAATCTCTGCAATCCCTGCTATAGTTCTTGGGTTTTTTGAGGGGCGGGGTGGGAGGATGGGAAGCTTTATTAGATGTTGTAGTCATTATGCTTTAAATATTCCAAGAAGGATCTCAATGACGATAGCAAACATTATTTTTCATTTTTTGCCTTGAATGTTGGACACTAGAAAAGAAAAGTGGAGGATTGTATTACCGGTACATCCTGTCAGTGTAGGCTGCTCAGTATTTAAATGAAATATTGACGCATTTAAAAATGCCTAAGTGTTCAATAAAGATTTCAAAGAAAGCTACCTAAAAGTTGTGGTTCTTAGGTTAATCTTTTATTTATCTAAAGGATGAAGGAAGCTGTCTACTTCTGTGATATGAACTGCAATCAGCTTAAAAATAATTGACAAATTAATCCCCTCACAGCATTGCAATTGTAAAGGTGTTAGGTTTAATTAGGCCTGTCTGATTGCCTTGTCTAATCAAGAATAAAGGTGGTATCTTTGATGGTTAAGGTCTAGCAGGGACATCCCTGACCTGCCAGTCTTGTACGTTTTAATTATTGATTCCTACCATTTCAGCGTGTCTCACCAAGGATCTGAGTTCTGTGTTAGCTTTACACTTAAAGGCTAAAAAAGCTGCCACCGAAGGTATATGTAGAGCTCTGTGGGCTTTTAAATATTTTTGAGGACTCTTTAACCTTTGGAAGTGCTGACCCATATTACCGTATGATGTTCATGTCCAATACAATTCATTCTTATTGTTTTCTCCTTACGTAATCATATGATTTTATGTTCTTCATTAACAGACTCCCATACTCTTATTCACATTGATTAGTACCATTTCAAAGGTGCTAGTCGTGGAGCTATTACTTGTTGTAAGTAAGGGTATCAGAATCATGCCCAAAGTTGTTTTTATTTCACTTATCTTCAGTACTCTTACAGCCAATTTCTCATTTTTCTATCACCAGGAAAATCTTACACTTGGTAAACGTCTGTCTAGCTGGTAGAGTTTGAATGGATACTTGTCTGTGAAAAGACTCCTAATGTAGGTGTTTGTCACTCTGGGCAGTGCAATCATGAACAAGATACTCTAGTCTTTGAATGTTTACAATTTTGGCTCCCCTGAGTGTCCAGGGTAGTGGCGCATGGGATCTTAAAGGGGTTTAATCTGTTTGGTAAATATTATCAAATGGTTTAAAAACAATGGTTATTTTAAAATAAAGGATATGTGTTTGACTTTCCTTATCATTTTCCACCACAAACAATGGTATTAACTTATGACTTGCATTTTTTGTCATGATGGAGCTGTGATTTTTCTCATTTTTGTCATAAAAAACAGCCGCACTTAATTATATTCAAATAACCCAAATTATAAACCAAGGGTCCAATGCTGCAAGTCCTTCCAGCATAAAGAAGGCTAGCAGGATGAGTCATGCAGCTTCATATTTAGAAATCCAAACACTGATATGTCTTGTTGTCCATATTAGGTTGCATGTTTTATTTACTTGGTGTGATTATAGAATCTTTTCTTTGGTTGTAGGTGAATGAAGCAACAGTGGAACAGCTCGTGCAGCAATATCCACACATAACCTTCAGTACTGTACTGCAAGATTGCAAGAGGACCTTGGAACGGGCTTATCAAATGGGCTGGACACCCAGTATGTCTTCTGCTTCATAACGACCTATGTGATATTACAGTTTGACTAATGCATTCAGCAGGTGTAATGGGGACTGCAGGTTTTGGTTGTACAATGTTGCAGGAATATTTTAAACCTTTTCATGTTTTTAAATCTCATTTTGCTTTCTGTGAAATATATGTTCAAGAGTCCATTGTTCTAAAAGAGGTTTTTATTTTATTTTTAAGTTTTAAAATTAATGTTTTTAAAAGCAATGAACATTTTATGTCTGGTGACCCCTCCTGGAAATTTTGGAACAGAAACTGGACTCTCTCATTGTAGTTAGACTCATGTAACTGTCCTGACTGTTAATTGTCATCCTAAAAATCTGCAAATCCCTAAAGACATTGAAGAGGGCTCACAACCTTTCATGATGCAATATAATTGTGAGTTTACACCAGTTACAGTAAAATGGAGTTGACTATACACTGACTTTGATGTACTGTAAAACTATGTACGAATGTCGAAAACAAATCTTAAGAAATGCATTGTATCCTTTTTGTACACATAAACACAATGTAAAAGCCTTTGGCAGATTTCCTGAAGTGGATTCCTACTAGTTCTGTGGATGGCTTGAGTTATATTAGATGTTAAGCCTATTTTCTTTTGTTCTCTTCCCTTTGCCTCAGTCATGCATGTTTCCTTTGGTTTGTAAGTGATAACTCAGTGCTAGTACCAGTGTAACTGATCAGTATAGGCCTCTGCTGAAACTGGGAGCTAATCTTAATCCATATTATTACCTAGACTGACTCCACCCATGTGTTTTAGGATGCACAGTAATATAAGAATCCACAAATAATTGTGATTTTCTTCTAAACATTTTGCTAATTACAAAAATCATTATTTTGAAATTCATTTTTGAATGGAAATCTTAATAAATGATGGTAACTATTGAATGGTTATTCAAGTAGACAATCTTACTTGTTTTATGTTGTAGAACAGCAGAAGTGATTTTTCCTTAAATAGTCATATAGGAGATGATGTATAGATTTCTCAATTTTTGCACCTTGCCATTTTTGTAATAAGTGAGCTAACAGCGCTTTAATTTACCACAGATAACCAAATGCTGCACAGAAGACACCCGCTGTGGGAAATCAGTAATAAGGCCATGTTTATATAGCTTAAAATAATGTTGTTGTTTTTTCTTTTCTTTTTTTAATTAAACTTTCTGAATGAACCTGTTTCCTTTCACAATGCTGTCATGTTCCCGAATTCTGAAATTTCAAGTAAAAAGGAAAGTTTAATAAATAAAAGCCACAACGCTGATTTTCCCCGATGTAGTATGTGGTTGCTAATGTGGGTCCCACTCCTGCAAAGCAAGAGCGTGGGCATAGCTGACCTCAGTGGGACTCCATGTGGGCGTAAGGGTCCAACCACATGCATCACTTTGCAAGATCAGGGCCTTACTCTAGAAGAGAATAATTGCTCTGGAGGAAAAATTCTTCTGGCATCCTCTAAATCGTATATTTTAAGCATTGTACTCTGTGCTTTTCATATTTGTTCCCCAGCTACTGAAGACTACTTTGGTTGGCAATTGTGTACCTGTTTTTTAATCCAAAACTGATTTATAAGATAATATATGCAGAAAATAGCTGAAGTGAATACATAAAAAGTTTAATTTTCTATATGTGTCGCAAGAGTGAAATTTGACAAGTGTTGATAAGCAGACATTGAAAATACAGATGTTGCAGCTTTGGTTTGAAGTTGCATTAACCTTTAGAATGTTGCAATTTGGTTAAAGGATGATTTTTTGAGGTGAATAACTCTGCGTATTTGCTTTTTAAAGGTTATACTCTTTTAATCCAAAATATCAAATGCTCAAGTTTCAGCTGACGAGTTGCCATTATTGTCAAAGTGTTTTGCTAATCCAGATGAACTGATGCACCATAACCTGGAGAACAGTTTTAGTATGTCCGTGCAATTCTGCCAAAACTGTATTCCAGTCCCACAGCATTAATTCTTGACAACTACAGAAAGCATCAACTCAAAGTCCAGTGACAGTTGTTAAATGTTTTCTTATTAGACACTTCAAAATGAAGCTGAAAACATTTATCTGGAAAAAATATAAAGTAGAGTTTTGCTTGGAATGTCATAAATACATGTGAACACATATTATGCTGGGCTTTTTATCTACTCCAAAACGGCAACAATATTTTCAGAATAAAGACAGTGAATAATATTGCAGATATAGTGGAGAACTCTAGTCATTTCTCTTTAATGTCTTTTTATGAGTGCAACAAGACAATTCACACAATTTGTAAGTTTCTATTTTTCCGTGAATGTTTTGACCTTGAGATGGGTTGCAATAAAAGAGAGAAGCAAAACACTGTGTCTTCTGTTTGGTTATATAGATTACTAATTCTGTTTAAGTTTTTGTATGTACTTTTGGCCTATTACATCACCTCTTTTTTTGATCTTCTGTTAGGTCAACTCCCTGCCAATGCAGGATTTTTCCCCTGTTGTACATTTGTTAATGCATTTTCCAGTCTAGTTTTCAATGTCCCAAGCCATGAGTCTTTCAGCCTTGGAAGATTATTCCATCATCTACTTGATCGTACTATCAAAATATCCAGGTTATATTTTATCTTTCTTTATTCCATTAACCATTATACCCACATGCAGCTGCTTAAATAATTCCTCTTCATCCTTGGTATTTACAACTTTCAGATGTTTGCAGACTGTTATCCTATTATCCTGTCCCAGTACTCATTGTGTATCCAGGCTATACTCATTTAGCTCTTTTAATTCCCCCTCAATAAATCAGAAGTACCTAGATACTATGATGATAGGTACATGATAGATAGATTAGAAAGACACATAACCTCATTATCAGAGGGGTAGCCGTGTTAGTCTGAATCTGTAAAAAGCAACAGAGGGTCCTGTGGCACCTTTAAGACTAACAGAAGTATTGGGAGCATAAGCTTTCGTGGGTAAGAACCTCACTTCTTCAGATGCAAGTAATGGAAATCTCCAGAGGCAGGTATAAATCAGTGTGGAGATAACGAGGTTAGTTCAATCAGGGAGGGTGAGGTGCTCTGCTAGCAGTAGAGGTGTGAACACCAAGGGAGGAGAAACTGCTTCTGTAGTTGGATAGCCATTCACAGTCTTTGTTTAATCCTGATCTGATGGTGTCAAATTTGCAAATGAACTGGAGCTCAGCAGTTTCTCTTTGGAGTCTGGTCCTGAAGTTTTTTTGCTGTAAGATGGCTACCTTAACATCTGCTATTGTGTGGCCAGGGAGGTTAAAGTGTTCTCCTACAGGTTTTTGTATATTGCCATTCCTGATATCTGACTTGTGTCCATTTATCCTCTTGCGTAGTGACTGTCCAGTTTGGCCAATGTACATAGCAGAGGGGCATTGCTGGCACATGATGGCATATATAACATTGGTGGACGTGCAGGTGAATGAGCCGGTGATGTTGTAGCTGATCTGGTTAGGTCCTGTGATAGTGCTGCTGGTGTAGATATGTGGGCAGAGTTGGCATCGAGGTTTGTTGCATGGGTTGGTTCCTGAGTTAGAGTTGTTATGGTGCGGTGCGTGGTTGCTGGTGAGAATATGCTTAAGGTTGGCGGGTTGTCTGTGGGCGAGGACTGGCCTGCCTCCCAAGGTCTGTGAAAGTGAGGGGTCATTGTCCAGGATGGGTTGTAGATCACTGATGATGCGTTGGAGAGGTTTAAGCTGAGGGCTGTAGGTGACGGCCAGTGGAGTTCTGTTGGTTTCTTTTTTGGGCCTGTCTTTTAGCAGGAGGCTTCTGGGTACACGTCTGGCTCTGTTGATTTGGTGTTAACGTGGCCATTGCTTATTTGTACTGTGGTGTCCAGGAAGTGGACCTCCCGTGTAGATTGGTCCAGGCTGAGGTTGATGGTGGGGTGGAAGCTGTTGAAATCATGGTGGAATTCTTCCAGGGTCTCCTTCCCATGGGTCCAGATGATGAAGATGTCATCAATGTAGCGTAGGTAGAGAAGGGGCGTGAGTGGACGAGAGCTGAGGAAGCGTTGTTCCAGGTCAGCCATAAAGATGTTGGCATATTGTGGGGCCATGCGGGTGCCCATAGCGGTGCCACTGGTCTGGAGGTATATATTGTCACCAAATTTGAAATAATTGTGCGTGAGGATAAAGTCACAGAGTTCAGCAATAAGTTGTGCTGTGTCATCATCAGGGATACTGTTCCTGACAGCTTGTATTCCATCTGTGTGTGGGATGTTTGTGTAGAGAGCCTCTACATCCATGGTGGCTAGGATGGTGTTTTCTGGGAGGTCACCAATGCATTGTAGTTTTCTCAGGAAATCTGTGGTGTCACGGAGATAGCTGGGAGTGCTGGTGGCGTAGGGTCTGAGTAGGGAGTCCACATATCCAGACAGTCCTTCAGTGAGAGTGCCAATGCCCGAGATGATGGGGCGTCCAGGATTTCCAGGTTTGTGGATCTTGGGTAGTAGATAGAATAACCCCGGTCGGGGCTCTAAGGGTATGTTGATTTGTTCCTGTGTTAGTGTAGGGAGTGTCCTGAGTAGCTGGTGCAGTTTCTTAGTGTATTCCTCAGTGGGATCTGAGGAAAGTGGCCTGTAGAATTTGGTATTGGAGAGTTGTCTGGCGGCCTCCTTCTGGTAGTCAGACCTGTTCATGATGACAACAGCACCTCCTTTATCAGCCTCTTTGATGATAATGTCAGGGTGGTTTCTGAGGCTGTGGATGGCATTGCGTTCTGCACGACTTAGGTTATGAGGCAAGCGATGTTGTTTTTCCACAATTTCTGCCTGTGCACGTCGGCGGAAGCATTCTATGTATAGGTCCAGACTGTCATTTCGACCCTCAGGAGGAGTCCATGTGGAGTTCTTCTTCCTGTGTTGTTGGTGGGAGGGTATCTGTGTATCAGTGCGCTGTTCAGTGTTATCTTGAAAGTATTCTTTGAGTCGTAGGCGGCGAAAGTAGGCTTCCAGATCACCGCAGAACTGTATCATGTTCGTGGGGGTGCTGGGGCAAAAAGAGAGTCCCCGAGATAGGACAGACTCCTCTGCTGGGTTGAGTGTGTAGCTGGATAAATTGACGATATTGCTGGGTGAGTTAGGGGTACCCCTGTTGTGGCCCCATGTGCCAGGTAGGATTTTAGACAGCTTACGGTCCTTTTTCCTTTGTAGAGAGGTGAAGTGTGTAATGTAGATCTCCTGTCTTATTTTAGTAAAGTCCATTTGTGTGGAGGGTTGGTTATTTATGAAAGTCTCCAGGTTGGAGAGCTCTTTCTTGATGTTTATCTGTTTGCTGTATAGGATGCTGATCAGGTGGTTCCTCAGTTTCTTTGATAGTGTATGGCATAATCTCTCACTGTGGTCTGTGCAGTATGTAGATAGCAATGGATTTTTCACCTTCAGTCCATTTGGTATGATGTCCATCCGTTTGCATTTGGAAAGGAAGATGATATCTGTCTGTATTTGTGCAAGTTTCTTCAAACTTGCACAAATACAGACAGATATCATCTTCCTTTCCAAATGCAAACGGATGGACATCATACCAAATGGACTGAAGGTGAAAAATCCATTGCTATCTACATACTGCACAGACCACAGTGAGAGATTATGCCATACACTATCAAAGAAACTGAGGAACCACCTGATCAGCATCCTATACAGCAAACAGATAAACATCAAGAAAGAGCTCTCCAACCTGGAGACTTTCATAAATAACCAACCCTCCACACAAATGGACTTTACTAAAATAAGACAGGAGATCTACATTACACACTTCACCTCTCTACAAAGGAAAAAGGACCGTAAGCTGTCTAAAATCCTACCTGGCACATGGGGCCACAACAGGGGTACCCCTAACTCACCCAGCAATATCGTCAATTTATCCAGCTACACACTCAACCCAGCAGAGGAGTCTGTCCTATCTCGGGGACTCTCTTTTTGCCCCAGCACCCCCACGAACATGATACAGTTCTGCGGTGATCTGGAAGCCTACTTTCGCCGCCTACGACTCAAAGAATACTTTCAAGATAACACTGAACAGCGCACTGATACACAGATACCCTCCCACCAACAACACAGGAAGAAGAACTCCACATGGACTCCTCCTGAGGGTCGAAATGACAGTCTGGACCTATACATAGAATGCTTCCGCCGACGTGCACAGGCAGAAATTGTGGAAAAACAACATCGCTTGCCTCATAACCTAAGTCGTGCAGAACGCAATGCCATCCACAGCCTCAGAAACCACCCTGACATTATCATCAAAGAGGCTGATAAAGGAGGTGCTGTTGTCATCATGAACAGGTCTGACTACCAGAAGGAGGCCGCCAGACAACTCTCCAATACCAAATTCTACAGGCCACTTTCCTCAGATCCCACTGAGGAATACACTAAGAAACTGCACCAGCTACTCAGGACACTCCCTACACTAACACAGGAACAAATCAACATACCCTTAGAGCCCCGACCGGGGTTATTCTATCTACTACCCAAGATCCACAAACCTGGAAATCCTGGACGCCCCATCATCTCGGGCATTGGCACTCTCACTGAAGGACTGTCTGGATATGTGGACTCCCTACTCAGACCCTACGCCACCAGCACTCCCAGCTATCTCCGTGACACCACAGATTTCCTGAGAAAACTACAATGCATTGGTGACCTCCCAGAAAACACCATCCTAGCCACCATGGATGTAGAGGCTCTCTACACAAACATCCCACACACAGATGGAATACAAGCTGTCAGGAACAGTATCCCTGATGATGACACAGCACAACTTATTGCTGAACTCTGTGACTTTATCCTCACGCACAATTATTTCAAATTTGGTGACAATATATACCTCCAGACCAGTGGCACCGCTATGGGCACCCGCATGGCCCCACAATATGCCAACATCTTTATGGCTGACCTGGAACAACGCTTCCTCAGCTCTCGTCCACTCACGCCCCTTCTCTACCTACGCTACATTGATGACATCTTCATCATCTGGACCCATGGGAAGGAGACCCTGGAAGAATTCCACCATGATTTCAACAGCTTCCACCCCACCATCAACCTCAGCCTGGACCAATCTACACGGGAGGTCCACTTCCTGGACACCACAGTACAAATAAGCAATGGCCACGTTAACACCACCCTATACCGAAAACCCACCGACCGCTATGCCTACCTTCATGCCTCCAGCTTCCACCCCGGACACACCACACGATCCATCGTCTACAGCCAAGCACTGAGGTACAACCGCATCTGCTCCAACCCCTCAGACAGAGACCAACACCTACAAGATCTTCACCAAGCATTCTCAAAACTACGATACCCACACAAGGAAATAAAGGAACAAATCAACAGAGCCAGACGTGTACCCAGAAGCCTCCTGCTAAAAGACAGGCCCAAAAAAGAAACCAACAGAACTCCACTGGCCATCACCTACAGCCCTCAGCTTAAACCTCTCCAACGCATCATCAGTGATCTACAACCCATCCTGGACAATGACCCCTCACTTTCACAGACCTTGGGAGGCAGGCCAGTCCTCGCCCACAGACAACCCGCCAACCTTAAGCATATTCTCACCAGCAACCACGCACCGCACCATAACAACTCTAACTCAGGAACCAACCCATGCAACAAACCTCGATGCCAACTCTGCCCACATATCTACACCAGCAGCACTATCACAGGACCTAACCAGATCAGCTACATCATCACCGGCTCATTCACCTGCACGTCCACCAATGTTATATATGCCATCATGTGCCAGCAATGCCCCTCTGCTATGTACATTGGCCAAACTGGACAGTCACTACGCAAGAGGATAAATGGACACAAGTCAGATATCAGGAATGGCAATATACAAAAACCTGTAGGAGAACACTTTAACCTCCCTGGCCACACAATAGCAGATGTTAAGGTAGCCATCTTACAGCAAAAAAACTTCAGGACCAGACTCCAAAGAGAAACTGCTGAGCTCCAGTTCATTTGCAAATTTGACACCATCAGATCAGGATTAAACAAAGACTGTGAATGGCTATCCAACTACAGAAGCAGTTTCTCCTCCCTTGGTGTTCACACCTCTACTGCTAGCAGAGCACCTCACCCTCCCTGATTGAACTAACCTCGTTATCTCCACACTGATTTATACCTGCCTCTGGAGATTTCCATTACTTGCATCTGAGTGAGGTTCTTACCCACGAAAGCTTATGCTCCCAATACTTCTGTTAGTCTTAAAGGTGCCACAGGACCCTCTGTTGCTTATAACCTCATTAGTTTTCCTATTCTTTTCTAAACACCCTCTTGAAAAAAGCTGTCACTGCTTCTTTACCCCTCTCACTATTCTTTCCCCTGTTTTCAAAATGGAAAACAGCTTGCAGTGGACTCCAGACAACTTCCAAGACGGATTGTCTTGGTTTCTTCAATCCCATTCTATATCCTCCGTTATTTTATTTCTTCAGGAGAGTCTAGTAGTTTATTGGCACCTGTCATTGTTAAGACACTTTATCCTCTCCCTCTCAGAACTCTTTCAAAATCCTCATTTACTGCTCACAATTTATGTAGTCCAAGACCTTTAACCTGCCTTAACTCCACTATCAACAATGACTCATTGCCCCAAGCTATTCAGCCTCAAACATATACATCGAGTTTATTTATCTCTATTATGAAAGCAACTAGACTCCTATCAAGGATCAGGGCCCTACTGTGATTGACTCTGAAAGTACATAATACAAATATAGACGCTGCCCCTGAAGAATTTACAGTCAATAGAGAGTTTTCAAACAGAGAACACTGGGCACACACAGAATCCTAGGGGACCAGACTTTATTTTCAATCACTCGCCACTCTAATTCCAGATTTTAATTCTTCTGTAATCTCCTTTGAATCAATGGTTGTAGAACCATTTTTCGTCTCAAAACCATCACCCCCAAAATAAAAGAAAAAAGGAAAAGAAAAAAAAGTTTGTGTGAGAGAAAGAGAGAGCGTGTGTGTGTGTACACACACCTTTCTGCCTTCCCCACTTAGAGACGTTCTGTGAACTTCCTGGGTTCAACAGCTAATGTGAATTCCCTAAGAAAAAGTAAACATGTTCTTTCAACATTCACAGAACCTTCACCCACAGGCATTCTATCCCCTCCACCATGTAGAATCTTTCTCTGCCTAGTCTATGAAACTGCCATTCATGACAGCAGAACTGAAAAAGAACACATCCTGCTCCTGAAATCCCAATATGGAGATAGATGCTTTGTTGATTGACTCATAGATATATTACAGATGTCTTATAGATAATGATTTTTCTTTTTAAATGGCCATATAGAGTGGAATCCCTGAAAAATGGGAAAATTTACTTTGTGAGAACATAGGGTTTATAGAGAGGGAGCTGAATAGGTTCCTAGGTGGACTGGCTGATGTTCACCTAGATTCTCAAAGGTTCTAGCCCATGTTGCTGATTTTAAAAAAATATAACTCTTTAGACATTTTATTAAAGTTATTAAAAATAAAATCAAGACAAAATCATTACTAAACTACATAAATGCTGCCAAAATAAGCAATACAGTCATCAAATCAAAAGCATATTAAGTTCAAGTGAACAAGTAAATAAGCATATTGGATTGCAATTAAGACCAATTTAGTCAAACAATCAGATTAATGCAGCAGATAATCAATCCTTACAAATTCTAGAAAGGAATCCAAGGAGATGGCTGTCAGTTTGGTTATAGACCACAAGTAAAGAACTTTGCCAGTGGTGTGCAATCAAAATTTAGCTGGTTGTATATTTTAATATTGCAACCAAATTATTGTTTATGTCTTAAATCACAAACTCAAAGCTGATTAAAGATTAAAGATTCCTCCTTGGATTTTACTATCACATGCATAGGTGCCGGAACTAGGGATGTTGGGGGTGCTGGCCCCTGGCTTGAAGTGGATTCCATTATATACAGGGTTGACAATTTAGTTCAATGGCGCTCAGCACCACCACTGTACAAATTGTTCCAGCACCCCTGATTACATGTGTTGGCTGACCTTATCTTCTCCCCAAACGCTGATGTTACTAAGATTCTTTGATCAACAGAAGCTTTACTTTACAATTTACCACTGATAGTTTTAAAGGCTTCTTAGGATACGTCTACAAAATAGGGACATTTTTAGCGAAGATTTTATAAGGGAATTTCTTGCTGGTGCCTTCCATATGAGGGCTTTACAGGTGCTTGTACACACATGCACGCACACAACCACACTTGTACACCCTAAAATGATTAACATCTGGGATGTCTCCCAGCAAATAAAAACAAAAGTCAAAACTAGAAAAAGGAAACACAAGATACTCACGATAATGGGGTTAAACTGTTCAGCGCTGCTTTGGATTCACATGGAATACGAGGAGGAGTAGCAGTCAAGGAACCAGACGATGACATTGCAGACATAGTACTTCATGCAGGCTTTTCCAGGTGTAAGGAGACTGGTCAAAACTGGCATGGTCTGTCATTGATGATTTGCCTGCCTAAGTGATTGAACTCAGGGTTTTCTTAGATGGCCTGTTGATTGGAAAGGCACACAGGCCTTCTTCCTTTACCTCAATCTTTATATTGACAGTTCTAGCTTACTCCACTTTCAGAACCTCCCTCCAACGCTTTTGGGCAAATCAGGTCTGATGTATGCTTTGGATGCTGACAACATGGTGGTCCAATCAAACTGGAGTGAAGGAGGTATTAGGATACTATTGATTTGGAAGAGTCACACTTAAGCCATCAGTTCTTCTAAAAATATTCTTGTTGCGTACCATGTGCACTGAGAGTCCATAACACCCAAAAATATCAAAATTACTTTTGAGGAAGATGGCAGCGTCTCAGCCAAATGACAACACTCTTGAACTGATATCTGTCACCAACAAAAGGAAAAGGGGGCTCAGCTTCCTATAAATTAACTGGTTGCAAAAGATCCTAACAGGAAAAAACAAAACATCAACCAATGATAATCATTCATTCATCAGCAATTATTAAAAATAACTTTAGACCTCCAATGATAGGTCATAGATTTTCTTGCAAACAAGATTGTTGGGAACATTCTCTATTTCAAATGGGGTGGGAAGTTATACCGCTGGATAAAAAGGGGCTATCTGCAGGGAGGGTTCCATTTTTTTCCTCTTCTCTTTTGGTTTATGTAGGTTCATTCCCAGTTAGTTTAACCTAAATTCAACTAGATTATAAAGGGGAAAAATGTTATTCCCTGGACTTCATGGGAGAGAGGAATTGCCTAAAAATAAGCATATGTTTGCCCAAAATTCAGCCCAGGTTCAGACGTATACAGAAACGGAGGCCCACTTTCAGGTCTGTAACAAAACTTGGATTGGTTGAGGTGTGCTTCTTTTTGAGTTTTGTTCAAAATGTTTTGCACAGCTCTGTATATGAAACTAAGTGGTGCTTCTGTTGGGCTTTAACTGTAAAAGCCTGACAAAATTAAGCTAAGGACTTACTGGTAAATATTTGTTTAAGCCCCCAAATCCCTGTAATCTCTCCTGCCATGATTGTGCTCCAGGTACTATATTATCTTTTCACTGCATCTAGTCAGTGTCACACTGGGAAGTAGCATGGGGCTGATGACTGGGTGTGTGCAGAGCAAAATATTGAGCTTTACAGACAGGCATTTATTGATCAGTAAATTACACACACAATTTATTTTCCTATTTTGTGACAAAAAATGCAGAAAATATTTAATGCTGAACTAGTCCAGGGCAGAAGAAAACTAGTCTCATTTGGTATCTTTTAGAATTACGCTTGAGTTGAGGAAAATGATTTGTTTTGCTATGTGATAGTTTCGAACTAGGAACATTATATATTTCACTTTTTATGGGTTAAGCCCTACAAGAGAGAAAACACTGTAGCACATCCAAGGATCAGGGTGCATAAGGTAATGAGAACACTTTTTAGAATTCCATTTCTGAGGTTGTTTATTCCGCAGCTGGTTAAGCCTGGGCCAGACTGATTGTTTCCTGTCTAATATCTTCAATTAAAATACAGACATCGGTAACCTCAAGGTAAGAAACATAAACATTTGCCAAACATTCAGACTTCAAACAAAAGCCTTAAATAAGAGGATTCCTTGCTATTACATTGCTCATTTCTTGCCTTCAATATTTCAGGAATTTAAACATAAAGTCCTGTTCTCTTCCACTGCCCCAGCTGTTCTTGATCAGTTGCCCCAGCTCTATTGTTCATCAGTGCAGAGAAAAAAAAGTAAGGTGGAACAAAAGGGACAAAATGCACCATGTAACAAAGCTTTAGGAAGTTTGCTTACATTCAGACCTTCTGCAACACTTTAAGCTGGAGAACACCAGGGTATCCTTTGCAGCACAGCCCCTCCTCACTGTCCTAGAATGTAGGCCAGGGCTTTAAAGAACAATCTGGTCCTGAAGTGGTAGTACTAGAAAATGCACTCACCTTAAAGCCATTCAGAAAGTTAGTACAGAATGCAGTTGCTCATTAATCTGTGCTTTATACTGTGTTTACCGTACCCCTGTGTCCTGTGCATTGCACTGGGTGCTGATACATTTTTGGATGGAGTTTCGGGTATTTTGTTTAACATGCAGTATGAAGCCCTAAATGATTTGAGACTTGCCTGCTTGAGACACTTCTCATCTCCCTGTGTTCTATTGCCATAACTGCAATCATTGAAGGTGTTATAATTGTCAGCTCCCTAGTTTAAAAGAGAGGGGGCTAGTGGCAGGGCATTTCCCATAGAGAATCCTTGACTCTGAGCCACCCTCTGTCTGAATTAGGCTATGAAGCTCATACCACACTAATGTAAATGAGTAAGGTGAGTTTCCACCCTTGCTGTTGCTATTGCTTGGCTGGAGAAATTTCTGTAAGGCTAAAATAAGAAAGCAGCAGCACATCTGGTTGCATTGTGACAGCTGCTTTGGCACAATAGTTAAAGATGGAAACTTAGGCCAAGATTTTAAAAAATGGGTGAATAAAATTTAGTGGAAGTTGCAGGGTATGGAGCACTTTTGATAATCTGTTCTAGTTACAGTATTTAGGTGCCTAAATCTAGATTTAAGAGCCTAAATTTAGGCCTCCCTTGTCTTAGAACTTGGCCTTAATTTATTTTTAATGTGAATAATAATGTAGAATGTAAGTGAGCAGTGGAGAGACTCTAAAATTGTAGAGTTGCATTTTTTCCTGTTCCTCATGTTCAGGTAGGGATTTTTATTTTGAATGTATGTTTCAATGAGCCCTTTATAACCCCCATGATACTGTGTCCTAGCAGTCCCATACTTAACTTGAGCCCATTTATCAGGGCTGTTGGAGAGAATGTGTCACAAAATGGGTGGAGTTTCACTAAGCTCTGCAATAAATGTAGTTGATGCCCACTTAGCATGCTCAGAAGTGATATGTCAAGCACTTGTCATTTTTTAATTTCCCCTTCTCCCCAAAGTCCTTACATATTGCTGAAGTCAGCTTTCAAGATTCAACCATTAGCTGTTTTGGCTATAGATGTGTTGTTATGTTTTTCCCATTATTAAAAAAATGTTTCCACAATTTCATAATTTAGAACCTGAAGGGATTTTGCTCACAATTCTCTCCACCCCCCGCAAAAAATTCACTCGGACACCAGCCATGGGCAATTTCAACCCAATTGGTTAATATTTTAGAGAAACAAGTATATGTAAACAAGCTTTAGAATGAAAACTGGCTTGCTACTTGATTACTTGGGCATACGAATTGCTATAATTATGTAATAGTCAAGAAGTTTGCAGAAGCTGTTGACTTAGTTTTGGACAGAGGATGTCACCATTTCATACTTTCATCACCTCGCAGCTGGACTACAGCAAAGCGATATGCCTGAGCATGATGCCTTCCGTGCATCAGAAACGCCAGCTAGTACATAATGCTTCAGCACATCTCCTCAGCAATTTGCTGGAGGATTCTCTGCGACTTGAAGTCTTTAAATCGTGATTTGGGGACTTCAACAGCTGAGTCAAGGGAGAGAATTATTCCAGGAGTGGGTGGGTCAGCTTTTGTGGCCTGCATCATGCGGGAGGTCAGACTAGATGATCATAATGGTCCCTTCTGACCTTAGAGTCTATGAGTCAATACAAGCTACCATGAACACATCACACCTGTCCTCCACTCTACACTGGCTTCCCATAGAATACTGAGGCAAGTTCAAGGTCTTGGTCCTTCTCTTCCAAGTGTTCCACGTCCTGGGCCCCAGATATCTAAAAGATGGACTAAAGCTCTAGGATGAAGACTGTGATTGACAACTTCACTCCTCTGGCACCTTGGAACTTTCTACAATAAAGGTAAAGTTTGTCAGGGGCTGGCCCAAGACCAAACTCCACCAGAACCTAAAGACCATCACAAACCTCATCACCTTCCTCTCCAAGTGCAAGGCACATTTCTTTATCTTTCCTTCTCTAACAAACGTTTAGCAACATGTGTGTGGGTGGCTGTGTAAAATATGAAAGAGTGTGTGTGTGTGTGTGTGTGTGTGTGTGTGTGTGTGTGTACACGTACTAGATGAATAACATTTCAAGGGAAGGGATGAAAAGGGAATGAAGGAACGGCATCTGTGTAGGATGGGGACTGGAGCTGGAGGTCTTCAAGGGAGACCAATAAGTTTATACCTAAAATATTATTTTAACGCTATTTAAAGAGGTTTGAATTGAATCCCAAAGCTCAAATGCCTGGATGAAAGGGAGAATACCAAAGAGAGAATAGGCCATGGAAGTAGATCCACCTAGAGTCTTTTCATTTTGAGTTAAAATTATGATGTACTTTAACTGCAAAACTAGAAGGCCATTGTCCAGTGTATGAACCTTTAAATAATAAGACAGGATCAACAAAATATCCTTAAAACTATAGAACTACCGAATTTAATAGAAATACTGGACACGTCAGTTGAATGTAAATTTAAACTGGATGTTAAGAAACAATTGGGAGGATAGGGCACAGGACTCAGAGCCAGGAGAGAGGTGTTCAGTAACTGGTTCTGCCCCTGACTTGCTGAATGCATTTAGGGAAGTGACTTAGCACTCTGTGCCTCAATTTCCCCAGTTACTAAATAGGGATAGCAATACTTTGTGTACCTCCCATTTGGTTATATCCATTCTTGTTTCTGAAGTGCTTTGACATCTTCTGATCGAATAGATATCCAAAGTATTATTGGTTTATTATTAATAATTGCTATTGAAAAAGAGCATTAGCCTTTCCAAAGCATTGCATCAAGGTGTTTTGCTCTAGGTTCCAATTAGGCCAGTCTGGAAATTTTCCATCCTGGCTGCCCATTGTCTTTTGAAACAGAAAATCCAAATTCCTGCAATCAAAGAGTTAACATGAATAGCCTCAGATTAACTGAGGCAAAGCTCTTTCTTTGCTTTTTCCTTAATTTGTAGCTCTGCACACACAGCTTGTCAATGATTCCACCATGCAGTCTAGCTGAATTATTGCTTTTTTGCAAGCACCTCTGTATGACAGAAACTATAGAACTCTATGTTCTTACAACGTTCAAAATGCTGAATATAGTCAGGCTTTTCAATAGCAATTGACATAAAGAACAAATGCCATAACCCCCTTCATTTCCATTTGTAGTCTCCTGCACATGGTCACAGGAACAGTTAAGTGTATGAAGAATATTTGCATTAGCTCAGCCACAGAGAGAAGCAAAATGCATTTATGGATCAACATAATCCATTCATTGGTTATGGTCCCAAAGTCCTTCAGGGACTGTTACACATCCACAGGCTGTCCCTGAGTGCTAGATTCTGCCATTGCATCTCTGAGCTAGCTGAAAGACAAGTAAAATGACATGTAGCCAGGCAGTTCCCTATTGACTAGGCATCTGTGAAGGCTCGAGGCACTAGCTCCTCCAGCAAGGCTGTGCAGTAAATTAAACTCAATAAATTTGCTTCAGAAAAATACCTGCTCTGTAGAATAGTACCAGGAAAATGTAGGTGCTGTAAATCCTTCCCTTCTTGAGGTTCTTCCGTCAGAGGTGGACCCAGAAGATGACAAAAACTGATAGCTCAGCAATTAAGCATGGAAATAGTTGTCTGCCCCTCAAAAACCCACGCTTTTTTTCTTTTCAGAGTGTTGTATGTATATATGTGTGGGTCAAGAGGAGTCCTAAACGGTAACAGCCTTTTAATTAAGTTCTATTGAGATTCCTGAAATTTGAGAACAAAACATTAAATCATAATCCATTATAAAACAAATTCGTGCCACATGACATTTTTTAATAAAACAAGAGTGATATATGCCCTATTTTATAGCTTGGCATAAGAGCTGGTACTTGATAGGAAAAAGCTTACCTACCAGCCAGTTTTCTGAGTAAAAGAGCTTATTTGAATCTCAGCACAAGCTTTTTTTAACAACAAAAATGAATACATTTAGGCAGTGGCCAAGGGCAAATCTAAAGGAAGATAGTTGGTTTCAATAGCTGTAATTCTCTAAATAAGGTCACCTGCTTTTCTAGACCAGCCCTTTGCCATTCAGGGAACTTGCCCACTATACCTGGGGAAGAGGATTGAGTAGGGGAGGAGGGAACTACATTAATCAGATGAAATCAAGAAGTGTTAAGAACAGAAATGAACAATTCTCTCCCAACTGTCAGTGTTACAGTGCTCATATGTTGAAATCCTAGGAAATGGTAGGAAACACAAACTATTATTGACATTAGATTAAGAGTAACATTTGCAAAAGCACCTACATAACGTAGGTCTTAAGGCACATGGGCCTTTAGAAAATTTTAACCAAGATGCCTACATACCACTGCAATAGGTGCCACAGAAATTTATCTCTTTTGCTCTTTCTGCATCCAGGAATAGTCTGAATCAACATAGATGAAAACAAAGCTGACCTAGCCAACAATTATGCTGAAATATGGACCTCTGACCTTCTTCTCTCCTTCCTTTTATATAGAGCAAATCATATGTAGATCTGGCTTCCTTTTAGAATTGCCTGCAAAACAATCAGTCTAACTTGCTGGCAGCTAACGCGAGACAATTGTCTTCCTTTTTTATTTTTTGACTTGCCCTTGGCCACACCTAAAACTATTTTTTTTGTTATCACAAAACGTATTATTTAAGTTTCATTTTAAGCTCGCTTCCTGGGAAAAACTATTGCTAATATGTTAGCATTTGCATATCATTTACCAACTGCAACAGCATAACATAAGATGAGGGATTCTTTATCGTAGTTATGTTCAGTACGACAATGGCACAAACTGCCTAGGGAAGTCATGGAATCTCCTTCACTGGAGGTTTTCAAAAGGAGGCGGGATAGCCATCAGTCTTGGATGTTTTAGGCACAACAAATCCTGCATCTTGGCTCTTGAGATCCTTTCCAACGCTATGGTCTATGATTCTATGTTCAGTTACTGTATTAAGTTGTGGTACTTAATTTTATAATGCGGTCCTGTTTTAGTTACATTTGTTTTTCTTGTCATTTTCTATTGTCCTCCTAACAAGTACTTAGTATTAAGAGGCTTCTTTGTGGGTGAAATAACAGATCTTTACGCCATGTCAAAAACCTTGATAAAAGGGTATGATTGAACTGCTGCTTTCCTGATAGCAATAATGTTGAACATGGTTTAACCAACATTCTTTTAAAGGAAAAGCTTCTATGGCCACACAGCAACCATCTAAAAAAAACCAGGTAAGGAGTGTTTGTTATAATTACCAAAATAGGGCCTACCTATGACATTGGAAGAGAGAGCCTGTCAAGGCTGTATCCCCACTTTGAACTTTAGGGTACAAGTGTGGGGGCCTGCATGAGGACTTCTAAGCTTAACTACCAGCTTAGTTCTGGTCCGCTGCCACCATTCCCTTCCCTGGGAAGCTTTTAGAAACTTTTCACCAATTCCCTGGTGAATACAGATCCAAACCCCCTTGGATCTTAAAACAAGGAGAATTTGACCCTTCCCCCCTCCTTCCTTTCACCAACTCCTGGTGAATACAGATCCAAACCCCCTTGGATCTTAAAACAAGGAGAATCAATCAGGTTCTTAAAAAGAAGGCTTTTAATTAAAGAAAAAGGTAAAAATCATCTCTGTAAAATCAGTATGGAAAATAACTTTACAGGGTAATCAAACTTAAAGAGCTCAGAGGACCCCCCTCTGTCTTAGGTTCAAAGTACAGCAAACAAAGATAAACACTCTAGTAAAAGGTACATTTACAAGTTGAGAAAACAAAGTAAAACTAAGACGCCTTGCCTGGCTTTTTACTTACAAGTTTGAAATATGAGAGACTTGTTTAGAAAGATGGGGAGAACCTGGATTGATGTCTGGTCCCTCTCAGTCCCAAGAGCGAACAACCCCTTAAACAAAGAGCACAAAACAAAAGCCTTTCCCCCCCAAGATTTGAAAGTATCTTGTCCCCTTATTGGTCCTTTGGGTCAGGTGTCAGCCAGGTTACCCGAGCTTCTTAACCCTTTACAGGTAAAAGGATTTTGGAGTCTCTGGCCAGGAGGGATTTTATAGTACTGTACACAGGAGAGCTGTTACCCTTCCCTTTATAGTTATGACACGCCCCCCAAATCACAGATAGTGTTGGACGTTCGGTTCCACACTGGCTGTGATTTCTTCCTTGAGTTCTAGGAGAAAACAGAGTTAATAAGACACATGTACCTTTAGACATACTACTGATTATATAAAAACTAACAATATGTTTCATTCCAAGAACAATTGTTAACCAGTTAACTCTGGGAAACTTTCCCGGGAGAGTGCATCAGCCACTTTGTTAGAAGCTCCCGAAATGTGTTGTATTTCAAAATCAAAATTTTGGAGAGCTAAGCTCCACCGAAGAAGTTTTTCTCAGACTGGACACCGTCCAGGCCTGGGCACAATTCTTTCCCCTGGTACAGCTCTTGTTCCAGCTCAGGTGATAGCTAGGGGATTCTTCATGATGGCTCCTCTCTTTCTCTGTTCTCTTCCACCCCTTTATATATCTTTTGCATAAGGCGGGAACCCTTTGTCCCTCTGGGTTTCCACCCCCCCTCACTGGAAAAGCACCAGGTTAAAGGTGGATTCCAGTTCAGGTGACATGATCACATGTCACTTCAAGACTTCATTACTCACTTGCCAGCACACACATATACAGGGAGACTCACAGGTAAACAGCCATTTGCAGACAATGGAAGTCATCAAGATTCCAAACCATCATTAATGGCCCACACTTTACATAATTACAATAGGCCCTCAGAGTTACATTTTATATTTTTAGTTTTAGATACAAGAGTGGTACATTTATACAAATTAGATGATCATACTCAGTAGATTATAAGCTTTGTAATGATACCTTACAAGAGACCTTTTGCATGAAGCATATCGCAGTTACGTTACATTCACTTATTACCGTATTTTCTCTAAAACTATCCCAGTTACATTATATTGACTTATCAAGTTTTTATAAAACCATATAGACTGCACAACGTCACACCCTCCTCCTGAACTTACTGCCAGAGACTTGGACACTGACCATGGCGGAGGCAGTATACCTAAAATTCGTTTTTGGGCTCCCCTATGGGGCAGACACTCCTGTGTCCCCCAAAAGGGAAAGAGACCCTGACCCAGCTGTAGGCTCACAGCTACCAGCTGGCCAGCAAAATCCCCCCCCTTTCACTCAGGTTGGGTTTGCTTCCAGCTAGAGTCCTTGGGGTTTGTTCCCACCGCAGCAGTCACCAGGACCCCAACTTCCAGCTCCAGGATACATGTCTCTGTGCACCTCTTCCACTCCATTACAGCCAGGTCATGCTTCTGGGTCTTACTTGCTTTGTCTCTTAAGTCCAGGCTGGTGGGCAGCCTTTTCTTTTTCCAGGTCAGCCTTTTCCCAGGCAAATTGTACATCAATTTCCATTTGTTTTCCCTTGAGACCATCACTTGATGAGCTGGGATACCACAGAGAACACCCTCCTGCCAGAACAGGCACCCCTCCCCTCCTGTCTTGCTAGGTTAGACACTCCAGTCAGCTTCAGCACAGACAGAGGTTGGGCCACACCCATCTGCAGTTCACTGAAACTGAGATGTACTCAGCTCAGGGGCTTCTTAGTTAACAGAGACATTTCCAGCGCCCATTGTTCAGTCTTTCTGGACAATTTGCAACTTGTGTAGTTTTAGCTTCTTTTGATCTTCATTCTTACTTATTTTGCTTCCTTTTCTGTCCCTACTTCCCTTTCCCGAAATAAGCAAACAGAAAATAACAAACCAGTAACCATTTTGTCTGTTCTCCAGCCACCACACTTAAAACTCACTTAAAATCACTACCAGTATCTCAAAGCAATCTCACCCTCAGAGATGCTTCAGTAAGCTTTTTCTCAGCTCCATCTCTTTTTCTTTCAGCTCCATAGCTCTCTTGTGGGCAGCCTCTTTGGCTTTTTCTTCTTTTGTAGTCATTTTTCTGTTTTCTTGTGCTGGGCCACACCCCTCTGCAGTTGACTGAAACTGGGATGTACTCAGCTCTGGCTGCTGTTGAGTTAACAGAGACTTTCTAACTAGCTACTCCGGAGGATGTAAAAAGAAAAAAAACCAATTCAGCTTGTAAATTGCCTTTACCAGTCAAAGTTTGCTCACTTTGAACCCTTCTTTTAACAAAGGCTCTTGTTAAAAAAAACTTAACACCTCTGCCTTCAGGCAAGGAGAGATAAGATATGCATCTACCTTCAGCTCTGCTTTCCAAGCAGCTAGAAGGAAAAAAAAATCTTACTGGCTTTTGGGTTTAAAACGATCTCCACCGCTGTGCCACCATGTCAAGGCTGTATCCCCACTTTGAACTTTAGGGTACAAGTGTGGGGGCCTGCATGAGGACTTCTAAGCTTAACTACCAGCTTAGTTCTGGTCCGCTGCCACCATTCCCTTCCCTGGGAAGCTTTTAGAAACTTTTCACCAATTCCCTGGTGAATACAGATCCAAACTCCTTGGATCTTAAACAAGGAGAAATTGACCCTTCCCCCCTCCTTCCTTTCACCAACTCCTGGTGAATACAGATCCAAACCCCCTTGGATCTTAAAACAAGGAGAATTTGACCCTTCCCCCCCCTCCTTCCTTTCACCAACTCCTGGTGAATACAGATCCAAACCCCCTTGGATCTTAAAGCAAGGAGAATCAATCAGGTTCTTAAAAAGAAGGCTTTTAATTAAAGAAAAAGGTAAAAATCATCTCTGTAAAATCAGTATGGAAAATAACTTTACAGGGTAATCAAACTTAAAGAGCTCAGAGGACCCCCCTCTGTCTTAGGTTCAAAGTACAGCAAACAAAGATAAACACTCTAGTAAAAGGTACATTTACAAGTTGAGAAAACAAAGTAAAACTAAGACGCCTTGCCTGGCTTTTTACTTACAAGTTTGAAATATGAGAGACTTGTTTAGAAAGATGGGGAGAACCTGGATTGATGTCTGGTCCCTCTCAGTCCCAAGAGCGAACAACCTCTTAAACAAAGAGCACAAAACAAAAGCCTTTCCCCCCCCAAGATTTGAAAGTATCTTGTCCCCTTATTGGTCCTTTGGGTCAGGTGTCAGCCAGGTTACCCGAGCTTCTTAACCCTTTACAGGTAAAAGGATTTTGGAGTCTCTGGCCAGGAGGGATTTTATAGTACTGTACACAGGAGAGCTGTTACCCTTCCCTTTATAGTTATGACAGAGCCACTCGGTGAAATCCCTAAACAACGAGTCACAACCCAGTTACCAACAGTGGCCCAAACTCAGAGGGGTGTCTGAGGAAGTCATCACCTTGGACTCCTTTAGACTCTGCTGAACTTTCTTAGATTCTCTCTTAGTTACCAACATGTAACTCACACACATTGACTCGCTGAGAATTTGTCATTCTCAGTCTAAAGGAGCCCAAGTTGGTGTACAGCGGGGGGAAAAGGGGTAGCATGAAATGCCGCTAACAAGATGGTGTGTGCCAGAGTACTTACTGAGTCTAAGAATGTCTAACTTACCTACTGAGGAGGCTAGAAGAAGGGGACCACTATATCCAAAACTGAGTAGAGAAGAACTATACACAGATAAGTGAAGTCTTTGGAGGGGCCATGAAAAGGCAGTGTGATTGGAGAGGAATAACATTTTCTCATTGATGAACATAGTTGCTGGCTTATTCATAGAATCATAGAATCATAGAATATCAGGGTTGGAAGGGACCTCAGGAGGTCATCTAGTCCAACCCCCTGCTCAAAGCAGGACCAATTCCCAACTAAATCATCCCAGCCAGGGCTTTGTCAAGCTGGGCCTTAAAAACCTCCAAGGAAGGAGACTCCACCACCTCCCTAGGTAACGCATTCCAGTGCTTCACCACCCTCCTAGTGAAATAGTGTTTCCTAATATCCAACCTAGACCTCCCCCACTGCAACTTGAGACCATTGCTCCTTGTTCTGTCATCTGCCACCATTGAGAACAGCCGAGTTCCATCCTCTTTGGAACCCCCCTTCAGGTAGTTGAAGGCTGCTATCAAATCCCCCCTCATTCTTCTCTTCTGGAAACTAAACAATCCCAGTTCCCTCAGCCTCTCCTCATAAGTCATGCGCTCCAGACCCCTAATCATTTTTGTTGCCCTCTGCTGGACTCTTTCCAATTTTTCCACATCCTTCTTGTAGTGTGGGGCCCAAAACTGGACACAGTACTCCAGATGAGGCCTCACCAATGCCGAATAAAGGGGAACGATCACGTCCCTCGATCTGCTGGCAATGCCCCTACTTATACAGCCCAAAATGCCGTTAGCCTTCTTGGCAACAAGAGCACACTGTTGACTCATATCCAGCTTCTCGTCCACTGTGACCCCTAGGTCCTTTTCTGCAGAACTGCTACCTAGCCACTCGGTCCCTAGTCTGTAGCAGTGCATAGGATTCTTCCATCCTAGGTGCAGGACTCTGCACTTGTCCTTTTTGAACCTCATCAGGTTTCTTTTGGCCCAATCCTCTAATTTGTCTAGGTCCCTCTGTATCCGATCCCTACCCTCTAGTGTATCTACCACGCCTCC
Organism: Emys orbicularis; assembly: GCF_028017835.1. Classification (NCBI taxonomy): domain Eukaryota; kingdom Metazoa; phylum Chordata; order Testudines; family Emydidae; genus Emys; species Emys orbicularis. The sequence continues at coordinate 67,615,527 of NC_088688.1, read as the reverse complement.
TAGTTTAGTGTCATCGGCAAACTTGCTGAGAGTGCAGTCCACACCATCCTCCAGATCATTAATAAAGATATTAAACAAAACCGGCCCCAGGACCGACCCTTGGGGCACTCCGCTTGAAACTGGCTGCCAACTAGACATGGAGCCATTGATCACTACCCGTTGAGCCCAACGATCTAGCCAGCTTTCTATCCACCTTACAGTCCATTCATCCAGCCCATACTTCTTTAACTTGGCAGCAAGAATACTGTGGGAGACCGTATCAAAAGCTTTGCTAAAGTCAAGGAATAACACATCCACTGCTTTCCCCTCATCCACAGAGCCAGTTATCTCATCATAGAAGGCAATTAGGTTAGTCAGGCACGACTTCCCCTTGGTGAATCCATGCTGACTGTTCCTGATCACTTTCCTCTCCTCTAAGTGTTTCATAATTGATTCCTTGAGGACCTGCTCCATGATTTTTCCAGGGACTGAGGTGAGGCTGACTGGCCTGTAGTTCCCCGGATCCTCCTTCTTCCCTTTTTTAAAGATAGGCACTACATTAGCCTTTTTCCACCTCCCCCAATCGCCATGAGTTTTCAAAAATAATGGCTAATGGCTCTGCAATCTCATCCGCCAACTCCTTTAGCACCCTCGGATGCAGCGCATCCGGCCCCATGAACTTGTGCACGTCCAGTTTTTCTAAATAGTCCCGAACCACTTCTTTCTCCACAGAGGGCTGGTCACCTTCTCCCCATATTGTGCTGCCCAGGGCAGCAGTCTGGGAGCTGACCTTGTTTGTGAAGACGGAGGCAAAAAAATCATTGAGTACATTAGCTTTTTCCACATCCTCGGTCACTAGGTTGCCTCCCTCATTCAGTAAGGGGCCCACACTTTCCTTGACTTTCTTCTTGTTGCTAACATACCTGAAGAAACCCTTAACATCTTACTCTTAACATCTCTTGCTAGCTGCAACTCCAAGTGTGATTTGGCCTTCCTGATTTCACTCCTGCATGCCTGAGCAATATTTTTATACTCCTCCCTGGTCATTTGTCCAATCTTCCACTTCTTGTAAGCTTCTTTTTTGCGTTTATTAGTTATAGGTTACTGAAAACTCAGAGTGTGCTTGGTGCTATACAGAACAGAGTCCTGTCCCAAGGCGCTTACAGGCCAAACAGACAAAGAAAACAACGCAGAGAGATGACATATCAAATGATCAGAGTATGGCACTATCATAGTACTTTGCATCCAAGGGTCAACAAAGGGTCTTCCTTCAGGTGTCCTCTGCATATTCCTATTCATGGGAATACTCCAGCCAGTGCAGCCTGCATGGTAAAATTCTACTAGCAGTAGCCATTGGAGCATCCACGCAGCTCCTTACCCCTCACCCCCAACTCTGGACATTCTAGGACAAAGGCTTAAAAGGAGCATGATGCTCCACTGTCTCAGTTCCTTCAACTGCAAGGCTAGTTGTTACATACGTACATAGGTTACATCGTTTTATTTAGAGATAGTTAAAGGATGATATAATGGATCAGCAGGCTACAAATCCTGGATTCAAGAGATATGTCTCATGCCTGGTGGCATTCGCAGCATCAGATGCATGTGCCATATGTCTGGAGGAAGGGCATTCTCTCTATATCTGTCCAGTGGGCTCAACATTTATACCACAAGAGCAAAGAAACAAAGCAGGCTCCAGGCAATTTTACTGCAGGAATCACAGTTGATACTCAGAGACTGGCTTTGGTGCCACCTCCAGCCAATTTAGCAGGGAAAAAGTGAGATTCAGCTTCTGTGTCAGGTGCACAATTCAAGAGAGCTAAAGATCCAGAAAAGAAGAAAAGGTCTGGATCAGTGACAGACTCTGTTTCCAGAGCTATCCCGTATCAGAGACTAAGGTGTGGCAATGAGGAAAATTTTGCAGCGCTCCTCAGTGTTGGTCTCATTACAACAAGCCAATGTGAGAAAGAAGGATTTACAGGGGCACAATCTCAGTATCGTGCTAGGCCCTGATTCAAGCTCTCAGCACACATTTAGGAGCCATTCCTCTACGGATCTGACAATATCAGATCCAGAGGACCCTTTCCTTAGGGTGAGCTCTAAGGAACCAAATAAGAGAGCTGATGAGGTTTTGCATAGAATTACAGTTAAAGCAGTAGTTCATCAGGCAGATTGTACTATGACTCCATTGATAGTTGAACCAGATACTATCTCAGGACACGTCAGGTGTGTTACTACAAACCATCAGGCTGACTGCTTCTCCAGGAGTCAGCAACAAACAGGAAAGGGTCAGGAACTCTCAGCTGCTGCCTCCTCCACAGACAGCTTGGGGATCCCTGGAGAAGAACTTCTCTCTGCTTTCCTTTTTAAGCTGTCGCGGCTAGGTACCAGTTCCATCTCTGGAGCAAAATGTCCTCTTTTATTAAAGCACTTGCAAGGGAACACAAAAAACGTGTCAAATGTTATTTTGACTGAAGGACTGAATGTTGCTAAGCAACAATTGAGAGAGGCTTTTGACTCCTCAGATATTTCAGCAAGATCAGTAGCTTCAGCAGTCTCACTAAGGCTGTGGCTAAGGTCAATGGGACTCCTTCCCAAGACAAAAATTATGATTGAGGACTTTTCATTTGAAGGAGCATGTCTGTTTAGTATTTAGACTGATGAAGTACTAGAGAAGATGAAAAATGTAAGATCTATGGCTAGCTCTTTAGGTTTCTTTAATACAGGAAAGGGGCCATATTCAACTCCATTGCATGAGTATCAAAGGTAATAGCTTCCTTTTTCTTCTCCTTCACTAAATTATAATTATCAGAGAAGGGCATTTCCAACCTTAACCTTATACCCTCCCAACACCAGCTACAAGAGAGGAAGAAATTTAAAGCTTGTAATAATAAAGAGAAAGTGTTGTCGTCTTCGTCCTCAACAGTTCCTCCAAGACATTTGACATGAGGACATGGAGCTTAAAGCCAGTCCCCTTGGACATTGTTTATGCAGTTTTTGGATTGGTTGCACCATTTTTATTACCAATGGGAGTTAATAACATTGGACAAGATGGATTTAGAAGTTCTCATGTGGTACACAATTCAATTCAAAACCTTCTCCCCCCCCCCCCCAGCCATCTACTTCATTTCTGAGCACGGATCAAAGTAATCTCAATTTGTTGAAAAAAGAGGTTCAATCTCTACTGAAGTTAGGTGCAATAGAGGTAGTTCTGTGAAATCACAGAGAGAAGTGGGTTTTACTCACTTTATTTTCTAATCCTCCAAAAAGATAGGGACCTTCACCCTATTCTGGATTTAAGGCGATTAAACACTTATATAAATAAATTTTACTTCTGCCTGTTGTCTCAAACTTCTATAATAACTTCTCTTTCCCTCCAGGAAAGATTTTCAGCTCTGGAATTAAAAGATTCATACTTCCACATTTCTATAAGACCATGTCATTGGAAGTACCTGAATTTCTTTGTTGGAGAGGACCATTTTCAGAACACGGTCCTCTCTTTCAGGTTGTCTACAGCACCCAGGGTATTTGCAAAATGCCTGTCTATTGTGGCAGCATACCTAAGAAGTCATGGGATGTATGTATACTAGGGGTGTAAAATGATTTTAAAAATTAAATGCGATTATAATCGTGCGATTAAAAAAAATTAATCATGATTTAAAAAATTAATCATGATTACTCGCACTGTTAAACAATAATAGAATACCATTTATTGAAATATTTTTGATGTTTTCTACATTTTCAAATGTATTGATTTCAATTACAACACAGAATACAAAGTGTATCGTGCTCACTTTATATTTATTTTTTATTACAAATATTTGCACTGTAAAAAAAAAAAAAAAAATATTTTTCAATTCACCTCATACAAGAACTGTAGTGCAATCTCTTTATCATGAAAGTTGAACTTAAAAATGTAGAATTATGTACAAAATAATCTGCATTCAAAAATAAAACAATGTAAAATTTTAGAGCCTGCAACTCCACTCAGTCCTACTTCTTGTTCAGCCAATCACTCAGACAAACAAGTTTGGTTACAATTTGCAGGAGATAATGCTACCCGCTTCTTGTTTACAATGTCACCTGAAAGTGAGAACAGGCATTTGCATGGCCCTGTTGTAGTCGGAGTCGCAAGATATTTATGTGCCAGATGCACTAAAGATTCATATGTCCCTTCATGCTTCAAGCACCATTCCAGGGGACATGCATCCATGCTGATGATGGGTTCTGCTCGATAATGATCCAAAGCAGAGTGGACCGATGCATGTTCATTTTCATCATCTGATTCAGGTGCCATCAACAGAAGGTTGATTTTCTTTTTTGGTGGTTTGGGTTCTATAATTTCCGCATCTGAGTGTTGCTCTTTTAAGACTTCTGAAAGCACACTCCATACCTAGTCACTCTCAGATTTTGGATGGCACTTCAGAGTCTTAAACTTTGAGTCGAGTGTTGTAATTATTTTTAGAAATCTCACATTGCTACCTTCTTTGTGTTTTGTCAAATCTGCAGTGAAAGTGTTCTTAAAATGAACCACATGTGCTGGGTCAACAGTCAAGACTGCTATAAAATGAAATATATGGCAGAATGCAGGTAAAACAGAGCAGGGGACATACAATTCTCCCCCAAGGAGTTCAGTCACAAATGTAATGAATGAATAATTTTTTTAACAAGCATCATCAGCATGGAAGCATGTCCTCTGGAATGGTGGCCAAAGCATGAAGGGGCATATGAATGTTTAGCATATCTGACCTTGCAACACCATCTACAAATGTGCCATGCGAACACCTATTCTCACTTTCAAGTGACATTGTAAATAAGAATCAGGTAGCTGTATCTCCCGTGAATGTAAACAATTTTGTTTGTCTTAGCAATTGGCTGAACAAGAAGTAAGACTGAATGGACTTGTAGGCTCTAAAGTTTTACATTGTTTTGTTTTTGAGTGCAGTTATGTAACAAAAAAAAATCTACATTTGTAAGTTACACATTCACAATAAAGAGATTGCACTACAATACTTGTAGGAGGTGAATTGAAAAATACCATTTCTTTTGTTTATCATTTTTACAGTGCAAATATTTATAATAAAAATAATATAAAGTGAGCACTGTACACTCTGTATTCTGTGTTGTAATAAAAATCAATATATTTGAAAATGTAGAAAAATGTTCAAAATATTTAATAAATTTCAATTGGTATTCTATTGTATTGCCAAAAATAGTCTCCAATTTTCATAAATCTATCTATAATTTTACCAGTTTTTCCCCCCAAACCCCATACCTGATTGGGAAGCTAAATTACACACTTTAGATCTGAGGTGAGCATTATCTTTTTATTTAGACAGGATTAAACAATTTAGACAGTCTTCAAGGCTGTTTATAGATTATAGACCAAAAAATGAGGGGAAACCTATTTCTGTACAGAATCTCTTCAGATGGGTTAGTTTAGTTATAACTTGAAAGGGTTATCCATTCCTCAAGGCATCAGAACTCATTCAGCTAGATCAAAGCCAGCTTGCATGGCTTTCCCTAGATATCTTCCTCTGATAGAGATATGTAGAGCAGCAACCTGCAGTTCCGTTTGCACTTTTACTAATCCTTATTCTTTAGACTTGGAACCTGCGCCGCTTCCCGCAGCTCCCATTGGCTGGGGATGGTGAACTGCGGCCACTGGGAGCTGCGGGCGGCCGTGCAAATATAAAAAATGGTCTGGCGGCCTGCCAGTGGCTTGCCCTGTTGGGCTGCATGTTGCCCACCACTGCCCTAGAATGTCTGGAGTTCACTGACTGGGGGCAACGGAGGCATGTGGATGCTCCAGTGGTGACTGCAAGAAGAATTTTATGGTTCAGCCTGCACCAGTCGGTGCATCCCCATGAGTATGAATATGCAAAGTCCATCTCAAAGAACTTGGGTTACAAGTAAGTAACCTTTATTTTTGTGGTGAGAGACCAGGTGTGAAATTTTGGTTGATGTGAGCCCCACTTAATTATAATTTACCTTGAGTCAGGATGCTGGCTGTGCAAAAGACATACATTTGAACCTACAAAGGGCAGTAGGATCATTCAGGATGTGTTCAAGGTCTTTATCAAGGGCCATATTATTTTCTGTATTCTACTGGTACAGTGGTGACATGAGTTAACTCCATACCATCACAGATGTCTCATGAGATTTTGCAGAGGCTTATGACTGAGATAACACTTGGAAATATTCCACACTTAAAATAAAGCTAAGGTTACCATCACAGGTTTCAGTAATAAATTAGGCATGTACTATAGTAAGGCTAACTTAAATCTTCGACCAATAACATAATGTTAACCAAGTGAGAAATATTTAAAGATGCTGTACCTTTAGGCAGTCAATTCCATTCTATTCTGTTTGTCAAGTGCTATCTATGATATAACAGCATTAATACTTGTACCTGTAATGTAAGACTAACAGGGGTCCTTCTAAATATGGCCCTATGCAATATTTTAAGTGGTTATAAAAGTAAGGCTTCTTCGTTTCAAACTGTAGCTTTAACATGTACTGCATTAAATCATTTAATCCGTTATGAAGGAAAATATCTACTTTCCTCTAATTTCTTTGTAGTCTAACCTTTTGCAGAGTGTTAATGCTTCATGAACAAATTTCTTCCAAAATCTCACTAGCAGAGATCTTGTCTTCGTCATTCATTTTTACTAACTGACAGATTTCACTCACCTCAATTTTAATTCTTCCAAAAGAGAAACAAAAAGATACTCTGGGTGAAATCCTGGCCCCATTGAAGTCAGTAGGGCCAGGATTTCACCCACAGTGTCTATTATGTGATCTATAGAAGCAGCATAAGCAGTAATACATTGGCCCCTTCTCTACTGCTTTGGAAATTATCTGTTTGACTTGCTGGTTAAAGAAAACAGTTAAAACACTGCTGGCACAAGAAGAAAGGACAACAAGAGCTTAGTGAGAATGAACCTACTAAATAATATTACTGGATGTTGCACAACTATGGAAATGTACTGCATTTATTCTAAATGAACCTTGGTGTTTAAGTTAATGGATAAGATGTGCTTCTAAATCTCTGCCTTAGTTCTTTGTGCCTGCAGCCATCACTATAGAGTCTGAGCACAGAAGATAGTTTTGAGGGAACTGAACACTGTAAAAGTAATGTTTATGCAAAGTTCTCCTCACATACCAGCTGGAGTTAAGTCTGCCTCTGTAAAATCAGATCCATTTCTTTTCAATGCCCTATCTAAATTAATTTGTTGAATCAGTTAGATTCACTGGCATCTGGTTTTCCTCACTTCCTAACTTTTACTACTCCACTTCATTGAGGAAACATATACGCAGTGAGAAAAATGGGATGTTTAGAATCAGCTTAACACAGTAGGTTTTTCTTCCATCTCAAAGCCTTCTCTAATTTCACTTCGTGGATTTAAAGGTGTCGCAGGGGACATTGGTTTTTATTCTTTCTGGGAAAAGTGTGTTGATTTTAATAACATTTCCTACCATTCTTGAATAGAAAAGCAATGGGCCAAACCCTAGTGGAGTTACACGTGGGGTGAATTTGGCTCAGTGTAATGAGATTAATTTATTTTTTAACTGTAAACCTCATCTCAATCCAATCAAAATTTTAAATCGAACGTTCTATAACATTTTCATTCACAGATAATTGGACTTTTTAATAATTTATCCATGTTGCTGGAGAGATGGGGGGAAAAGGACTGGAAGTTTAAAACACAAAGGAGAAAAGTTAATTTAAAGTGATGTTTGGAAAAAAGTCCCCTTTGAGATCCTGTTGTGTAATTGAACAGATTAAGAGAACTGACAGTAACTTCACGGTGTTTCTAAGTGGAGGTCTCTACGGGTCAACTTTCGGATCCTGTGCCGACATGTTAAACAAGTTTGTCAATTTTCCATCAGATTGATTTTTCTCACAGGTCTGGAAGCCTCGTCTCATTTCATCTTATTTCCACAGAGGTTCTTAACATTGCAAACTGCCATTTACTTTTGTCTCAAAGTGTGAGGAATGATTTTTATCTCTGAGTGGCAATCAAGGCCAGAGGCTCCAGAAATGGAACTCTCTGTTTACCCTGTAGCACATTGCATTCACCCACTGTTTCTTTTTTTAAATTCTCCCCCCCCCACTCCTCCCTTTTCCAATATGATGTAGAGTTTTAGAATAAATTTTTAATAATTGTGAACACAATTTACTTAAGGCAATTGTCTGTATGTAATTTCTGAAGCATTGTTTTATGAAGAAAGAAGTAGTCAGAAGTCATATTTTTCTTTGCAATTTCCAGCATAATGAAGAGTCAACTTGAGAAAATATGGTATCCCCTAAAGGGTCACAAGAAAGCCTATTAACGTCTATTTACATTTCAGTGTCTGTTCTCCCCTCCTGTTAATATTAAGGGAAATTATACGCATGGAATAAAGGGAGAACCTGCTTCTTTGTGGGCAAACGCTGCTAAAAAAACTACACTTTGTGTAATTCTGAAGTAATGCCATAAGTGACAATGGAACAACTCTAGATTTACACCAGTGTAACCAAGACTAGAATTTGTCCTTATGTCTGTAAGCCCTGATTCTATTCTCATATGGTTGCATACTAGGGCAATTCCACTGACCTCAATGGACCTCCTGATTAACACCAGTGCAAGGGCTTGATCCTGCTTCCATTAAAGTCAGTGGAAAGACTACCATTTACTTGAATGAGAGCTGGATCAGACCATAAGAGAGAAATCTAAGACCCAAGGGATCTGATTCTTTGTTGTCCTACATCCAATGTAGTCATTTACCCCTGTGCAAAGTAGATATAAAAGCCACCAAATCATAATGGGAGCATTTTACATGCACTTCTCACTGATGTAAATGTCTACACAAGGTGCAGGCCAATGGGCTTGATTCTCATTTACACTAACCCAGTTTACACTGCGCTGGCAATGTAAAGGGGTCTTTCTATGACCTCTTTAGGGCTCCTTTAGATTGCCAGAGCGGTGTAAAATGGCCTGAGTGTCAATGAGAATCGGGCCCATTCTGGAATTTGATATGCTTGAGTCTAATTTAATAAAATAAAATAAGGATGTGAAATGTTACAAAACAGTTTGATTATCATCTTATTTTTGCAGTATTTTCCATATTTTAAAAAATGTTTTCTGTAAAACTTTTTGATTTCACTTAAAGTGAAGCTTTTGCAACCAAAATCCTGTTAGTTACAATGCACACTGCCATTACCACAAGTGAGGAAATTACAGTTCAAAAGGAAAGGGAATTTTGCGATTGGTTAAAAGGATGCCGTCAATACTATGGAAATTGTCCTCTGGTACCTTGCAAGTTGTCTTAAGTCATGGACTTATTGTCTAACTTCCACGTGACTTTGTATTTTGTTAAAAGCCTTGCTAGAGCCTGAAAATCAAGACAAACCCATTAAGCTCCATCAGGTCATGGAATGAGCTTAATTTTGTTTTATAAATTTGGAGAAGTTTTAGTTTTAGTTTTTTTAATTCTATGTGGACATTAAAAATTACAGGGCACTTTCCTAAGAGTAAGGATATGTTTCAAATATTCCTCATTATAGTTTCTGACCTGCACAGTATCAGACTATGATGTAATATGTTAAATTTGATGTAGAAGGGTTTGGGTGGGTGGGTTGGTTTTTTTTAACAAGTTATTCCCCGAGGACCATGTGCTGAATGTAGGAAATAACAGCAGGTGAGAGGGACATTGAATGGAAACTTTTTTCTAAACTGACCTTTCTTCCCCTTCTTTTTAGAATCACCAAACTAAAGCCACTGGGAATGCAAAATGAATCGGAGAAAAAACTGCCACTGTGTTTGGGGCAGTCAGCATTTCTCAAAGTCCCATCTTGGGTCAGTATGCTACACAGAGTGTCAGCCAGGCACTCATAGCCATCCAAAACCCTAAGTATGCATCTGGAGCGACTAGCCATCCCACAGCTCACACTGTCACAGCTGTATTCTATTTTTAGTGCGCTAGCTAGATGAGCGCTAGCTTGAGTATATCTATTCGAGTTAGGAACTACATCCCCACCTTGAAGTGTCCACAAACCCTTTGTGTCACAATCTTAATGTCACCTCTGCATATTAACTGGTGAGTGCTTTTCATTTGCTTCTTTCTGAATGGGTCACAGTTGAACTGACTTGTTTGACTGTAATGACTTAGCATGTAAATACACAGTTGCACACTATTTAAATAGAGGGTAATGTACCTATGTATTTACAGTTTTTTAAAGTCTAGATCATGGATGTGACAAGCCATAACGATGACTCTGACCATGCTCTGTCATGGGGAATACATAACTAGTGAGCTTTAAAATGCACTTTATTGAGATGATAGACAGTAATGGTTTCATTTATTGTGGAAACATATAGGGTCAGGTTGTTGCTTCTAAGTCACAACCTCCATTGAGTCAGGGATAGAAAGGGGCCATACTGCAATGGCAGCTGCAGAAGAAATACCTGACATTTTGGGGAGTGGTCGCTCAACCACACTTAAATATAGTGCAACATGTCCCCTCTCCCCCGTCCATTCCCTCCTCCCCACACACACACAAGGCCAGCTATGCTGACCACTGGAGGTGGAGTAAGGTAGACACTACAGTCCTGCCCTCCCACACTCCACCTTACCATTCCCTTTCAAAAGGCAGCCCTGCTGGCAATGCTAGCTAGGAGTAGTGATTGTGGCAAGCTCCTGGGCAGGGTCACAAGAAGAGGGGAAGGTGTCTAATGGCTTGCCCCAGGCTGTTCGGGCACCCACACAGGCAAAGGCACAATTTCACTGATATTTAGACATGTTAAACATGTATATTGGTGTATTTAAAATTCTTATGAGAAGTAGTCATGGCAAAGTTAGTTTAATAGACACTTCTCATAGTTAAATATCTCAGACATCTTACATTTTCCCCATAATTCCAACACTAATTAGATCACAATATGGATTAAGTTCTTGTCACATTTAATTTTTTAGTGGCAACATGTTTTTGAAGGAGTTGAGCATAAAAAAAATGGCCTAAACTTATAAACTCTTCCTTTTGTCGTATGCACTTAAAACATACAAAATGACTAAACTGTTGCTCCTTTTTCTGCTCTTGTCCCCTGTTTCTTACTTGTTTAACTCGATTATTAGCTCGACATACCTGTCTGACCAATATCATATCAGTGATTAGATATGGGCAGATAGCCTCGTTCATGGTCAAGTTGAAGCAGAGAACTCGGAGTGTTGAGAACTGGGTTCTTTTCCTGTCACGGATACACTGGGTGACCTTGAGCAAGTCACTTATCCTTATTGGTGCCTCTTTCCCATTCTGAAAAACAGGGATTACAATGTTTTCCAACCGCACAGAATTTACTTGTGATTTATTAATAGATGTAGAATTCTATAAAATTGTATAATCGTTATTATAGCCAGGTATTAATATATTTTCTATGGAAAAAATACTATGCAAAATGGCCCAATTCAATTTGTTTTTTAATTTCACTCTCAGGCTGAACTGTTGTGTTACAAGTTTCTGGCTGCAACAGATTTTTACTGGATGATTTATAAACGAGTTTCTGATGTAGGTTACTGATTACCGTAGCAGTGCAAATGTAATGGAGCTTTAATGAGTTTTTTGGTCAATTTGTAATGTGGGCTTAGGGGTTGAAATTGACAGTGTTGTGCTAGGTTTCAGTACCACAACTCCTATTAAAATTAACAAGAGTTGTGGCAGCTAAACCTCCAAAATGATCTTAGAAAATGTATCCCATAGTGAGTTTCATCAAGATTTGTGTCCTATTGCTACCACCTTTAAAAAAATATTACAGGAGAGTTGGCCAGCACCAAAAGTAACTGTGCTATGTCTTTACCACATAAAAATATACTAAACTTTCCCAGATTTCAGACCCTCTTTATATTGGGATAACGTGAATTTTTTTATGCTTTAAGAGTTTTGTTGGTATTTGACTTTAACTAGTAATTGCCTAAACAGTATTTTAATCTGAGAAGTTCATGCTTAACCTATTTACCTTCACTGTAGAATGAGAGAGTGATGGGGTGCAACTGCAGGAAGGGGCATCAGCCTGGCAAAGCTAATCCCAAGACATGGCCAGAATGAGGCACTCCATTGGTGAGGAGAGAACCCCAGGACAACTTGGTGGAGAATGTGTGCAGGCAGTTACCCCTGATACAAGGGGAGGGTTGAAAGACTGTGCATGATGGTTGCCCTGGATACAAGGGGAGTGTAAGAGACTGTGGCAGACACTGACCCAGATACAAGGGGACTGTGAAAGGCCATAGCAGAGAAAAAAGGGAAAGAAGCAATGGAGCCGCAGAATGCGGATGCCTTTTTTGCTGAGGGCACTTATCTTCCCAAGTTGGACCCCAGAGTCACTGCCCTTGTGGAAAGGGGCTGACAAACAGCAGGGATGGATCTGGGCTCTGCTGAGGTAGATGCTAGAGAACCTGCTGAGATAGTGGGAGGCACATTTGTACCTGCAAAGCTATTTGACACAGCTGGCTGAAGAGAAGCTGTATTTATTTAAACTCATGCTGGAAGAAATTAACAGAGGCTGCAGATGGCGAAATTGGAAAGGAGGTACTGGGGCCTGGCCAAAGATGTTTTATACCTGTGGGTGAAGGGGACACCTAAAAAAGAGAGTGCTCCTACCTATATGGAGGAAAGAAGCCTTACTCAGAAGGCAGGAAAACAAGAAAGCCCAAACGAGTCCAACCTGTGGGGAGAACAGGAAAGGGAGGGGCATGTTTTGCCTGTGCTCAGCACAGGTACCTAAGAAGGAGATGCCCATGAACTGTTAGGGGAAGGCTCTCCCAGGAGAGCAGGATAGACAACAGAAGGCTGGAGTATGGCCTACCAACAAGTCAAGGACAAGGGTTTGTTTTGGGTTCTGTGAGGCTGGCCATATAAAAGAAAATTTCTCTTAAGAAATTGTGGGGTAGCAAAAGGAAAGCCATGGACATCACAGAGATAAGAAAAAGAGAGGGGGTGTCTGGGGACCAGACTGTGCTGGAGACTGTCAGGGTAGACATGGCGGTGATGACATGGACCTGGCAGGTGGCCAACCCATGTGCCAGTCGTGGGTTGTAAGGAGATAGCAGATAAAATGATTGGGAAAGAGAGGGCCCAGACAAGCACAGAAGCAGAGCTGGCTCCTGTTAGCATTCAGATCCTGAGTGAAAGGGGAATGGGGGATCCTGTGGGGCAAGTAAAGGAGCTACAGGAGAAATTAGTAGCAGCCAAGCAGGTTTTGCAAGAAGCTGCAGGGACCTATAATTGCAGCGAAGAGAATATTGGGACTCCATGGAGGAGAAAGGCTGACTGCTCCTCATGGTGGGGGACCTGGAACAGGAAAGGGATGACCTGCGAGCCCAAATCAGACAAGTGCAGGGCAGGAGGCATCCCTACCCCTCAGAGTTACAGGATTGAGCAGGAGGGTATGTGACGGGGAGTTCACCCCACACAAGGCCAGGGGTTAAGGTGGCAGGTGGGCCAATTAACTGCATAGGCTGCATCTGGAGGAGGAGCCAGGGAGTGGGGACTAATTAGGGAGGAGGATCAGGAGGGGCCTGTATAAAGCTCAGTAACTGAGAGCAATGAGGGGTTGCAGAGAGAGAAACATGCAGTCACTGTCAGGGAAAGAATGCCAGTAGGAAGTAGCCCAGGGATACAGCAGTAAGGTTTAGGACTGTGCAGACATTGCTTGTTGTAGGGTCCCTGGGCTGGGTTCCCCTACCAGCCACTGGGGAAGTGGCACTATACAGGGGCAGTGAATGGGAAGACTGCCTGGGACAGTGGGTCCTGAGAGACTTTGATACTCTGGAAGGGGAAGATTACAGTGACCTGGCCGAAGGGCCAAACCAAGTGGGAGCAGTTGAGTCCGAAGAGAACAAGACAAGGAGACTGATGGAGTGCAACTACAGGAAGGGCGTCGTCCTGGCAGAGCTAATCCCCAGACACGGCCAGAAGGAGGCGCTCCAGTGGTGAGTAAAACACCCCAAGACATGGGGCCTAAGGTTTTGGAGCTCCAAGCTATTGGAGTCAAGTCATAGCCCATCAAGCCTTGTCTTTCCAGGAAACAGGCAGACCCTTCTTAACTAGTGAAGAGACGGGGCAAAAGGGAGGACTTTCTACCTTTTTTAATCCTCCCTTTAGAGCCAGTGGGAATTCAGGGAGCTCAGCACCTCACAGGGCTAGACTTTTCTCCTCCAGGTTTTTTCAGATTCTAGGTCTAGGCTCAGGGGAGAGCAGGCCTATTCTTGCCTTCCAAGGATAAAAGGCTCCCACTAGGCTTAATGTCCTTCTAAGTAACTGGATGACTCAGCAATGTAATGGTGGGAATGCAATCCAGTGGATGATGTTTGTTTGCTAAATTTTCTGTATCTAAATACTTGTTTAAGAAACATTGTTTGTGAAGTGCTTTCTTGTACTGAAAAAATAAATTCATTAAAATTTATCCTCCCAGAAGAGGGAGAATTTTTCATCCTCTTGGACCTAGCAAAGATATAAAAGGATACATTGGCTGGAATTTGAAGGAAGTCAAGTTCAAACAGGAAATAAGGTAAACATTTGTGACAGACCCAGACCAGTGGGGTACAGGAGTCTGGTAGAGGGCAAATATACTGGTCACTGGATGAGTAGTTTTCTGTTCCCTGAGTGACCAGAGCAGGGGCTGCACTAGAGTAATCAGGAACCTGCTAGAACCAGTTAAGGCAGGCAGGCTAATTAGGACACCTGGAGCCAATTAAGAAGAAGCTGCTAGAATCAATTAAGGCAGGCTAATCAGGGCATCTGGGTTTTAAAAAGGAGCTCACTTCAGTTTGTGGTGTGAGTGTGAGGAGCTGGGAGCAAGAGGCGCAAGGAGCCGAGAGGGTGAGGGTGAGGGTGAGGGTGTGGGTGTGCTGCTGAAGGACTGAGGAGCACAAGCGTTATCAGACACCAGGAGGAAGGTCCCGTGGTGAGAATAAGGAAGGTGTTTGGAGGAGGCCATGGGGAAGTAGCCCAGGGAGTTGTAGCTGTCATGCAGCTGTTACAGGAGGCACTATAGACAGCTGCAGTCCACAGGGCCCTGGGCTGGAACCCGGCGTAGAGGGTGGGCCCAGGTTCCCCCCAAACCTCCCAATTGACCTGGACTGTGGGTTCTTCCAGAGGGGAAGGCCTCTGGGCTGTTCCCCAACCCACATGGTGAATCTCTGAGGCAAGAAAATCCGCCAATAAGCGCAGGACCCACCAAGATAGAGGAGGAACTTTGTCACACATTTTAAAGTCACGGTAATGAAGCATTAGAACAGATTACCAAGGGATTTGATAAATTCTTCATTATTTGCAGTTTTGGAATCAAGTTTGGCAGTCTTTCTATCAGATATGCTTTATTCAGTCACAAGTTGCTGGACTAGACACAGGAATAACTGGCCTATATTTTGAAGAAGGTCAGACTAAATGTTCTTAATGGTCCCATCTCACCTTAAAGTCTATGTACAGTATCTGTTAAAATATTCAGTAAAAGCAGATTAGGCCATTGGGAGTCTGGTCTATGCTACATCTCCATCCTGTTTGAAAATATGTTCAGCTGAATCAATTTTAAAACTGGTTAGAAATTTCCACAATGTTGACTAGACCTTTGAGTCCCTTGGTCAGTAGATTTACTTTTGTGCTTTCATACTGTTCAAGACCATGGAGAGCTAATTTTCATCTAAACATTGTCTTATCACCTTATCATCCAAAGTATGTGATCCATTTTCCCTTGATGTGTTTTAGTAAAATCTGCAGAGTAAAGAATTCCTTGGCCCCTAAAAATAACAGGAGTACTTGTGGCACCTTAGAGACTAACAAATTTAACTTCATGAATTTTTCAAATTTGTTAGTCTCTAAGGTGCCACAAGTACTCCTGTTATTTTTGCAGATACAGACTAACACGGCTGCTACTCTGAATCTTGGCCCCTAAAGTATGTCCAAGATTTTCTATTTCTTCCCATTCAAACCCCAACACATCTGTGAGCTATGCAGCTACCTTTGAGTGTATTGGTGTCTATCTCACTTAAGTTCAGGATTTCTGTGTTTTGTACTGCCATAACACACAGCATTTCATATTGGAGCAGGGATTTCCCTGACCAAGTCTATAATTATGGGTGGTGGGGAAGGTAAAGCTCTTATTTCACAGGGGGGAACAGAGAGTTCCTGTGTACCCTTTGTCACAATTTTGTTCCATGCTTAGGCACGAATATAGTAGGCACCTTGAAAATCCCACACATAAAATAAGATTAGATTAAGATAGATGTGTGTGTATAAGGGGATAAAAGGCCCGTACCAGGGACAGGAGTGGTATGTGAAGTATGGTGTAATAAAGCATGGCAGGTGAGGATATCTGCAGTGATAAGCGAAAGATTTAAACTACATCACAGAATCTATTGTCTGGAAAAACACTCTTATCCCTTATCGGCAAGACAGTAGTGAAGACAGATCCTTTTACTGAATTAATCTTTTCTCAGATAAAGTTCCAGATGGAAATTCTGATACCAGGCAGTTTAAGCAAGATCTTTTATGGATGTCCGTTGGGGACTTACTGTTTTCATAAGCTGGAGCTCATGGATGGCCAGTTTTCGAGTATAAATCACAGTGGAGTGGATAATTCGGATTCTCTCTCTTCATATAATGTATGTGCAGTTCACACTAGTTTTTTGATGGAACTCTACCTCCAGAAAGCCAAAGTTGTTTCTCAAATTCCTACTTCAAAAAATGGAAAGTGATCACACTTAGCCAGCAACAGCAGAATGCCAGCAGGAAGGCACTGATACCCTGGAGCAGCATCGTTTAGAGCTAGAGGCACAATATGTTTTTAATCCAAGCCCAGATCTCGCAACTCACAAGAAATTAATGAAAAAAAGATTTAGGAGAAGCAGCTACCCAGTCTGCCGAACAGCTCATGCAGAAATATCAGTATTATGAAAAACAGCCATTTACTGGTTTCCATGTTACAAACAGCAGTGATGAAACATTTAGGCATAGTCAACTAGCAAACAAACATAACAGCCAAACAGCCTTGCATCCTAAAACCTTAAATGACAGGTTTAAAGGTTTCTTTATGCAAAACTTTAAGCCTCCCTGTAATGTAAATGCAATAAAATATTTGCTAAATGTGTGTAAACTAGGAAAGCTTAAGGGTGGTGATAAGGAAGAGTTGGATGCTGGGATTACCATATGAGAAATAAAAGCCCCAGCCCATCGATGAACTATGGAAAGGCATGGAGCAAGATGGCCTTGCAACTAAACTATAGAAACTACATGCAGAAGGTCAAATCCTGACCCCTGTACCAAGGCCAAGCACACTGCCTGGTGCGGGGGTTCTCCTCTGTGATCAGAGAAACAGAAACTTCCCAACACCTCATCCTTTTTTGACATGTACAATAAGAAATGGACATTGATCTTTCACTTGGCACAACCCTTCTTCTGTCTGCACAGAAGCACATCACTGTCCTACCGTGGAGTTAGTTACTCCCCCTAACTCCATCTCAGACCCCAGTTGATCCCTGTTCAGTGTCTATAAACTTACACAGCAAAGGAGAAATCCTGCATCCCTTTTATGGACACATAAAATACAGCAGAACTGTGGTTCCTTTGCACAAGTTGGGACAAACCATGGAGAAGCTCTGCAAGAATACTCCACATCTTTTGCATCATTATTATCATTATAACAATGGCCTTCCCCAGTGATCTGTACTCAGTCTGATGCTCTTAAATATATACAGCTGACCTGCTGCCCACCTTGGCAAAGAAGTTTGTGTATGTTGATGACATCCGCCTGGCAAAAGCCAGATGGATCTTTGAGGAGCTGGAGTCCTGCCTGCCATCTGACCTTGACACCTTGGCCAAGTACTTGTCAAAGTGGTGACTTAAGCTAAATGTCCTAAAGACAGAATCATCTTGTTTCCATTTTGCCAGCTGGTTAGCTCACCGACAGCTGCAGATCCTTCTGAACAATCAGCCAATCATTATTGAACCATGCCCTCTGTCCTTTTGATAACATATTGAGAAGACACACGCCAAAGTCCAGTTGAGAGTCACACTTCTCTGCAGGCTTGCTGGCAACTCAGGCCAGGTGCCTTCTGGACATCTCCCAGTGCCCTACTTATTTCACCTGCTGAATACTGTGTGGCAGCTTGGGGCTCCAGTCATCATTGTGGCAAGCTGGATATCAACTCTGCCCTTCGTATCATCACTGTGCCCCAGATAAGTCCAGTGTCCAACCTTCCAGGCCTGGCTGGCATTGCTTCCCTGACAATTAGGTGTGAAGGCAGGGCCCCGGCCACATTACTGCACACATCAAGACAGCTTACTTCGCTATTCCCTCTCAATGCCACATCAGAAATGCCAGATAAAGACAAGATGCCCCTTTTCTGAAATAGTTGAGCCTCTCAGATGGTACAGTCAGCATGACTTGTCTAAGGAACAGTGGCAACAGGTGGTGTGGGACTACATTTTGAATCAATGGCACATTTTCTGACAACTCAGATCTGCTCTCGCATGCCCCTCAGTACAAGCATATGAACTAGCAGGATATGTTGTGCTCACAAGTGGTTTAACTCACATCTGTACCATTGGGGCTTCCTGAGCTCTCCATCCTGCCCCTGTGGAGCTCAGGAACAAACAGCATGCCATCTGGCTGTGGACTGCCGTCTTTATTATCTTGATAGTGGATGGACCGCTTGATGTCTCTGGATGCTGCTGCTGAGACAGAGTGGCAACATCATTTACCCAACATTTAAGTCATTGTGTCATCAGAAGCTTTCCTCCAAAAGATTATTATTATTCAACACGTGTGGTAGCACCTAAAGGCTTCCACTAAGCTGGAACCCATACTAATGGGAGCTGTACAAACATACAATAAATAAACAGCAGTCCCTGCCCTCCATGCATACAATCTAAAAAACAAGGCATAACAAGTGAATCAGACAAACCTATGGATCAGGGTGGGATGGGGAGATAGGGTAGGAAAAAGAATAGGATATGCACAATGCTTAGCCAGTCACTAGTAGTAATCACAGCTCATCACATGCTTGGCCATTGTCAGGCTATAGATCACTGCTTACTTGCCATGGAGCAGTGCAGAGGAAAGGACTGTGGGCAGGCCAGGGGCAGAGTAGGGCTGTGGGTAGTGGGTCCCCTGGCTAAAAACCTCACAGAGGGGAAACATAGTAGGCTGTGGAGTGGCTGCATCAGAGCTTTGCAAGTTCGATGGGGGATAGATCCATAGATCTCTTGTACAAAGCTATTTATTCTGTGTGGGTGATATTGGTTTCCCCACAAATGTGCTCCTGTTCTTTTTTGGGTGGGTTATGTCTGTTTGGGTTATATTCCTTCTAGCTGTTCCATTGCCTCTTGGCTCCTGCTCTATTTCTACCAAGATCACTGCTGACTTTTTATTCAAATGCTATAACAACACTGTAAAATACTAGCTTAATAAAGAGACTTTAGAAAATGTAAAAATTGCTTCCATTGTCTGAGCATCTTTCTTATCTCCAATCTAATGCCAATTTGCATTACCAAGGCACACATTTTATATGCTGCCTGATCTCCCAGACCACCGGAGAACATAATGTGACAGACAGACAGCAGTATGAGTATGCAGGAAAACAATGCAATAGAACCACGCTACTGTGCCTAGATTTTACAGGAGTCAGCTCAGCATACATGGACCAAACAGGCATCTGAGAAGTGAATGTGCCATGTGTATTTTCCTCCCTGTTGGCCTATGCTGTGTTGTTAGTTGCTTGGATGCAGTTCTGAGAAGTGGGTTTTCCCAATTGAGAACAGATATCTGGTTAACAATTTATAAATCTACCCTTCAATTTTCCTCTGACCTGGCAAAATAATGGAGCACAAATAAACCTATATTTAAAGCATACTGCCTGCCTCTTCCCAGGAACTGCTCGTGATAGCAAAAAGATGGATAAACAAATAATTTTCTGGTTTTAATGAACACATCCATAATAACAGCAATAGTTATGGCAACAGGAATTATGTACTTGGTGCAAACATCTCTTGTGCCTTGTAAACACCTCAGCCTTCTGTCAGTGCCCCCTCTGGGGCTATTTACAGCCTCAATATTACAAGGTAGCTACTGTCTAATTATACACAGCTGGATTGGTTTCTACCACTCAGGTCCTTGGTTAACCCTTAATAATAATTAAATTTTTACTGTTACATTGTATATCAACTTTAAACTTTCAAGATTCTAGGGTGTCCCAGTAGAATTGAAAACCTATTAAGTTATCAAGACATGCATGCTTTGCAACTTCTGTTTTCATTAGCAGAAGAAGGCCCTAAAGAAAAAGAGAGAGCTGTACAAAGGCACGGTAGCTGAGGTCTCAGAATTTAATGCAGCAGCACTCAAACTGCAAAAGGGCCAGCTCCTGACATCCTTACTTAGTCACACATTAACTTTGTTGAGTGCTTTGCCTGAGTAAGGACTGAATTAGGCTCTCAGGATTTAGTCCAGAGTAGATAGAGGACCCAAGAGACCCATGCATCAGCAGTACAAGTAGCCAGGTCAGCTTAGGTAACAGATACATGGCATATACCAGTGGCTCAGATAGTGGTGCTTTGCTCAATCCTAAAGGAACCTGAGCTTCGGACAAAATTTAGAAATCCTGTTACCTACCCCATTGGAGCCTGGAAGCATCATGAGTCACTACTCAAAAAAGAAATGGCCAGCTCAGAAGAGAGAGAAGGGGAAGGACAAAGAATACACGTTGCTAGAATAACGGTGCTATTGACAACCCTGTAACTCTTCCATGGAGTTTTACACTGAATAATCTGGTTCAGGTTCAGACCAACAAGGTGATGGGAATCCCACAACAGAAGCCCCCGGTCCCCCACAAATATATGAGGCTGCTAATGCATAGTGTGAAAAGCTGAAGTGGGGAAACAGGCAAATTAAATTGCTCCAATTCTGCCCTTCCCTCCCATCATTCCTCCCCTTTCTCCAATCCCATTCACTTAAAATAATGGGCTAGACTCTGATCCTGTTGACACTGGTGTAAATAAACATAATTAAAAAACCCAGGACAATTAGATTTATTTCAGGCCAGGAAACCTTCACCGACGGAGATGGAAGGTGGAACAGCTGGTGGAGAGGGCAGGCAAAGCCTGATGACAAAAAAAGAGGATCTACCTCCTGGGAGCAATTCCAGAGGAAATAAACATCAGAGTGAATGACTTACAAGGTACTGTAACCTCGGTTGTTGGCAAACTGGATAATCTTACCACACAGATAAATATTCTTGAGTTGAGGTCTGATGTTGTGCGCTCAAAGCTATTAAAACAGCATGGATTTAACAGCATGTGAGGAGAAGGTTAAGCAAACATCTGAGCTGTAAAACTCATTAATGAGACATCATAAAATAGTAGGTTTGAGAGATGAATTGCTTGAAAAAACAAATCAAGTCTCAGAATATTCACAAATATCAGACCCAGAGGGACTAGTTGGGGGAGGAAATGTCACAACTCTGAAAAAATAACTGCTAATGGATTGGGATCAGCACAGAGGATGACTCCCTGCACACAGAAAGGTAAATTCACCCCTGTACAGAAGGTCAGCCCAAGGCCTATGGACACTTATGTCCTATTCTGAGGTGGGACTTAAGTGGTGCTTAGGCCTTTTGCTGGCTCCCACTGCACAAGAGTGAATTCACCTGGAAAGCTTGCAAAACAGGAGACATCACCCCCAAATCTGAGTGGACAGAAAGCAGCTGTGTGGTTGATGAATTTCCCTGATAAAACCAGGAGTGAGACCCTGATCGAAAATAGAAAGAGAGAATGTTCCTATACTAAGAGGATTTTGAGTTTCTCCAACACAAGTTTTCAGACTTACGCAAAAAAAAAAAAATTTTTTTTTTTCTCCTGCTCAGGGAGATAATTCTGGATAAGCAAATGGAGACATCTGAAGGGGAAAAAACTAAGGAGAACCAACCTATTTTGGAACTCTGACTAGGTTTGCCAACTTTGGTTGGATGAATTCCTGGAGATTTGATCACATGACATGATCTTTAATTAAAGATTAATCTTTCATTCCTGGAGACTACAGGACAATCCTGGAGGGTTGGCAATCCTAACACTGACTCAACCTATTTTGGAACAGTTAAATCAGTGGTTCTCAATCAGGAGTCCGAGGCCCCCTGCGGGGCTGCAAGTAGGTTTCAGAGGAGCTGCCAAGCAGGGCCAGCATTAGATTCACTGGGGCTCAGAGAAGAAAGCCAGTGCCCCATTGCATGGGGCTGAAGCCCAGGGTCCTGAGCCCTGCAACCCAGACTGAAGCTGAAGCTTGAGCAATGTGGCTTTGTGGGGGCCCCTGTTGCAGAAAACTGACTTTTATTTGCAGAAAACCAGTTATTGTGGCACGGGTGGGCTGTGGAGTTTCCCCAGCATGTTGGGGAGGCCTCAGAAAGAAAAAGGTTGAGAACCCGGAGTTAAATAACAGGAAAAAATATAGATTTAGAATGAGACCTTGTTAGACCTGTGGTCCATGCCTAGAACTTTGCCTGTCTTTTAGCCA
Organism: Emys orbicularis; assembly: GCF_028017835.1. NCBI lineage: Eukaryota > Metazoa > Chordata > Testudines > Emydidae > Emys > Emys orbicularis. The sequence goes on along the minus strand of NC_088688.1, from coordinate 67,593,016 downwards.
GGATAATTATTAAACCCTGACACACACATCCTTGGGTTCTTGTTCAAACTTGCTTTTCCTCTTTGATGTTTAAAGCTTCAGTAGTTGTAGTAAATGCTGTGTATAACTATGTGTCAGCCCCAACAAGGCAATTCGTATGATATCTTTGTGTTCTTTCAGTCTTAAACAAAGAAAACATGAACACGATTATCTTAATGCAAAAGGTTTGTGGAGATATTAAAATGGATAAACGTAGTTTGCTTTGTGGGTAGGGAAACACCTGACTCTTTCCAGTCACATTTTAAAACTGCCTCTGTTTGTGGAATCAAACACCCATTAGTGTCTGAAATTGCCACATTTCTGAGTGCAGATCAGATAGGTGTGCAGTTTTGCACATGTGGTTATTTTATGTGTAAGGGGCTAATATTCATGTGCAAGGGGCTGAGAGTGAGCATACACCAAAAGGAAACCATTTGAAAGTTTAGCCCTTTGTGTCTTAGAAATATATCTTGAAAAAGTACATTTTTTCTAGTTCCTCACCCTTTCCGAATTCCATTTCCTCCTCCCTTGGGATATAACAAGGTAATTTGTTGCTGGACTGTTGGAACACTAAGTGTAAGGTTCTGAAATTATTATTTGCTATTTTCTTCCTTGCAAAGTTGCAGGTCCTTATCATTATTTTCTTCTGTCCTGTACCTATCAAAATTCATAAAAATTTTAAAAAGAGGTTTCTATTTTGTACAACTTTGAGTTAGGGCAGAAGTTCGAGGTGGGGTCATGATAGTTCTTAATTATCCAAAATTGTTTAGATGTCTCAAATTGTAATGGATTTGCACAGCACTTAGATACCAAGATGACAGATGGTGAAGAGAGAGATTTGTAACAGAAATGGCAAAAAGGCAGCTACAGAATATTAGACAATGATACAATATGCTGTACTTTGGAATATATGTTTCATAAACTCTTTTTGTTCTGTGTTTGTACAGTACATAGCACAATAGGGCCTTGGCCCATGACTAGGGCTCCTCGGCACCACGATAATGCAGAAAATAAGAAATAGAGAAGATTGTTTTTTTAATATAGTTAGTCAAATGCTACTAAAAACTAGAGCTGGTAGAAAACCCCATCTTTTTTGGTGTGGCAAAGTATCAAAATCAATCAATCAATTCCATTTTCAAAAACTGAAGGAAACTTGAAATTTCAAAATTAAGGGGTTTTTGTTTGCTTGTTTTTGTTATTATTGCTTTCCTCTTTCTCCTGCTTTTCCCTTTTTTAATCACTTAATGCAATAGAAGGAATTCTGTCTAGGGGGTTTATTTTCCCTTTTTTTCCCCTTTTTTTTTAAAAAAAATCTCCCTTTTTCCCCCCACTCTAACTTTTCAAAACGTCTCTAATTTTGAAACTTACAGCATGGCAAAAGGAAAAATGAAACCTTGTGGAAAAGTTGCAGAGTGACAAAGTTACAGTTTGATAACTTTTGAAAAGTTACAATGCAGCAAAAGGAAAAAAACAAAGAAGAGAAAAGTGAAGAACTCAGCCTCTGAACAGTTTTCATTTTTTTCCACTCTCTGGGGGAAAATGGAGAATGGAGAAAAATTAAAATTTTAAATTCTAAAAGAATTGATTTGTGAAAACTATAAAAGCGCAAAAATTTCAAATTGAAACTAAAAATGAAAAAAAACTCATTTTGTTTTGAAATTACCCATAAGAAAATTGAAAATGTCATCAAATGACATAAAAAATCATTTTTGATTAAACCCAATTTTTTGGCAAGAAAAATTTTTGGTCAAAAAAACATCAACCAGCTCTGTGTTTTTAAAAAACAAACAAACAAAAAACCCAACCTCTTATTTTGCTCAGTGAAGCCTGTATTTCTCAGTTTGTTACCTTGCTTTCAGTTTCCATGCAGCTGATAATATTATGGAAAGAAAAAGGTTACTTTGCATGCTAAAAATATGCAAACCCTTGAGTGCTTGCAGTATTTTTTTTTAATCATTTTTATGTTGTGCAATAAATAGACAAAGTATGTGTGAGGATTAATTTATGCAAAGTGCTTTGAGATCCTCAGATGATCTATATAAATGCAAAGTAGTAATATTCATGTGACCATTTTTAGAGTGCATCCTTCCATGTTCATATTAATCAGCAACAAGATGAAAACCTCACAAAATAAAAAATAAGCAGAGTTCTGCCAGAACTCTGTTAAATCCCCCATCCCGTGTATTTCCAAATAATAATCCCCTGTTGCTTTGCTGGGTGATATTGAAGGATGTGAGAATAAACCACAGAGCTTGCAATAGAGCAAAATAAATAAATAAAAAGCTCCTCTTTGTTATATTAAAAAGTATCTCCCAGTGTTTCAAATAAAATCTCAATTGATGGATCTCATCTCTTCTGTGAACTGTATTTATATATTTAAAAAACAAGATCTTTGCTGCATTGCCAGTTCCTTGTCAACTCTTTTGGTGGCCCCTGACAGAGCAACAGGAGAGCTTTATTTGGAAGGGGAGGTGTAGGGGAAATTAAACAGAATTCTGGCTGCATTCTATTTTCTGTAATTTGGGGAGATTTTGCACATTTCTCAGAGACTGTAGCCAGCTGGGCTTAGTACATTCCATTTCCTGGGCTCCTCACAAGGCTGAGAACTAAAGAAAATTAAAATAAGTCTGTGAACTTGGCTTCATTTCTTTCTCACTAAAAACTTGTCCGTATGTTTCCTTCTTTTTTCTGTGATCCCTTCTTGGGTTTGCAGACTCTCGCTATAGCTGGTGAGCTTTTATTTATTTCAATTCTATTACATAACCATTGTGTGGCTCCGTTGGGATTAAGCGTATACAAAAAAGCCTTAGAGGAAGACGCAGCCCTTCTAATACAGCTTAATAAACTTCCACTCTTTTGTGCATGGAAATAACTTTTATTTATCTATATTTTTACTCTTTCATCAAATTCACTGTTAGTGAAAAGTTATGGTTTGACAGTCCTGGAAACTGAAATCCTCTCTGTTCACACAACAGGTATGGCTCAGGAAGGGCTATTCAAGCTTCCCCCATACACCTGTAGGGCATCCCTTATCCAGTCTCCATGCTTAAGTAGTCCTCAGCCTTCCTGCTGAGATTTCCAAGCAACAAGGTGGTGATTTTGTGAAAGAGGCACCTGACTGCTGTGTCCTGGCCTGAGAGTACCAAACTCATTTCACGCAGGTGCCAAGTAGTCATCATAGGGTAATAACTTTTGTCACTACTAATCTAGGCTGGATTTAAATCAGCAAGATAGAGATGAAAGACTCCAAACCTCATTATTAGTCTCCTGAGTCAGCCAGTCTTGCTTATATATTTATGTACCTAATTTACCTTACTCACATGCATTAATATTTCTAACACATTAACTGTACACTTCTTTCCTGGACCACCACCCATCTCTTGAGCCCAAGAATCATGCCCTGAAAGTTAGAAATGCACTTGTTGACAAGGGCAAACATTTTCAAACTTGGGTTCCTAAAATGAAGCACCTAAATAGAAGTGGCCTGATTATCAGACGTAATTGGCACCAGCAGCTCCTACTAACTACATTTGGAGTTGCATTGCAGGCAAATAGTCTGTTCGCTTGCAGCTGAGTTCAATATACATAGCACAAAGAAGGAAATAAATCTCTGAAGAGTGCCTGTTGAAGACAAGGAAAGCAGGTTAGTAACAACAGCTTTTCTGATTATCTTCCTGCAGTACTTGATGCCATTGACCAGGTCACTTGCATAGTGGCTTAAAAAAAACATCCACTGCAGCAGTAAGAGTTGGGTCCTATTATCCCTCAGGCTAAGAGTAGAAATAGGGAACACCTATAGTTAGTGAAGAAATCTCATCACGGAGCCGGAAGTTCACAGCTCTCCTATTGCTTGCATGGAGTGTTCTCTGGTGGGCCTCACCCCTGGTATTTGACAGTCCACATGGGGGTTCCTTGCTATTCCCCCATCAGTGTAGATCAGTGAGGTTCAATTATGGTTTCATTTTTACAATGAATTCTGCACAGGAGGTTCCAAGACAGTCAGATAAAGGCTGATATTCTGTGTAACCTGATTTGAAATATGACTGTGCTGATCTCCACAAAACCTAGAGGGACCAGCAAACGGCAAAACAGCTTGAACTGCTCAGACCCAAAAGCTTTCCTCCCTTTGTCTCTAATTCCACATTCTAAGCATCTTGGTCCCAGGAATAGATGTACAGCAGATGTCATTAGAGCTTCTTTTCATTTCCTTTTTTTCTCTCTCTCTCACTGATGTAGTTTAATTTAAATCTCACTAAATCTGAAACTCCAAAGACTGCAGAGAAGTGTGACTCAACTGGACTTTGGCGCGTGTCTCCTCAATATGTTGTCGAAAAGACAGAAAGCAAATAAGTAGGGCACGGTTCAATAATGTACTGGTGACTTTGAAGACTAAATCTTGGGAAATGTAATACATCCTAGTAAGAGCTACAATTCTTACCCCTTTTTTGTTAGTTCCTAAAGAGGGAATTTTGCAACTTAAGAAACTTCTTGTTTTATATCAGAGTGCAAGTGAACAAGCCACTGTATGAATTCACAACCAGTGAATTTCCTGCTTAACTGCAAGATTAAAAAGGAAGAGGAGGATTAGGATCAGTGAGGGAGAGATTTGTAGGTATTACAGGAAGAGAAAATGATAAATATTACAGAGGGTAAAAAATGCAGAAAAAAGCATAACAGAATTTAGATTTGGATTTTATTTAATTTAGCATGGGCCCAGTGTATCAATATCAAAATTCTTTTAAACTCAAACGACTCAGAGAGTAAGCTGGATTTCATTACTATGTGTGTATCATCCACAGAAATATGAAATAAGGTCCAACTGCAGAATCTTGACTTTCAGGTCCTAGGTTGAGTAGGCAGAGCTGGCAGATAGGAAAAAAATCTTTTATTTGTAAATGGAATGCAGCTGAGGGTAAATCATAAGACACAATGAACCATGATTCAGTTTTACTGAGTCACTTTTCAGAGTAGAAGTGCACTTTACATTTTCAAAAGAATTCTGTAGTGTGGGCAACATGAACTTTCTCCTACCTGGGAATCTTTGCCCCATTTTAAATGACACACAAAAGATTGATTTTTTTTTTAAATGAGTTGTTTCTGGATAGGCTGGATTCCTGCAGAGCAAGGCTTCATGATCTCAAAGGGCCACAGATGTTTTTTACTGACTCAGCCCTTCTCTGACTATTTTATTGTTTTTATTATTTTATGTATTTAGTCACTCTTTCAGGATCATGTATATAGTGACAAATGTGGGAGTATGGGTCTTAAAAAGTGCCATTCCCAGCTTATATAAATTGGCATAACTCCATTGAAGTCAATGGAGCTACAGAGATTTACACCAGCTGAGGGTCTGTTCCAAAGTATTTTAAAAGGGCATTTTATGTTGTTAGACAGTAAACATATTTTCAGCAAGCTGGAGTGCTTGTTCTTGGATCTTTAAGCATTCCAGCTTGCTGAAAATATGTTTGCTATTGAACAAAGTACAATGTACTTTTAAAATACTTTGGAACAGACCCTCAGCTGGTTTAAACCCCTGGGGAATGTATTTTAACACTGCAGGATATTATGTTTAGACTAGTATTTTACAGTCCCTTTGCACTCAAAAACCCGCTTATACATGCACATTTACTGAGAATCTGCCACCAAGCTAATTGCCTTCTGGGAATCTCTGTACTGAAGAGATCTGGAGGTAGTCGGTGTAAATGCTCTTTATCACATGGTAAATTCAGGTTTCACTACCTAAAAAACAAGCTGTAGGAATATCTGGGAAGTGTTGTAACATCTGCAACCAGTCAAAGTCTGCAAAGGACAGATTGACCCAAGACCCATTACTGGTGCACATAGATGGCTGCCTGGACTCTCCCCCAAATACATTATAAAAATGGAGGAAAATATCAAAGAGAAGTTAAGGATGTTTTTGACAAAGTCCTTCACAGGTGACTAAAAGACAACTAAGTACTCCTAGGGTGAGAGGTAAAATAGTCATGTATTAAAACCTGATTAGAGGCAGGAAATAGAGTAGGGATAAATGGTCAGTTTTAAGATTCTGTGGTTTGTCTGGGTTTGTTTATTACATTTATTAATTATCTGATAAAAGGGGTAAGCCATGACCTGGCAACATAAAATGATTTAGGTTAGACAAGCAGAGAAGACTCTGAGGAAATTCAGAGAGACCTATCAAAGCTACGACAATGGGCAGCACTAGACCAAATGAAATGTATTGATGGCAATTGTTAGGGTCTAAATTAACTGTAGCTACTCAGGAAGAAAGGCCTGCACATCATTCTGGACAGCCCAGTGAAAAATTCTGCTTTATGTATTGCTGTCGTCAAAACAGCCTAGTGTCAGGATGTATAAAGAATGGGATGGAAAATAATTTTGTATACATAATGAAGCCATTACATAAACTGATGGTGCACCCTGCTGAGTTCAGTTCTGGTCACTCCTCTATCAAAAAAGCTACAGCAGAAATTAAAAGGGATTCATAGATTGGGCATGGTCTAAAGAGAAAGAGTATTGGGCTGAATTTCTGAGATCTTTTCATGTAAGATCCATTAAAGGTGGTTGATTCTTCTTAGCCTTCACAGTGAACTTGCTTCCTAATTTATCAAATGTACCCGTGTACTAATAATTAAAACAAAATGGAAATGAATGTCACAAAGATAAAATGCTCTTTGTCTTCCTCATTTGTTGTAGGCAATGTATAATTGACTATGGAAAACAGACACCAGCATCCCTTTGGGTTACACCAAAGGTACTAACATCTCTGTCAACTTTTAAATCTCCATTGCAGTAGTCAGGGAGTTGCCCACAGTACTGAATGATGGAGGCCATGTGGCCAACTGGTCTGGTAATAAGAAGTGATGTTGGAAAAGCTAAGCTCCACAAAAGGGACTTAGGCATTGTGATGCTGAGCATTACAACACCTAACTTTTAGGTGTCCAGAAAATCACAAATTGTGATCCACAAATTCTGAAATAGTGAAATAGGCTTCTATACAATGAATGGGAGGAGAGGCACCATGCTAGGTGGGAGCCACCTAAGCTAGGAAATGCTGATGAAAGTAGTGTCCTAAGCCCCACCCCTTCACAGAGATAAGCACCAAGTCTGGGCTACAGGAAGGTGTCTATCTCTGCTTGTGATCCATGAACTGGAGGAATATAGATGCTCCTCTGCCTAAGTTGCTTACAGGGCCTGGTCTGATAGGCATGCTCAGAGGCTGCCTAACTCCACACAAAACAGCACTGTTAGAGGGAGAGGATTACCTCCCTTATAAACTTTTGGGAGACCGCCAGCTCCAAAGAGATTTGAACAGGGTTCTGCCACCTCTTAGGTGAGTGCTCTAACCACTGGGCTATGGGATATTCTGATGTGAGTCACTCTCAATCTTGACCTATTGAACTTGTTCCACTTTAATTAAATAATTAAATATGAATTGGCTTGGCGAAAGAGTGAGAATGACTTTATAACCCAGTAGTTAGAGCACTCACCTGACAGGTGACAGATCCCTTCTCAGCAGGAAGAGGATTCCACATCCTGCATGAATGCTAGAATTGCTGGGATAGAGGTTTTCCCTTTTGTGTGGAGTTAAATGGCCTTGAGCACATCTACTGGACCAGGCTCCGCATGCAAACTTAGGTGGAGGAGCACCTATCTTCCCCCAGTTTTCAAATCATTCTGCGGCATTGGTGAGAGGTGTCCAGCTGCCTAGAGTGAGGCAGCAGTGTGCATGCCTAGAGACAGAAACATAGGTGCCTAGGGAACTTTTACTGCAGAAACTCAAGTGCCTAGTAAGGTTAGGTGCCTACCGGGTTAGTCGGCAGCTGAGCTGGGGTTTTGTGGATCACAGTGGTGCCTAAAAATGGGACTTAGGTGCCTAAATCTGGGAGCTGGAAGTGGGATCCATGAAAGGACTTAGATGTTGCAATGCTGAGTGTCCTGGCACCTGTCTTTTAGGTGCCTAGAAAGTCACAGGAACACACCGCGATCCACAAACCTGAGTTAGATTAGGCTATTGAATATTCTGATGTGGGGCTCCCTCAATCTCCCCTACTTAAGCTATTCCACTTTAATTAAACACTGGAATACTTTAATATTACTTGGGGCAGAGCAAAAGTTAGAATGATGCTGTAGCCTAGTGGTTAGAGCACTCACCTGCAAGGTAGGAGATCCCTCTTCAAATCCCTTCTCCCCCTCAGGAATTAGGCAACTTGAACCAGGGGTCTCCCACATCTTGGGTGACTACCCCATCCAATAGGCTAAAGATTATAAAAGTGGTGGTGGTGCTGCTGCTGCATGTGAACTTGCCTGAGGTTCTGATCCTGTAGGTGTGCTCAGAGGCTGCCTACCAGATCATGCCCCTGCATGTGCCTTGGGCAGCCAAACCCCTATCTTTCCTGGGTTGTGAATTGCTCTGAGGCTTAGGTGGGAAACAGGTGTCTGCATGTCTATCCTGAGGCAGTAGTGCACATGTTCAGGCAGGAGACAGGTGCCCAAGTGCCTAAAGTGAGGCTGCAGTGTGCATGCCCAGAGGAAAAAACTTAGGTACTAAGTGAGTTTAGTTGCCTACAGGCTTAGGGAGCAGCTGAGTGGGAGTTCTGTGGATTGCAATGTTGCCTAAAAACTAAGTACCTTTGGAGATCCCACCCAAGATGCCGAAGTACCTTTGTGAATCCAAGCCTAGCTCAGCAGGCCAGTCTTTTTGCTATCAGTGTATACTGTGATGTGCAGCCTATTCTTGTAGAGTGTGTCTGACAGACTTTTGGAAACCATGAGGATGGTATACTCCACTGAATTAAACTTATGCTCCTTAGTCAGTCTGGTTTTTGAAGAATTCAGCTGTAGAAATGACATTTACCAAGAGGCTTAGTGCAGCCAAGTGATAAATGGGGCAAGTTGGGTGCAGATGAAAGGGCCTCTCTTCCTCTCCATTCATAGACATGGGCAGGCAGTGGCATGCTAAATAAGTACATGGTGAGTCATGTGTGGAAAATTCTACTGGTGACAGATAATTAGAAGTTTAAATGTTACTCTCATCTTCAGAGAGTTGCTAAAATAATGGAGGGTGCATGATACCATTTGTGTTTGAAAGAGAAGCTAAATAATTTAATATTATAGACCAAGACGCTCAGTACTGGGCAGAAATGATGAAATCCCAGTGCAGTCTGTCTTGTGCAGTTGCCACACTAATTACAGATCAATTACTTCCCAGTTATTTGCAACCTTATCAAAGAATAGTAAATTCACTGAGAGCAAAATGTGATAAGATGACTTTTCATTATTACAGTAGATTTGTTGAAACAGCTCTGACACTGAGATTAATAAGAGCTTTCCCAGAGGTAATATGATCTGTAAGCATATAGTGAGAATTTTAAAAGCCAAAAACTTGATCTTAGGCACTGTCATAAAAATCCTTCCTTCTATTAATTGTTATCATGAGAGTGATCTTAATACAGAAGACAGGGGAGGAAGGTCTGATAAACTGAAAGCTTGTTACTAGAAATGTTACTATACTTTTTAGCTTCCATAGATCAGGTAGTGAGTGTAAACAAAGTACAGTAGTATAAAAATTTACACAAGTCACAGTATTAAGTGAAGTTTAAAAAATAATTATTATGGAGTGTAAGAAGGGTGTTTTTGTAGAACAGTGGGCATGAAGAAAAAGTAGAGATTCTCCAGTATGTCAAGATGGGTGAATTATGATACATAGAGTAAAACACTGCATGTTCTGGATTTTATTCCCAGAACTCCCATTGACTTACTGTGTGACCCTGTGTACATCACCTGAGCTTGCTGTCTGCCTCAGTTTCCCCACCAGTAAAATGTTATTACCTACCTCATAAGAGTGGTTCTGAGGCTGAATTCATAAATGTTTTGAGAACTTGGGTTGGAAGAGAGCATTATTATTATTTTAATATTATCTCCTGAAAATTTTACAGCCTTCTTCCCCCCCCCCCCCCCCCCCCCGTCCATAAGTGAAGGCAGACATGAAGAAATTTAGGTCTGGTTTGTATAGGTATCCCAAATCCCACTGCAACAAATAATGTTTGTGTCACAATGAGGGTATCATTATTGTTAATTATCTGTATTGTGGTAGCAGCCAGAAACACTGATCAGGATTGAGTCCCATTATGTTAGCAAGTGTACAAATACATAGTAAGAGGAGGCCCTGAAGAGTTTACAGTCTAATTTGTACACAATCTAATCATGGTGTGGTGCCAGCCCAAAAGAGCCTGCACTCCGGTGGGAAACCACCCTAGCATTATAGATAGCAGAGTAGGGCTGGTGGCATGAGAAAGGAGCACCAGCTGAATCTCTCCTCCTTCTTGAATTCTGGGGATGGACTCTTGGAGCATCAGCTCTTCTGGGTTGCTACTGTGACATGATGTGTATGTGCTGGTGACATAAGCAACACTCTGAGACACAATTGTCTCTCACACAGTACCCCAAATGGTATGGATTTGGTTCAATAGATTCCAACAAGCCAGTTCATGTAAGGTCAAATTGTCTCCCAAATTCTTTCTCTATTCCTACACATATTCATTAACCCCTTGTTTGCCTTCAGCCACAGTGAATATTATGACCCACTCCAACTCTCATGGACTTCTGTGGAAGTTGGATCAGGCCTTATATGAAGAAGAGGCTTTTATACAAGACCATAGGGATGCCCTGTACACTGAAAATAGAAATGTCGAATGCCACGGCTCTGAGTTTTCAGAAGAATACCAAGGGAGTCATTGTGCCATGGATTGCTGCAATCTTTAGACACATGCTGTAAATAATTAATTAATTAATCATGGTAAAGTGCTTTTAAAGAGGAAAAGTGTGATTTTAAGTGTGATGTATTAAGTAATATATTCTTCTTAAGAATCCTATTAATTACTGCACAAACATTACCTATATTAAAACAAATATATATTCCACAGACTGGAAAACAAGCAAGGAGCTCTCTCAATTTATTAGGTAAATGTATTTTTAAAATATCATAAATATGGTTTAATATTTAAATTAATAAAACGTGATAGGTATTTACTGGATCTGATCTCTCGGGTAAATATAACTCTTTAAGTATTTTCTTTTCTTCTTTTCTTTAAATTAAAACAAAAATATCTCTAAACGTGGACATCTAAATAAGGTTTAAGAGTTTGATGCAAAGGTTCAAAAGCCAGGAAAATCAAAGTGCAGACTGGCATGCTGTCTTTGTGAGCTCACAGTTACAGAAAAGGCACCAACAGTATACTTTCAGGACAGAGAGAATGACACTCTTTACTTTCATTTTCCTGGCTTTGGTCAGTTTCGTGTCACAGGTGCTCATTATTTAAATAACTTTGTTACATTACATTTTCAAATTTGTTCATTGGAAAATTGATAACCAGATGTAAAGAAAAACCTGATTAAGGATTAAACCGTGAATGACACAGATTCATAGTGACTCTCTGCACCTGAGAGTAGACAGCAGTTAATAGTGGGGTGCACCAAAGAGATAAGGAAGCACAATAGCTGAGGAAAATTAACTTGAATAAAAGCAGTGGACCTGATCCTGCTTCCACGGATGTCAATGGGGCAAAACTTCCCTTGATTTCAGTGACAGCAGAATTGAGCACTAAGATAAAACACATTGGTGAAAGTAGCCTGCACCAGAGATATGTGCTGATTACTTCTACATTTGCAGGATCATACACCGAAAAGGACTTTGAGTCATTGTTGCTAAGTCATTGCAGCTGTTTGCCCACTCAATGGCAGCAGTTAAAAATCAAGAGACTCCTGCATTTAAAAGGGATAGAAAATAATACGAAAAAAGTATAATGACATTATTTCAAAAAAGGGTACTCTGTCATCTAGAGTATCGTACCCAGTTTTGGAGAACAATCCTATCTTACTTACTTAGGCAAGACTCCCAGAATCATAAGACTGGAAGGGACCATGAGAGGTCATCTAGTCCAGTTCCCTGCACTCATGGCAGGACTAAATATAATCTAGACCACCTCTGACAGGTGTTTGTCTAACCTGCTCTTAAAAATCTCCAATGATGGAGATTCCACAACCTCCCTAGGCAATTTATTCCAGTGCTTTACCACCCTGACCGTTAGGAAGTTTTTCCTAATGTCCAACCTAAACCTCCCTTGCTTCAATTTAAGCCCATTGCTTCCTGTCCTATTCTCAGAGGCTAAGGAGAACAATTTTTATCCCTCCTCCTTGTAACAAACTTTTATGTACTTGAAAACTGTTATCATGTCCCCTCTCCGTTGTCTCTTCTCCAGACTAAACAAACCCAGTTTTTTCAATCTTCTCTCATAGGTCATGTTTTCTAGACCTTTAATCATTTTTGTTGCTTTTCTCTGGACTTTCTCCAATTTGTCAACATCTTTCCTGAAATGTGGCACCCAGAACTACACACACTACTCCAGTTGAGGTCTAATCAGAAGGTATTTATATGTCTGCTGGAACTAGGGCTAATGTAGAGACCAAGAGCAGGCAGTTTGTGCCAGCCCTGTTTAGGTGCTCCAAACAGCTAAACCAATTCCAGAGACTAAGGTAACCATATGGGTTTTCCAAGCTTGCATCCGCTACTGCTACCGCTTGTGGCAGCTGAGAATTGTCAAGGTTCAGGGCTGCCCTGGCTATACCTCCTCTTGCTTTTGGCTCAACACTGGTCTGCCTTTTACATGCTCCCTGAGCTGGAAGCTTCTGAATAGAGTCCACAGAGCCAGCAGAGCTGATTTTGCTCCTGGCAGAAAGGCATCCTTTGCTGGTGCTACTTAGATTCGTGGGTGAATCTAGCCCCCCAGCTGCTGAGGGAGGATCAAGCCTTTATAAAGATATAGCAGAAATTAAAAAGATCTAGAGAAGGGCAACAAAGATATTTAGAGGTGTGCGGTGTGACAGAAGATTGCATAGAGTAGGACTGTTTAACAGGGCAAGAAGAAAAAGTAGACAGAACTTGAAGGAAATATTCAAATAATTGCAACGTACAAATGCAAGGTGCAATAAAAATTGATCCCTTTCCCTTTTTAGTCTGTCCTATAGTATGAAAGTATGGAGTGAAATTAAAAAGCAGTACATTCAGAACAAAACTAAAGAAAGATTGCTTTCCTCTGAGATTTCATTGGTGAAATCTCTACTATAGAAGGTTATTGAGTTAAATACTCTGGATAATTTTATGATGACTTATAATATGTATAGCTTTGCAAATTAGGATAGTGACAATCATAATGTTTTGGTGGGTCAGGACTGAATCTTTTGTCTCTGTGTTGCCCCTTTACATCCCCTGCCTTTCTCTGAAGGATCTGGTGTTGGCTGTTGCATGAGGTAGGAAACTGGGTTCTGTGGAACCAATTGTCTGATCCAGTATAGCAAATCCTATGTTGCTAAATCAAGGCTTTAAAGTGGTTTCTTAGTATTCAGAGAATTCTTCCATTTTTAAGAAACAATGGGAAATAATCTGGATAGAGCCTGACCTTTAACCCACAACACTGAATATCTTGGCATGGTACAACAGATCAGAGTTGTTCTTAGTGCTCTTTGGTCTTTCGCATGTCTGAAAGGCAAACTTCTCACAGAATTAGAGATTCTCATAGACTCATAGACTTTAAGGTCAGAAGGGACCATTATGATCATCTAGTCTGACCTCCCGCATGATGCAGGCCACAAAAGCTGACCCACCCACTCCTGGAATAATTCTCTCCCTTCTGAATGTTTTGCACCCCTCACGTTTCAAACAGCCAGTTTTAAAAATACTACTTCAACAATTCCTGCATCAAAAACACTATATATCTACTATCACACTGCCCAAATATATTTCATTTGAATGTGCTTTCCATTAATTATCATAGTTCACATCACTGACTTTTTTCTTAATGGATCAGTTTAGGAGTACATTGAGCTGTGCGGTTGCTGATTTTATTCAAACAGATCAACAGCTTCCTGCCACAAAGTGTTTACAGGTTAAAACTGCCATCATTCCCACATGCCAGTCACCTAAAGGGATTGTGAGGGTGGAGTGGTTAGTTATCTCCAGCCTCTACAGAAATCTTCTATAGCTAACAGTGCCTCTGGTAAGGAGATCCACCATTTCATTTACATTTTAAAATAATTTCAATCATCACAGCAGACTGAAGGTAGTGTACATTTTGCTTTGGATGCTACACTTCTACCATTTTGTCTCCACATTTTTCTGTATTAAAAAAGCAACATCCATCCGTGAGAACTGCCTTTTTTTCGTATAAGGAAACACTATACAAAACCCAAGAGTGAACAGAACTTTTAAAAATAACATGTCTGGGTCCTGATGTTCTGATGCCCCAGGGTGCTACCTTGTTGCTGGTCCCCGATGGCTAGCTGGTCACCTTGTTGGCTAATGGAATGTCTTCAATTATCCTGCTACACACAAGGATCTAGTTAGGAAGGAGTTGTAGTATGACAGCTTCCATGAGCCATTTGTTCTGCAGCCTTAATAAATGTTAAGGGCCTAATTCTTACAAAAGTTAGTCATGTAACTGCACGCATAAATGGAATAACTGTGCCCAAAGGTATCTGTAACACTGCTCTACAGCCAAAATGCTTCTGAAATAAATGTAGTCAAACTTTACTAATTCTGGGTCACTGAGAACGAAAATGATGCTTAAAATTGTTGATTGGCTCTAGTTTTCAAGATATGCTGTTGGGTCAGTATATACGACCCTTGACTTGGGAATGGCGGAGGATAAGTGAGTTATAAAGGGAAGGGATCTCAATTTAAACCAGAAATGACTAAAATACATCTTTGACTGGATCTATGAATAAATCTATGACTGGGTTTGGACAGTACTTGCTTTTTAGGCAAAACAATGAATGATGCAATCTGAAGCTGGTATTGCGTCATACATGATATGAATTGCATCATGTTATTCCTAGAAGTCATGGATGATGCAATCATAACGAAGCTTACATCACTCTGCTGAAGAAATTGCCCTATATCAGCTCTAGAAATCATACAGTGTCGTGCTCTCTTATTTGTCAGTGTTTGATTTTGCAAAGGGACACATTTCTGTTTAGCCAAAGTGAGCAGAGATGCCCCGTACTTGTGTGAACAGTGCAGATAACTTCTGCTATGTTTGTGGTGAAGTGACTTTTGCATCACAAAAGTGCAGTATAACCACTATGGTTAAGAAAGACTATCACCTTTATTTTGGCTGCAAAACTGGAGATCAGGACAAGAGGTGGGCCCCACACATATGCTGCAACACTTGTGCAACAAATCTTCGCCAGTGGTTGAACAGGAAAAGGAAATCTATGCCTTTTGCAGTGCCAATGATTTGGAGAGAGCCAACAGATCATACCAGCAATTGTTACTTCTGCATGGTGCCTCCAGTTGGGAAAGGTGTGTCAAAGAAGAAAAAGTGGACTGTGCATTATCCAAACATTCCATCAGCTATACGCCCAGTACCCCACGGAGAAGGACTGCCGGTTCCTGATGCACCAGACTCATTCTCACTTGAGTCAGACGAGGAAGAGGATGAAACTTCTGGTCCTGAACCATCAATGTCACAGGACCCACATTTTCTCCCATCCTCCTCCTCTGAACCACACCTCATAATACAAGGTGAACTGAATGACCTTGTCAGGGATTTGGAACTACCCAAGAGTAAGGCAGAGCTGTTGGGCTCCAGACTACAGCAGTGGAATCTCCTGGCAGGTGATGTTAGGGTTTCCATGTTCCGTGAGCGTCAAAAGGATCTTGTCCCATTCTTCTTCATGGAAGGTGATCTTGTAGCCTGCAACAACATCGATGGTGTGATGGCAGCCCTCAACATTGTTCACGATCCAGATGAGTGGAGACTGTTCATTCATTCATCGAAGACGAGTCTTAAAGCTGTTTTACTGCATAATGGCAATGTTTTGCCATCAATTCCAGTTGGTCATGCAGTCCATATGAAGGAAACCTATGACAACATGAAACAACTTTTGAGGTGCATAAACTATGACCAACATCAGTGGCAGCTTTGTGGCGATTTGAAGGTTGTTGCTCTCTTGCTTGGTCTGCAGACTGGATACACAAAGTACTGCTGTTTTCTCTGCGAATGGGATAGTCGTGCAAGAGATTCCCACTACATCAAGAAAGATCAGCCACTCTGACAGTCATTGGAGCCTGGGAGGAAAAGTGTTCAGCATCCACCACTTGTTGAATCAAGGAAGATTTTGTTACCACCCTTACACATCAAGCTGGGTCTGATGAAGAACTTTGTCAAGGCCATTGACAAAACACAAGCAGCTTTCAAGTACCTCCATGGAAAATTTCCAAGGTTAAGTGAAGCTAAGATAAAGAAAGGTGTCTTTGTTGGTCCTCAGATTCGTGAACTTCTTCGAGATGATGCATTTGACCATGCACTGCGTGGCAAGGAAAAGACAGCGTGGAAAGCCTTCCAGTTAGTGGCAATAAATTTTCTCGGAAACAACAAGGCAGACAACTACAGGTTGTTGGTGGAAAACCTCCTCAAGGCATACAAAAGCCTTGGTTGCAACATGTCACTAAAGATACATTTTTTGCACTCTCATCTAGATTTTTTTCCACCGAACTGCGGAGCAGTGAGCGACGAGCACGGCGAGTGATTTCACCAGGACATTGCAACAATGGAGAAACGCTATCAGGGCAAATGGAGCCCATCAATGCTTGCAGACTATTGCTGGACAGTGACAAGAGATGCTCCATTTAATGAATACAAGAGACAAGCCAAGAAGCGCCGAGTAGACACTGAATAGGACTAAACTATGTACATAATAGTTTTTTGCCTTTTGTTTCATAATAAATTTTATTTATATAACCCTTTTGCTGATTTTTAAAGTGTTACATAAACAGGACAGGTGAAATATTATCATGTAAAGCAACCATAAACACATGAAAAGACCTAGGTTTACAATTTATGATTAAAACTCTACTATCTACACAATATACATAGACATAAAATGTAAAAACTTAAATATCTTAGAAACAGTAGCCAATCAGTTGTTTTAATTGTCATATTTGAATTCAGCACATCAAAATACATAATAAATAGCACATTTTATCTCTGAAGCAGACGACTTCTCAAAAATTGTAGACCAGTGTAATTAGCCAATAGTCTGTGCAAGTACCTAGTTTGCAGGGGTGAAAGTAAGTCCAGTGACTTACTGGTACGCTGGGGCCAGCTCTGGCCCCCGGAAAAGGCGGGGCCTAGGGTGGAAGGGGTGGGGCTGAGGGGGTCAGAGCCAGCCCCAGCCCACCCTGTAAGGTAAGTGCCACCTCCTCCTTCTCCTCCTCTTACCCCTCTCCCCCACTGGGGTAGCAGCAGCAGCCCGAGGTTCTGGGGGCTATTTAAAGGGCCCGGGGCTCCCCTACTTCTACCGCCCCGGTTCTTTAAATAGCTGCTGGAGCCCACTGCTATCCCAGGGCTCTGGGGGCTATTTAAAGGGCCCGGGGCTCCCCTGCTTGTACCATCCCGGCCCTTTAAATAGCATCCGGAGCCCTGGAGTAGTGGCGGGGCTCCAGTGGCTATTTAAAGGGCCAGGGCGGTAGAAGCAGCGGGAGCCCCAGACTTTTTAAATAGCAGCCAGAGCCCTGCAGCCCTACCCCAGGGCTCCAGCCAGGGCCTGCTCTGGCTTTTTGGCCGCCCCAAGCAAAAAATAAAAATAAATAAATTAAAAAAAACCTGCGGCGTGGCCGGAGTGCAGGGGGAGCGGCTGGGGGGGGGGGGTAGGGGGAGGGAGCAGGCAGGAGAGAGAGAGAAGGGGGCGGTCAGGGCTACAGCAGGGGCGCTGCCACGCGGCCCCTCCCGCTGCTCCACCGCCTGCCGCGAGGGCTCCGCTCCGGTCGGCGGGGAGGGAAGGAAGAGGACTGCCCTGCAGGGCGTTCTGGTTCTCCATGCCGCTGCCCCCTACAGGGCGGCCGGAGCGGAACAACAACAACAAAAAAAGCGGCCGTGCCACCCTAGGATTGGGCGGAATGCCGCCTCGAACAATCTGCCGCCCCAAGCACCAGCTTGCTCAGCTGGTGCCTGGAGCCGGCCCTGGCTCCAGCAGTGGGGCTCTGGTGGCAATTTAAAGGACCTGGGTCTCCAGCTGCTGCTGGGAGCCTCAGGCCCTTTAAATTGCCCGCTGGGGAAGCCAGGCCACCCCAGTATGGCGCACCAGCTCTTGCCGGTACGCCGTACCGGGGCGTACCGGCTTACTTTCACCTCTGCTAGTTTGTAAAAGTACTTGCAGTCACTATGTACACAAATTTGGTACATAATTGCTCATCTGTAACCCTGCAGGTTATATTTTCAAAGGCGAGCCTAATGGGTGCACCAGCAAAAATTCAAGCATGCATAGTATGCTCATACTTGTGCATGCAAATTAAACTATAGTGCATCTATTTTATTTACAGTCACAATCACCCACTTTGATAATGACTGCAAGTTTTTTGCATGGCCATTTTACAAGAGTGCCCAGTGCACTGATCTTCGAAAATTTGTCTCTCTATATAAAAACAAAGTTCCAAGAGTCTGCATCATTGGGCTCTATTTTGGGGAAATTTCACTTAGCAAAATAATAATTTTCCCTCTACTGTGCTCCCTCGATGTTACACGAAAGAGCAGAGCACCACAGAAGCAATATAAATTAATTAGAAACTTGTTATGTTCTCTATGGATTAGATTTAGGTACCAAAATCTCAGCTTGCACTTGTTCTGATACAAAGCTGGAGGGGAGATAAAGTGACCTAATGATCAGTGTATAATTTGGAGTCTCCAGTCAGGACAACACTTTCTATACTCACCACTAGCTGAGTGGTCTGGGGCTGAAGTGGACTAAGGACTATTTTATTAAGTCTTACAGATTATTTAACAAATATGAAATTATTTTCTTAAAAGGCTTCTTCTTCCACTGCTGATTTCTATCACGGTGTCTGGAGTGTTCTGCTTCCATTTAATGCCTTTTGTCCTTAAACTGTTGCCTTCTAGAGCCCTACCAGTCTTGATCTTTTTGCAGCTCCCACTTCAGAATGTGAAGATAAGGAGCTCTCTAACATGACTGCTCTTTTTCTAGCCATGGTATTTCATTTTGTTTTTTAATTAAAAAGGCATGTCTGTCTGGTGCAAAGGAGGTGCATATCAACTACTTTGCTGCTGTTGAGTTGTGAAAAGTCATGAATTATGTGCTCCCAATTGCTAGATTTTCCCCCTAGTTTCAGTCCCCATTAAACCATGTCTGCCAAATTAAACAGACAGTTAAAAAACAACAAGAAAAACAAAAAAGCCACCACAGACAATGCTACAGTAAACTCTACTGCAGAGGAGTTTGGAATGTGATTTCCTCCCTCCTTACAGCATTAATTGAATCAAAGTGGTGCGATCAGACAAAACTGTAAGAAGAAGAGAATGTTACAGTGCTGGTTTGTTGGGTTTTTGTTGTTTGGGGGAGGGGATTTTGTTTTAAAGGCATATTGCCAAAAACAGTAATTTAGGCCCAAAATTTGACTAGGACTCAGACTCCAGGACATGAAACCCACAACACTAACCTCCACTGCCAGGAGGTTAGGTTGGGGATAAAAAGGATTGATACTCTACTAAGGCTTTGCCTTCAATCCCCAGAGTAGATGAATGATTGTGCTGAAGTACTGAGTGCTGAAATAGTTAACAGTGTTGCCATTTAAATTTTCATCATTAGGTTTGAGATCTTGCCCTCTGAGTGCAGAACATGAGTAAATGAAGGGAAAGAATCCTGCAACACCCCAAACTGTCTGTGTTTAAGGCCTCCCATGGCCAATCAATAGAAATTTTTACCCCACAGCCATCAGCATGACATCTGAGCACCTTACAAGTGTATTGACAGTTCTCCACTGTCTCTTTCTCTTTCCTGCTTTCATAGGTACTTGTTTGTTTGCTACATATATGATTCAGGTTGAGAGAGCATTTGAACTGGAGCAGAATTTGACTTGTTATGACTATGAACTGCCAATTCTGCAGCCTTTGCTCTACATCAGGTCACATTCAGAGGCATTTATTTGCAGCCATAAGGGGTAGAAACTTCATCTTATTAAATAAAAGCTTAAAGTCTGCAGAAACTGATGGGACAACAAGAACTAGCATAGTCTGCTGTAATCTCCTGACTTAATCTAGTCCTTGATTGGTCACCTCATTGTCTCCTTACTGAGCATCCTTTTAGTCTGGTTACCTGGACACTCTGGTTACCTTCCCCAGACCTGAAGATGAGCTCTGTGAAACTCAAAAGCTTGTCCCTTCCACCAGCAGAAGTTGGTCCAATAGAAGATGTTACCTCACCTACCTTGTCTCTGAGCTTCCTCTCCTAAGATTTCAAATGATCTGTCTTCACAACAGCTCCAAGGAAACAAGTGTCCAGCGCAAAACCTAGCCCCTCACTCAGCATTTCTTAGACTATAGGACTGAGTTCTCTGTGAAGGCATAGACCTTTGCCAGAAGACTCAAGAAGCCATGGGAAAGTGGGAAATAAATACTTTTTCTATTTTCTTTCTTTTCCTTAGGACTTGACAAAAAACAAATGGCCAAAATTGAACATTCAGAAATGAATATTTAATACTCAGTAGATGACTCCTAATTTTCCCTGTTGAAAATGGAAATGATCCAGCAGAAGAGAAAAATTGAAAGGCTGTTCTGTCTCATTCCAACTGTTTAAAATAGAATTTCCAAAGACACCATATTTTTAACATCAAAGACTCTGCTTTCCCGGCCCTCTTTCCTCCACACATGTCCTCATTCCAGTTTTCAAAATGTTAGGCATGAATATTTTTTCTGCCTTTAGGGGAAGAATGTGATAATAAAATTCAGGGAACCCTGATATAACTTCCTCCCTGCCCTCCCAGTGGTTTGTCAAAGCTGTTGCTTTCCAATTTCTATGCAGCCTGGAACCTGAAAACCTGTTTATCCACTAAGTAAACTGGGAGGCTAAATGCTTGATGGACTGTAGTTTTGTAGAGGTGGAATCCAACCCTGTGCATGGGGCCTAAGCACTACTTAAATTGAACGTAGGCCTTCAGAATAGGCCCTATTTCTGCACCGGGGAAAATGCCCAGCTACCCTTCTCTTGAAGCCAGAGGCACAACTATAGCCATTCTGCACACTAATCTAACTCTCTAGACATGAACCATGAACATTGCTCTGTTGGAATTTTTAAACAATTTCATCCATCTTTTTATTCCATGTTACTATTTCCTCCATCATAATAACAGTCTGATACTACCCTTTGGTTTTGCTGGGTTTTAGGGTGAACTTTTGTGTCTGTTAGGGCAGCCACCCAAGAGCACCACACACAAATCCTCACCCCATCTCAGAAACACTCCTAACACCCTGTAGCCGGAGGACTGAATCAGCATCTCCTTTATGTGCTAGCTACTTGAGCCTGATCCACAGTACAACACTTTTTAGCAGGTTTGAACACAGTTGTGAACAATGGAGGTAGTGCACGTCATGTACTAAGTCATTGTCAGTATCATGGCAGCTAATTCAATGGTTGAGTCATGGTATAATTTTGTAGCAGTGACATAACCTTGCACTGCGGAGTCAGTCCTAAATTCTGTACTGAAAGTAGTTCTCCTGCAGTTCGCTAAAGGAATGCAAATCCGGTAGATCTGGATATTTTAAAATGAACGAGGCATTTTTAGGTTAACTTTACCCTAAGCTAAATGAAAAGCTAAGTATCTGTGGGGTTTGCTTTGTCAGAACCCAACTGAATGGCAGCTGCATTGAGCTAGTGGATTTTTTTCTGGTGTACTATTTAATGCTGACTCATTGGAGTTGTTTCACTGGGTTCACCAATAAATCCAACGATTTCCCCATGACCACTTTCTCTCCCCAAGTACTAAAAATCCTTCCCCAGGGCCCCTCTCTTGATGAACAGAAGGAATAATGCTGATCCTATAACAGCACACTCTTCATTCAGCAGATTGGTACTTTTTGCAACCAAAGGGGAACTGTGAAGAAGATTATACTACAGTCACAGGTTAATGCTTGGCTTTCAGAGCTGGGACAAAATAGTAGTAACTTAGTCAGCAGAGCAGTGATTTGATCCAGGCTCATCAAGAACATGTTACTCACACACTCTAGGGCAGCCCACCATTACCCTATGGAGGGCTCCAGGTGTGACCCAGTTAATTTAGGCACCCCTGCCCTTTTTCTTTTGTGGGCTTGTGATGTGAGGCACCCATCCTTTCTTGTCTGGGGCTCAGAGCGAAGCTGGTAAATATAAGTACCCACCCTTACCCCATTTCCTTGGGGCTCAGGGCTCTATGGGGCCACAGGACCTTTTTTCAGTGAAAGTGCCTTACACACTTTACACTCTAAAGCTGCACTTTAAACATTTATTTATTAGCGACACACACTGAATACATATGCTCAGCAAAGCTATTATGCTTACCACTTTTAAAACACAGTCTTATTTTACCCAATGGACAGTCAGGTTCCACTTGTATGGGGGTTCCAGTGCCCTTACATCACGGTTGTGCAGGGGGTATGATGTTTTGCAGCTTGTTTTTGCACTGCAGTCCAGAGCTGATTTCCAAAAAATCTTTGTTTTTTATGTACATTATATAGGCAAACCTTTTAAGCCTATTATAGTGTTCAACACGCCTAGTTAACAAATTACGCACTGGCACCTATGTGTTTTTCTTTTTCCCAAAGTTTTTTACATTTTTATTTTTTTGCCCAAATTGTAACTTATTTATGATCTTTTTTGTTTGTGCAGATGGTCAGCATAAACTTGCTGGTCAGAGCTTATTTTATTTACTACCATTTCTTTTTGAGTTTTGTTGTATTCTTTATAATACTTCTCAGTGCCTGTGTGTCTTTACTTTACAACTCTTGGTGATTATAACTTTTGTTGTTTTTGAGGGGAGGGTGCTTTATTAGCAGCAGAGCATTCTTTTTAAAAAAAAAATGTAAGTGGTGAAGTTCCTGAGTTCCACCCAACACTGGTCCAGGCTAATTTAGTCCAGGGGGTGGGTTAGGCGCCAGGCCTACAAAAATATTTCATATAATTTTTCTGACTGGATTATCAGTCACAAGACCCTCCTTGTGCTCCTATGACATGTACAGCTGTGTGTGTGTGTGTGTGTTTGTATTGTGTGCATAAGCACAAAGTATCTGCATCTCTGTTTTGGTGGCACAAAAAGCAAAAGTGTCTTTTTCACAAAGAACAGGTTAGCAACCTCTAAAATATCTGAGATTTGGACTTGTGGAGGAAGGAAACCAGAACAAATAAGGCAAGCTTCATATCACTAATTTCCCTAATACAATGCAGCAGAGTATGCTGAAGATCTCTTATAATGCATATTTGGATGTAATGTTAAGATGGAGTGCTTTGTGCAGCTGCTTAGCACTTCTCTGAAACTGATTGGCTTGAGATTCTGTGCCTTGTTATTGGCACATGTTAAAACAACGGTGTAAACTTTTCTTGTCTCTTTGTCTCCTGATAGTACAGAATATGATGGGACAAAATAAACAGAACAGGCATCCATGGGTTGGAGACATTATAGTTATGTATATGTCTGCTGTATACTGTATTGTACATTATTGTGTGGTAAGAGCACCTTTCTATAATCTATTCTATAGCACTTTATTTATTTCTTTTTTTTACATCCCACACTTCTTCCATGCCAACTTTGTAAAACCAATATGCAGCAGCTTTATTTCATTTTTCATTTAGTTTAAAACTCTAATTTGTTGGTCTGATTTAAACAACTGTTGGAGATCAGACTGAAACAAACACAAACAAAAATTACCTCTCATGATGTTGACTTTCAAATTGTCTGAAGGGCCTCAGAGATTAAATGATGGATGTTTGGAATCTTCCTATTAGACTCATTTTTTATTTTTAATAGAAAATTTCTGACTGAGACAAAAAGGCCAAGAGAGATAGTGCCTTGCAAAGTATATCTCATGTGGATAATGCCAATGGAAAAAAAATCCCAAACATTGTGTGACACTTCAAGCTCTGTACATGATCAAGTATCTTTGAAGCTGGTAGTTATTCATCAAGCTTTGGATCTACATGTGTTAGTTTAATAGGTGACAAAAGGCTGGATTGTAAATGAGTCTAAACCACTAACCAGGCTTATACAATAGACATGCTTGTGTGTGCATAATACATGAACAAAAAAACTCTATTGTTTCAAAGACTTCTTTCTGGGGATGTTGCTTGCAAAAGATGTGTGTCACATGCAGTCATTTTTCTTAATTATTCCTGAAATTTTATTAATCAGATTGTGTGTTCCATCCTCTCACCCTCTAAATGTGCAGAGGTTTTAAAAAAGTCCCTTTCCATGACTCTCATGTTCAAAATAAAAGATTTGTGGTTTGTTTTGTAAAGGGCTGGTCAGAAAGGACGTTATTGGCTTCTGGGAGCTATCCCACAGTGCTTCATTGTGACCGCCCTGGACAGCACTCTGAACTCAGATGCACTGACCAGGTAGACAGGAAAAGCCCCGCGAACTTTTGAATTTCATTTCCTGTTTGCCCAGCGTGGAGAGCACAGGTGACCACATAAGAACATAAGAAAGGCCGTACCGGGTCAGACCAAAGGTCCATCTAGCCCAGTATCCCGTCTACCGACAGTGGCCAATGCCAGGTGCCCCAGAGGGAGTGAACCTAACAGGTAATGATCAAGTGATCTCTCTCCTGCCATCCATCTCCACCCTCTGACAGACAGAGGCTAGGGACACCATTCCTTACCCGTCCTGGCTAATAGCCATTAATGGACTTAACCACCATGAATTTATCCAGTTCTCTTTTAAACTCTGTTATAGTCCTAGCCTTCACAACCTCCTCAGGTAAGGAGTTCCACAAGTTGACTGTGCGCTGTGTGAAGAAGAACTTCCTTTTATTTGTTTTAAACCTGCTGCCTATTAATTTCATTTGATGACCCCTAGTTCTTGTATTATGGGAATAAGTAAATAACTTTTCCTTATCCACTTTCTCCACATCACTCATGATTTTATATACCTCTATCATATCCCCCCCTTAGTCTCCTCTTTTCCAAGCTGAAGAGTCCTAGCCTCTTTAATCTCTCCTCATATGGGACCCGTTCCAAACCCTTAATCATTTTAGTTGCCCTTTTCTGAACCTTTTCTAGTGCCAGTATATCTTTTTTGAGATGAGGAGACCATATCTGTACACAGTATTCGAGATGTGGGCGTACCATCGATTTATATAAGGGCAATAATATATTCTCAGTCTTATTCTCTATCCCCTTTTTAATGATTCCTAACATCCTGTTTGCTTTTTTGACCACCTCTGCACACTGCGTGGACATTTTCAGAGAACTATCCACGGTGACTCCAAGATTTTTTTCCTGACTTGTTGTAGCTAAATTAGCCCCCATCATATTGTATGTATAGTTGGGGTTATTTTTTCCAATGTGCATTACTTTACATTTATCCACATTGAATTTCATTTGCCATTTTGTTGCCCAATCACTTAGTTTTGTGAGATCTTTTTGAAGTTCTTCACAGTCTGCTTTGGACTTAACTATCTTGAGCAGTTTAGTATCATCTGCAAACTTTGCCACCTCACTGTTTACCCCTTTCTCCAGATCATTTATGAATAAGTTGAATAGGATCGGTCTGAGGACTGACCCTTGGGGAACACCACTAGTTACCCCTCTCCATTCTGAGAATTTACCATTAATTCCTACCCTTTGTTCCCTGTCTTTTAACCAGTTCTCAATCCATGAAAGGACCTTCCCTTTTATCCCATGGCAGCTTAATTTACATAAGAGCCTTTGGTGAGGGACCTTGTCAAAGGCTTTCTGGAAATCTAAGTACACTATGTCCACTGGATCCCCCTTGTCCACATGTTTGTTGACCCCTTCAAAGAATTCTAATAGATTAGTAAGACACGATTTCCCTTTACAGAAACCATGTTGACTATTGCTCAACAGTTTATGTTTTTCTATGTGTCGGACAATTTTATTCTTAACTATTGTTTCGACTAATTTGCCCGGTACAGACGTTAGACTTACCGGTCTGTAATTGCCGGGATCACCTCTAGAGCCCTTTTTAAATATTGGCGTTACATTAGCTAACTTCCAGTCATTGGGTACAGAAGCTGATTTAAAGGACAGGTTACAAACCTTAGTTAACAGTTCCGCAACTTCACATTTGAGTTCTTTCAGAACTCTTGGGTGAATGCCATCTGGTCCCGGTGACTTGTTAATGTTAAGTTTATCAATTAATTCCAAAACCTCCTCTCATGACACTTCAATCCGTGACAGTTCCTCCGATTTGTCACCTACAAAAGCCAGCTCAGGTTTGGGAATCTCCCTAACATCCTCAGCCGTGAAGACTGAAGCAAAGAATCCATTTAGTTTCTCCCCAATGACTTTATCGTCTTTAAGCGCTCCTTTTGTATCTCAATCATCAAGGGGCCCCACTGGTTGTTTAGCAGGCTTCCTGCTTCTAATGTACTTAAAAAACATTTTGTTATTACCTTTGGAGTTTTTGGCTAGCCGTTCTTCAAACTCCTCTTTGGCTTTTCTTATTACATTCTTGCACTTAATTTGGCAGCGTTTATGCTCCTTTCTATTTGCCTCACTAGGATTTGACTTCCACTTTTTAAAGGAAGTCTTTTTATCTCTCACTGCTTCTTTTACATGGTTGTTAAGCCACAGTGGCTCTTTTTTAGTTCTTTTACTGTGTTTCTTAATTTGGGGTATACCACGCAGAGCTCATCAGCACAGGTAACCATGATGGAGTCCCAGGATCGCAAAAGAGCTCCAGCATGGACAGAACGGGAGGTACGGGATCTGCTCGCCATATGGGGAGACAAATCAGTGCTAGCTGAACTCTGTAGCAGTAAACGAAATGGCAAAATATTAGAAAAAGTCTCAAAGGCCATGAAGGACAGAGGCCATAACAGGATGCACAGCAGTGCCACGTGAAAATTAAGGAGCTAAGGCAAGCCTACTTTGGGGGGACGGATAGCTCAGTGGTTTGAGCATTAGCCTGCTAAACCCAGGGTTTGTGAGTTCAATCCTTGAGGGGGCCATTTAGGGATGTTGGGATGTTGGGATTGGTCCTGCTTTGAGCAGGGGGTTGGACTAGATGACCTCCTGAGGTCCCTTCCAGCCCTGATATTCTATGAAATCTATGAAATCACAAAGCCAGAGAGGCAAACGGAAGGTCCGGGGCAGAGCCGCAAACATGCCGCTTCTACGCGGAGCTGCATGCCATGCTAGGGGGTGCAGCCACCACTACCCCAACCGTGTGCTTTGACTCCATCAATGGAGAATCACGCAACAGGGAAGCGGGTTCGGGGTACGAGGAAGATGATGATGAAGACAATGAAGATAGCTCACAGCAAGGAAGCAGAGAAACCGGTTTCCCCAACAGGATATGTTTATCACCCTGGACCTGGAACCAGTAACCCCCGAACTCACCCAAGGTGTGCTCCCAGACCCTGAGGGACCTCTGGTGAGTGTACCTTTGTAAATATTACACATGGTTTAAAAGCAAGCGTGTTTAATGATTAATGATTAATTTGCCCTGGCAATCGCGGCCAGTACAGCTACTGGAAAAGTCTGTTAACGTGTATGGGTATGGAGCGGAAATCCTCCAGGGACATCTCCAGAAAGCTCTCCTTCATGTACTCCCAAAGCCTTTGCAAAAGGTTTCTGGGGAGGGCTGCCTTATCCCGTCCGCCATGGTAGGACACTTTACCATGCCAGGCCAGTAGCACATAGTCTGGAATCATTGCATAACAAAGCATGGCAGCGTATGGTCCCGGTGTTTGCTGGCATGCAGACAACATCCATTCCTTATCTCTCTTATCCTCAGGAGAGTGATATTCACGGTCACCTGGTTGAAATGGGGTGATTTTATTAAAGGGACATTCAGAGGTGCCCGTTCCTGTTCGGCTGAACATAAATGTTCCCCGCTGTTAGCCACGCGGTGGGGGGAGAGGTGAAGTGATCATCCCAGAGAATTGGGTGTGTGTGTGGGGGGGGTAGCTGGGTTTGTGCTGCATGTTAACCCGGAAACCGCAGCCCCTCCTTTTACATTGCAAACCCATTTTAAATGGCCAACCCAACAGGTGCTTGGTATAGGAAATGAGGGCGCTACTGTTTGAAACCATTCCCACATGTTAAGAAGGTTAAAAAAGCCAAAAGACTGTGGCTTACCATGGCTGCCTGCAAGCCGAAATCTGTTGCCTGGCACTGCGTGAGTGATCTCTCACACCAAACCGGCAGGCCCTCAATATAAGAGGAAAAATGCGACCTTGTAACAAAAGCACATGTGCTGTGTAATGTGAAGAGCAAAATTTAACGTGAAAGAGTTCTCTAAAATGTGTCTTTTTTTTAACCACCTCTCCCTTCTCCTCCACCAGCTGCAAATGTTTCTCCTTCACAGAGGCTATTGAAGATTAGAAGGAGAAAACGGTGAACTCAGGATGATATGTTCTCGGCGCTCCAGATGTCCTCCCACGCTGACAGAGCACAGCAGAATGCGTGGAGGCAGTCAATGTCAGAGTGCAAAAAAGCACAATATGAACGAGAGGAGAGGCGGCGGGCTGAATCGCGGGCTGAAGAGAGCAAGTGGTGGGCTGAAGAGGATAGGTGGCGTCAGCTTGCTGACAGAAGGCAAGAGTCGATGCTCCGGCTGCTGGAGCATCAAACTGATATGCTTCAGCGTATGGTTGAGCTGCAGGAAAGGCAGCAGGAGCAGAGACCGCCGCTACAGCCCCTGTGTAACCAACAGCCCTCCTCCCCAAGTTCCATAGCCTCCTCACCCAGACACCCAAGAATGCGCTGGGGGGGGGGGCCTCCGGCCACCCAGTCACTCCACCCCAGATGATTGCCCAAGCATCAGAAGGCTGGCCTTCAATAAGTTTTAAACTGCAGTGTGTCCTTTTCTTTCCCTCCTCCCCCACCCCTCCCAGGCTACCTTGGCAGTTATCCCCCTAGTTGTGTGATGAATTAATAAAGAATGCATGAATGTGAAGTAACAATGACTTTATTGCCTCTGCAAGCGGTGCTCGAAGGGGGAAGGGGAGGGTGGTTAGTTTACAGGGAAGTAGAGTGAACCGGGGGCGGGGGGGGGGGGACAGAGGGTTCATCAAGGAGAAACAAACAGAAGTTTCACACCGTAGCCTGGCCAGTCACAAAACTGGTTTTCAAAGCTTCTTTGATGCGCACCACGCCCTGCTGTACTCTTCTAACCGCCCTGGTGTCTGGCTGCGCGTAATCAGCGGCCAGGCGATTTGCCTCAACCTCCCACCCCGCCATAAATGTCTCCCCCTTACTCTCACAGATATTGTGGAGCGCACAGCAAGCAGCAATAACAATTGGAATATTGGCTTCGCTGAGGTCTATCCGACTCAGTAAACTGCGCCAGCGCACTTTTAAACGTCCAAATGCACATTCCACCACCATTCGGCACTTGCTCAGCCTATAGTTGAACAGGTCCTGATTACTGTCCAGGCTGCCTGTGTACGGCTTCATGAGCCATGGCATTAAGGGGTAGGTTGGGTCCCCAAGGATAACGATAGGCATTTCAACATCCCCAGCGGTTATTTTCTGGTCCGGGAAGTAAGTCCCTTCCTCCAGCTTTTGAAACAGACCAGAGTTCCTGAAGACGCGAGCATCATGTACCTTTCCCGGCCATTCCACGTTGATGTTAGTGAAACGTCCCTTGTGATCCACCAGGGCTTGCAGCAGCATTGAAAAGTACCCCTTGCGGTTTATGTACTCGGTGGCTTGGTGCTTCGGTGACAAGATAGGGATATGGGTTCCGTCTATTGCCCCACCACAGTTTGGGAATCCCATTGCAGCAAAGCCATCCACTATGACCTGCACGTTTCCCAGAATCACTACCCTTGATATCAGCAGGTCTTTGATTGCGTTGGCTACTTGGATCACAGCAGCCCCCACAGTAGATTTGCCCACTCCAAATTGATTCCCGACTGACCGGTAGCTGTCTGGCGTTGCAAGCTTCCACAGGGCTATCGCCACTCGCTTCTCAACTGTGAGGGCTGCTCTCATCCTGGTATTCTGGTGCTTCAGGGCAGGGGAAAGCAAGTCACAAAGTTCCATGAAAGTGCCCTTACGCATGCGAAAGTTTCGCAGCCACTGGGAATCGTCCCACACCTGCAACACAATGCAGTCCCACCAGTCTGTGCTTGTTTCCCGGGCCCAGAATCGGCGTTCCATGCCATGAACCTACCCCAGTAACACCATGATTTGCACATTGCTGGGGCCTGTACTTTGTGAGAGGTCTATGTCCATGTCAATTTCCTCATCACTCTCGTCGCCTCGCTGCAATCGCCTCCTCGCCTGGTTTTGCTTTGGCATGTTCTGGCTCTGCATATACTCCAGGACAATGCGCGTGGTGTTCATAGTGCTCATAATTGCCGCGGTGATCTGAGCGGGCTCCATGATCCCAGTGCTATGGCGTCTGGGCTGAAAAAAGGCGCGAAACTATTGTCTGATGGAGGGAGGGAGGGGCGAGTGACGACATGGCTTACAGGGAATTAAAATCAACAAAGGTGGCTGTGCATCAGGGAGAAACACAAACAACTGTCACACAGAATGGCCCCCCCAAAGATTGAACTCAAAACCCTGGGTTTAGCAGGCCGTTGATTTCATGGAGGGAGGGGGAAGCAAATGAATACAGAACAAATCTGGTCCATCTATTTTTTACATCTTAAACTGGCAGCAGATGGTGCAGCATGACTGATAGCCATCGGCATCTTCTGGGTGCTTGGCAGAAGATGCTGTACTATGACTGCTAGCCATCATCGTCAAGACGGTTCAATAGGACTGCCGGCAGGACTGAGTCTCCAGGAGACAAAACATGTCTGCCCAGGTGCCTCTGACCGAACTCAGATGACGATGGATACCAGTCGTAATACAGCATCTACTGCCAAAAGGCAAGGAGCTGCTGCTGTATAGCAATGCAGCCCCACGTCTGCCAGCACCCACATAGCCGATGACGGCTACCAGTCATACTGCACCGTCTACTGCCAAAAGGCAATTAGCTGCTGCTGTGTAGCAATGCAGTACCACGTCTGCCGGCACCCAGATGACATATGGTGACGGTGAGCTGAGCTGAGCGGGCTCCATGCTTGCCGTGGTATGTTGTCTGCACAGGTAACCCAGGTAAAAAGGCGTGAATCGATTGTCTGCCGTTGCTCTGACGGAGGGGGAGGGGCCTGACGACATGTACCCAGAACCCCCCGTGACACTGTTTTTACATCATCAGGCATTGGGATCTCAACCCAGAATTCCAATGGGCGGCGGAGACTGCGGGAACTGTGGGATAGCTACCCACAGTGCAACGCTCCGGAAGTCGACGCTAGCCTCGGTACTGTGGACGCGGTCCGCCGACTTAATGCACTTAGAGCATTTTATGTGGGGACACACAAAATCGACTGTATAAAACTGATTTCTATAAAACCGGCTTCTATAAATTCGACCTAATTTCGTAGTGTAGACATACCCTGAGTCTCCCTGCACTTATGCTGATCTAACTTCATTGACTACAATGGAATTACTTCTGATTTACACTGTTGAGAAAACAGGCCCACAATTTTCTACCTTTGATAAGTTTTTGGCACAATAGGAGTAAAATTATGTGTATTGGAAAAAATAGCTTAAGTTAAGAAATGTTTTCTCTTGGGAAATGCCAATAAACAAGAGATACTACATGTTATTTAATGGTGTGGAAAAATTCCACAAAATAGCTGTATGTGAAATGTATGTAATTTGCTTTTTTCAGCCAGTCAGCAAATAAGGCAAGCGTCATATCACTAATTTCCCTAATACAACACGGCAGAGTATGCTGAAGATCTCTTATAATGCATATTTGAATGTAATGTTAAGATGGAGTGCTTTGTGCAGCTGCTTAGCACTTCTCTGAAACTGATTGGCTTGAGATGCTGTGAATTTCAGCCTTGTTATTGGCACATGTTAAAACAACAGTGTAAACTTTTCTTGTCTCTTTGTCTCCTGATAGTACAGAATATGGTGGGACAAAATAAACAGAACAGGCATCCATGGGTTGGAGACAGTCTCTGGGAGAAATACAGTCCTGATATTATTGGCAAGCACAACTCTTATTGACTTCAGTGAGAAATGCATTAGATTACTCCAGGGACGAGTTTGATCTTCAGTCTCTCTCTAGTAATGAGTGCACTGGCAAGAACATTAAGCACAACAAGCAAAGAATTAGCAGCCCCAGCATTATCAGTGTGTTGTTGTCAAAAGACACGGACAGCAAGCAGGAGACAGAAAGCAAGGTATCATATGTGCTTTACTGGTTTGCAAATATATACTAATTCTATCACATGTAACACATTGACAAAATTAGGGCTTATTTTTCCCCCTGCTAAAACCATACCCGAATAATAATTATTTAAAGCCCTTAAGCCATTTATTAATAAGTTATCACTGTAAGGGGCAAAGGCCCTTAGAAAGAGGATTATAACAGGAATAAATGCAGTACTCCCTGAGAGACAGAGACAAATTGCTGAGAATTGTTTTTAAGGTGAGAGCTACTAGGTGGCACCTAATCATGTTGCACAGGGTCCAGAGAAGGCTGGCAACATCTGAATTGGGTAAGCAAGCCTAGTTTGTCCCTCCAGGCCAAAGAAGCTGAAAGAAAGGGCCACCTTTAATCACCTCCAAAGAAAAAGGGAAAAATAAAGGCAGAAGGAAAAAAGACGCAGGAGTCAAATGAGACAGAAAGAAGCATCAGAAAAAGCACTAGGAGGCAACAGACAGAGGAAAATATGAATAACAGAAAAGCAGGGATAGTCAGAGACACATTCTCTCCTCTCCCATTCTGTAACAAACACTAAACACAGCAAAACCATGGCTTGCACCATGCACCATGACTCTGATGGTGCGTTATTTCAGTACATACTCTGAATCTCAGCTGAATCTGGCCATAGCTATTAAACTGGGAATTCCCATCATGGGAAAGTGGAGCTCTCAGCTTGCATAAAGACCGTGGAGCTGGCTCCTGTGCCAACCACTACCTCCTTTACACCCACCCATGGCATGTAGTGGGCAGGGAGGAATGGGGAACTGGTAGGGTACAGTCACTCTTTGCTGAATCCCATTAGGTGTATGGTTCCATAAGAGATTATACCCAGCTGGAATGTTAGAGTGAACTCAGACTTGGACCAAACTAGTCCACAAAAATTAGGTAGCTGCAAGTAGCTTCCAGATGCATTTACCTTGCTCCCCTCTGCTGAGCAGATCTTGACCAACCAAGAATTTGGCTCTTTAATCTTTGTCCCTCTCTCTGTCCTTCCTCTTTTCCCACCTTTTGTTCATTTCCTTCTGTTCCCCTCATTTTTCAGTGTTCTCTGTTTTGTTCGTGTGTTATCCCCTAATTATTCTTACTCTTATTCCTTTGTTCATTCTCCGCTGGTTCATCTTCAGCCATGTGGAGAATGGCTTCCCCCTTCTTTCTCCCCACTCTGAGCCCCAGTTTTATTCCCTATACAAAAGATCCCCCTTCTCTCATTAGCCTCTGGTTAGAAGTCCTCTGTCTCACATCACTGCCCCCCTTTCCACAGGACAGGTTGCTCTTCCCTTCTTTCGTCCATTCTATGCTCTTCGTCATCCTTTCTCTGATTGGCTCCTTACTGCTAAAGGCTAGAGAGCAAGGCAATGTCTAGAGGTTGGGAAGGAGTTAGGCTTTTCCTGGAACAGGTAGAATTGCTCTTGCCCTCACCCAGGTGGTCTGCAAGAGGGGTTGAGA
This sequence comes from Emys orbicularis, assembly GCF_028017835.1. Taxonomy (NCBI): domain Eukaryota; kingdom Metazoa; phylum Chordata; order Testudines; family Emydidae; genus Emys; species Emys orbicularis. Next base: position 67,559,271 of record NC_088688.1, on the reverse strand, counting down.
AGGGGTCTCTGATGGAGACTGCAACAGAATAAATCCTTAGGAGATTTCTCCTAGAAATAAGAGAGAAATACAAACCCTGGGCATGAATCTCCACTCCAGTACACTGGTTCTACTTCATTATGTTACTAGACTGAGTGGACAGCCAGGCTCCCTATGTTTAAAGAAAGAGACACTGTCTTGACTTACACCCCATGCTTCCCTACTGAAATCACAGGGATTGCATGGTGTAGATGCAATCTAGAGTAAAATTTGGCTTTAAGTCTCTAGGAGCTCCTTAACCTCACCCTGCACAGTTCTCTCACTGCCCACCTCTCAGCTGTCATTTGCTCGTGCACCCTATCTTTGACTGCATACGTTGGCCAGCACCATCTCTTCAGTGCTACCTTTGTCACTTTCTCTCACTCTGAATTCCATGCCTATTTGTACAATGGCTCCTACACATGGAAAAGCCTCCCAGTGCCTGTGCCTCAAATCTCTTCTGAAACCTACCTAGACTTCCATTGCTGGTTGACTGCATACTCATGCCTCACTTATTCTTTTTATTGTATTCTTTCCCTTTAATTTGTAAGATCCTCAAAGCAGGGACTTGCCTTTTTTCCATGTCTCTGGAACACCATGCATGCCCTTTGACACTGTATACATAAATAATCATCTCCTGAAAAGCCCTCCTGTGGAGTATGGATGAATGAGGAAGGTATGAATCCTCTTTTTGTTATTCATCACACCTTCCCTCTCCTGCCACCTCATCCCCCACCCCCAGTTTAAGCTAAAATGGCTAAAGTAGTAAACCAAAGACTGTTAACTACAGACTCTATTTTTTTCTATATGTGTGAACTTCCTACTGAAGGCAAAGGAAGCTGTGTGGATTCAGACAGAATATAGCAGTAAAGCTGGCTGAGCTATAAACCCTAAAAAGGAAAACACTTGTGGCTAGTTTAAGATTTGTTTCTTAACTAGAGCAGGATCAGCCATGACCTGCCATGTATGATTGATCAGCAAATTCTGTTGAATGCACCCGTTCTTGGAAGTCACTTGGGGTATGACCGTATACTCAGCTCTATATGAATGCTGCATAGAAATAAATGTCACATTCTCTGGTAAAATGAGAAATAGATGGGCTTCTGTTGTGAATAATGCAGGCTTATCAGTAATAAAACAAAATGGGATGAATGATGCTTATTTTGTTTTCCATATTTACCATTGCAAACTCTAATTTTTTACCCCATGAACAAATAAACTGTGCAGGAATGGATTGATTTCTGATAAAGCAAGGGTTGGTAAAATCCTTGGTGCAGAATGAAGCGTATTTGGTTTGTGTACAGCATACAATTAGATTTCCTCTCTAATCTCCTGACCTTCACTGATGCTACTAACTCAAGGCTATCCTCTCAAATGAAGCAACACTGTACAGCAAAATGTGCACTGTTCTCATGGCAGAGGTGAAGTGGGACAAACTAGTATGAAAATAGGTCTCCTCCTGGGGTGAGGGTCTTTGGTCAGGTTAAAAAATATAGCTCTCCCTCAAACATTTGTCGCTGGTCTCTGGAGAAACATTCTTTCCTTTTTAAACAGAGTATGTGTAAAAAAACAAGCTGAAGAGTAATTAATTACTGAACTTAATCTTAAACATAAGAGCCAACAAACCCATTTTTATTCAGTGGGAATCAAAAGATTATAGTGTCTAAAAGGACAAAAGACAGCATAGTCCATCATCTATCTGACCTTGAGGTAGTACTAATTCATTGGCCAATGGAGCCCATCTCACAAAGACATGCAGTTTGCAGTACAACTGTGGAAGATAATTATTCAAGAAGCTGACCAAGGACTAGTGGCTGTTGTTAAAGAAATACATTATAAAAGGACAGAGAATCTGTTACACCAGACTGACCTGGTCTATCAAAAATGTTTACCTGTCTCTGGCAGTGGCCAGTCTTAAGAGGAAGTCAAACCCCCATAATGCACCTAAGCAATTGTGCAATATTATCCATAACTGAGGGATGGGTGGGCTTTATTTCTTCTCTCCACTCTTGTGCCCAATTCTGCTCCTGAAGCAGGAGACCACATTACCAACGGCTTGAGTAACCATAAGTGTTATCAGTGGTCACAAAATTAATCAGCCCTTTTTATCTTGCAACAGTATTTAATTCAATAACCCCCATGTGACAAGAACAAGGAGTACTTGTGGCACCTTAGAGACTAACAAATTTAGTTGGACATAAGCTTTCGTGGGCTAAAACCCACTTAATTGGATGCATGCAGTGGAAAATACAGACTAACATGGCTACCACTCTGAAACCTGCCCCTTGTGACAGTGAACTTTATAGGTTAACTACACATTGTGTGAAATAGAGCAAATGAAAGGAAAAAACTAAGCTTACTGGCCATTATATTACAGATCCTCAGTGGTGTGCCGGCTATTTCACACATTATTTCCTTTAGAACTCTTGGACAAGTCTTATTTGAGCCTAGTGATTTACCGTACTTGAATTGTTTCAGTTCCTTCCTATCATTCTCCTGGCTGACATGCCCATCAGTATGATATTTTAGTTCTTCTCTGTCAAGGCCACAGTCTCCAAATTCCATCAAAGTCACTTTGTTTTTCTCCATGACATTTTTGCTGCCTGCCCTAGTGACAGGTGCTTAGTTCTAGTGTTTAGTCATGGCCATGGCGTTCTCTCTGTGGGTCAGCCTCCAGTTGGCCTCCATTGCTGCACAATCTCTGTCAGATTGGACAGCCAGTGCTGGTGCATGCTAGTCTGCACTCTCCCAGACAGACTTTCTAAGATTTTCTCCATTTTTATTATGTTTATTAGTTCCTCTATCATCCACATCTCAGGCTGGAGCCAACAAGTCACCCAGCCCACTAAGAACCTGGTAAAAGAACCAGGGCCGGCTCCAGGGTTTTTGCCACCCCAAGCGGCAAAAAAAAAAAAAAAAAAAGTCGCGATCGCGATCTGCGGCGGCAATTCGGTGGGAGGTCCGTCGCTCCGAGCGGGAGTGAGGGACCGTCTGTCAAATTGCCGCAGGTGCCGCCCCTCTCCAGAGTGGCCGCCCCAAGCACCTGCTTGGCAAGCTGGTGCCTGGAGCCGGCCCTGAAAAGAACACAACCTCAGTATTTCTCCTCCTCCTCACCAAACAGGTCAAAATAGCCACTTCACAGCCTTGCTCTCTGCAGTTGCATCTTTATTCAGGGCCTTGATCTCTACTTGAGCCCCTCTGCTCTGAAACGAAGTTAACAGCTCACGATCCTTCCCACTAAGCTGCAATACATACCACTCAAAAGTGACCGGATAGTCATCATCGGGTCCAACTTGAATGAGAAAGGTAAGCACCCCCCTGCCAGTAAATCTAAGTTTGCCAAGTCCCGGAAGCAGTTGCTCATGGAACTGTTGCCATTATTGCTATTGGGTTGCAGACTGGGCTTGCTGCCGTTCCTGGAGTTATTGCCGCTTCTTCCTAAATTGCAGCAAGGTGTAAGCCGGTGACATTCTCACCTTATATTGAATAAAAGCTCTATGCATCATATACAGTTCAATCTTACCCTTCTGTTAGGGTAAATTGCCTTAGTGGTAACTCAACTAAGTCTCATTTTATGTTTCCCCTCCCATCCAGCTTCGCTTTTCCTTGATTTTTCCAGCAGTCCCTACTCCGTCCTCCCAGGGAGGCTCCAATCTCTCTTATATCCTAATAAGATCAGCCCACCATCATGACTTAGCAGTAATTATACTGCTTCTTTGTGCACTTCCAGTATTTGGCCTTAGGGTCACTCAACAAAGCAGCCTTATGTCACAGTACTGGGTCCTAGAAACCGCTATTCTCTCTTGCTGTGGGTAGCTGCTTGCAACCTCCTGTGCCAGAAGAATGTTGTGAACCTGGGGCTAATCACATGCAACTCTCTCTATAATTTTGTTGTTTTATGAGGTGCTATAGCAAAATATATTTTATTTCCATGCACTATAGGCCAGATTTACCACAGGATCTCTGCCATTTAAAGCTGGCATACACCCCAGCAGTGGGCCTCAGTGAGAGCAAAGGATAGGGAAGGAATTGCAGAAAATTGCAACCATTTTCTTCCACTGGGAGCTCTGGTGGAGGCCAGCACATCATGAAAATTAGTGCTTGCTAGGAAAGGGGCATGATCGGGGTGACTGACAGAGCAGCAAGTCCTTTTAGCTAGCTCCACTAGCAGAACTCTTATGGAATGCTGTCTACAAGCTAACACTTATCCCTAGTTACCCTCAATCAGAGTAACCTCCCCTGGAGGGAACAGGGCCAGTCTGTCATAGGAAGATGTATTTTATACTTGCCTGTGCCAGCTGTGGTGAAATGGTCTCTCTTTATCTTTCTAGTGGCCCAAAGGTTCTGTGGATAATTGATCAGATAAAAGGTACTCAAATGAGTGATTTTTCTAGTACCCAAATATAGTGGGTACCCAAATATATTGTACATAATAGAAGACTATTTGTAAAAACACATGATAAGTTGCTCTGAATCCGTGAGATCCTCATTTAATTTCATTCTAATTTCTTGCTTTACAAAAAGGTTATGACATGGGGCTGGGAAGATTCATCCCTTCTTTAGTGCCGTGGGATCTCCCCATTGAAAAGCCTAGTTACTCAAGCTTTGCACTGGGTTCAGGGTTGGCCTTTTTGAGCAGTGTTAAATATATCTATATATTGGGGTATCTCATCATCCTTTGGTATCCTCATTGCATTATCAGATATACTGTTGTTTTCTGTGTTTATATATGTAGCAGCACCTGCTCCCGGCCCCTCCACAAACGCAGTCAGAGACCAACTGAAGTGCAGCACCCGTGTCCTTTTATTGTTTGTTTCTGTTCCCACCACCTATTATTAACAGAGACCAACACTCTGGGAGACTACTAGATTCCCAGCCAGCAGGGCTCTAGAGCCTACACTCCTCCCTTTCCTGTCTCCCCCTGCTTCCTGTCTCTTAGCCAGCTTTATAGGGCAGGCTGGCTACCCAGGCCTGCAGGTGGATCCACTCTGGTAATTAGGGTGTGGCCCCTCAGCCAGCCCAACTAATACCCTTCTTCCTCTGGAACAGGGCTAACAGGGGCCTAGCTTGTTTCTCCTAGCCAGCACCCTGTTACAATGGTTTCTTTAATTTTGCCAAAATACAAACAAGCCAGAAACCTTAAAATGCCTTGGTACGCTTTGCTTAAAATATCTGTAAAAAGGTTCAGCAGGTTTTGAAAAGTGCTGGATTAGGAGCTCTGGACAATGTGCCCTGAACTGATACACCTTATGCATCCTGATTATACTGCCCCACTCATATGTCACAATTCTGTTCAGAGGGACCAGCAGTGCCACGCAGTCTCCATGTCATCTAGTCCTTGTTCCTCTCATTTCAACAGCTGTCCACTAGGAACTGGACCATTAAACTCACTTCACATGTATCACTGAGCAGCCATCAGAACTGACACGAACACGAATTAGATTTGAACCCCCATGTTTGTTGACAGATGGCTTCTCCACCCTGCATTGGTTGCACTGGGTCAAAACTTACCTGGGGTTTGGCTTTGTTCACAAGAGGAACTCAAAGTCAAACAACATATTTCTTCTCCCAGACTTGGCTGTTCCTTGCATTTCTCCCTGAGGTTTGCTCAACCCACGTGCTAGGTTCTCTCTGGAAAGTCACTCTCACCTCCCTATTTCCCAGTCAGCATTGAGGTACATTGGTAGGGTGATGTGGAGGAAGCTTGAACTACTTCTCTCTTCTTTTGTGGATAAAGAGCAGACTTCAGTCTCCAACTGGCACCTTCTTGAGCACTAAATCCTCATGAAAGAAAATACATTTTCTTAAACAAAGAAGCATCTGCCGAGCGTCCTTAGGCAATTCATAGCAGATAAATACATGGTGGGCAAACAGCTGGATCACACTATTGAGATTCTTACCACAGAGAGGTAATAGCATTGGTTTAGAATGTTTTAGAGAGTTTATTTGTTCACATTGGGTGGGCAGGAACCAGTAAAAGTTAGAGAGAAGCTCATTTAGTGCATGGTAGGCTGCTACTTTGCTGCTGTCTGTTATTGACTAGATGACACTGACTGCGGTGCTTCAAACACAGTAATTCATCAGACAGATGCTGACTAGATACCCATTCATTGTTTATTTATGAGAAATGAAAGATTTCCAAAGGTGTTCAGAACCCAGCAATCAATGCATATATACTTCCAGTTATAACTCAAGCTAAATTATATTTTATTAACCGAAGTAAAAAAATAAAAGCCCTCAGGGGCAAGCAAACTGTTGTTACTGAAGGAATTGCCCATTCAGGGTGGACTCTGCCTCCCAACTTCTCATTAACTATTTATCAATTCCTTGGAAAGAAAATCTACTGTACAGTGAATCCCCATCAATATTTAATGTAGCAATGCCTGGAGCACTGGATCGACTTTCTCACTTGTGCAAAAGGGAAAAGCACTGCATATACTAGCCAGTTCCTTAATGGGGAAAACTTCAGATAAATCCCAGTGTTTATTATGTCCTTTTTACTGGTTATTTTATTTTATATACTTCTTAGCATTACTAATGATCTGTTGCTGAGTATTTCTGCAAGGGTTCTTACCATTCTCATCCCGTTACACATAGCAACTACATTTATTGATCATCATTCTGTTTTGTCTGAGAGCCAGGGATTTTCCATGTTGACCTAATGCTACCATCTCCTGGCTCAAAAAGTGCCTTTGCCAGCCTTGCTGATTGGTCATTTGTTTGAAGTTGTGTTATGAAACAAAACGATCATGTGTGTGGCTTGCATCACTGCTCTGGTTTTAGTCCCCTGGTTTCTGAAGCTCAGATTGTAATCTGTCACTGGACCATATTATTCATTAATAGAATTTGTTTCCAATTTTAGATCCATCATAAAAAATGTTTGTGATTCCTGCTAGTCCTTCTGTTGTTCCAACACTATCAGCCTGGCCAATTCTTAATATTAGATATTCTGCCATCATTCCTAATTAAATTTACAGCTGCCAGACTGCCATTAGCCAAACCTCACTTTCCTCATAATTTCTATGCCTCAGATCCTGACCTAGGGTAATATGATAACAAGGGAGTAAGGAGCAGGTTAGTCCTTTACTCCTGCATCACTTAGACCCAGCTCCTCACCAGCCCAACCAATCCTGAGAGTGGTTAGGCCAGTAATGAAGGGATGCAAAGGGGACTTGAACCTGTTCCATGACTGTGGGGTGAGATGCTACTTAAGAGACAGGGACCTCATAAATGAAGTCACTACCCCTCGAGTGACACTTGACAGATCCTGATTACCCTACCCTGATTGGACCTACGGAGGTTTTGTTTTTCAACTCAAGGCAGCAATAACTCCCATAGACCTGCTGCAATAGGAGAGAGAAAGATCAGAATCCAAGGTCCCTAAAAGGGATTAACCAAACGACCTCAAACCATTATAATTCTGAGGGTTGCCAGAGTTGTCTGTTCTCTCATTACTCACCCTATCTGCCTGTTGTCTCTCAGCCAATGGTTCTATTTCAGGACTGTCAGCTAGGACTCCTAGCTCTGGGCTCTGATGAGCAATTTATTCTCCCTGGCAATCAAGTGCAGAGTAGCATGTCCACCCCCATTTGGACATTAAGGAGGAAATAATATCTCCTGCTGTCTGGTTGCCATATATGGCAATCAGGGAGAGGACTGCGGGGACACTTATGAGCTATCTGGCCACCCTGGAGAGGATTGCTTCAGGGTGTAATCATGGGGTGTCCATGATTTGCAAAAGTCTTCGCACCCAGTGGCTATATTGCCTGGATTTGTCCCTTAGTTAATTATAACCTAATTTGATTTCTTCCATAGCCTTGAAATACTTTGCCTTTAATTCTTTTCCTCTGGCTGTTCACATTACTCAGCAATGATGGCTCTCTTTCTTCTTGGTTCCCTTTTTAACCATTTGGGAGCATCGTGGCAATCTGCCATGCAGTGTTGGGATAGTTTTCTGGTTCTGGTTTATTCCTTAGTCTCCTCAAAATTTATTGCAAAGTTTTAGTTTATGTAGTGCCCAGTCCTACTGGCAGATGCACACTGGAGCTCTCTGAAATTTGGAGTAATTTATCTGTCAGAGGAGCTGCCAGCAGCTTCTTTGCTAGACTGTTGATCTGCTAGTCTGTGGCTGTCATCCAAAAAGCAGGACTCTCCACATTTGTGATGGCAGATTCTCCAAAAGGCTGTGGTTTGGCTAAAAAGAGGTAGATGTAGCAGAATATGTAAACTCATGTGCTACCATTGGAATTAAGGGTGGTGGAAATCCATTTATCGTGACAGTGTGATTTCTTTCAGACCTTGGGACCTGACCTGAGAGGCATAAGCAATAAACCTTGCTCTTCAGATATGTAGGTAATATAGAGCTCTCTCCTTATCTGAGGAATAGGTATTTTTTACATGTCTTTCAGCTAAACCAAAAATCCAAATCCAAAATCACCCTTGGATATCAGGCAAATTTGTGCTATTTCCTGGAGGACTCTATCTCCATAAACTAGATTTACAGTCATCTTCAGACAGCATGTAATCACTTCAGGGTGTAATCAGCAAGGTGTACAGATGGAATGAATCTACTGCCTGCTCCCCCACTGGCCAGCAGCTATTTAAAACAGCCTGCTTTTAAAAATAGATAGGCTCACAATGTGTCTGTGCAACTGCAGGCATAATTTGCATGTGCACCTTGATTGTACAAACAGCTTATGTAATTGTATATGGAATGGTTAATCATGGTACAGAATTGCACATGCATTTCTTTTCTTCTTTTCATTATTTCCCCCTTTCATCCTCTCCAGCCTTGCTTGTAGAGGTGGTAGAATAATATTTGTTGAATAATCTATTCCCATGGGCAGAATCTATTAATCTGAAGAAGAGTTGAAATTTGCTGGGTTGGCCATGCCCACAGCAACATATGGAGGTAGCTCTGTTAGAAACTTCTGGAATCAAAGATCTCTCTCTATAGAGAGCTGAGACTGCAGTATTTCCCCAGTATTTTGCTTCTCTTGCAGTGAAGACAGTTTGCTTATTCTCTCTGCTCTTCTTGGAACATAACTAAGCTTTTTCCTTAGAAGGGATTTGGATCTGTGTGATCTGAACATATTCCCCTCTCTTTTTCTGTATATTGACCCTTCTTTCCCCTTCCTTCCCTCATGGATAATAACTCAGAAGCTTTCAGCACAGGACTTCGGAAACAAGTTACGAGTAGATGGGCCCTGTCTGCTAATTACTGCTCACCAATGTGGCTCTCTACCACCTTCAGTGATGCCACCCTTGAGTCTCTAGGCACCCCTCTCACTCCCAACACAGGGCCTCACCCTTGTGACATGGCTACACCTCTTCACAGAGCAGCAGCACATTTCAGAACTACAATGAATGGGGCAGTTCACACCCCCTGAGAGTTATTGTTTCAGGCTGTTTGCAAACTCAGGTAGGCACCAGTTATACTTAGGTCATGTTTTCAAGCTTTTCTCTGAATCCTTAGGATCTAGAAAAATAAAATAAAATAACCTTCCCCCATGTGATTTTGACCTTATTATGTGATTCCAGGATCTAGGTTCTAGACATGGGCCTTTAGTGCCTGGGCATTAATCTGGCCCTGATTGGGCCCCAGATAATCAGTTTAACATTCAATTACTTCAGCACTCTTGCAGCAACCAGTAAACCAGCTTCTCAATGGGATCTATGTGTGAGGAATTTCAGTGCTCCTAAGTATCAGGGGGTAGCCGTGTTAGTTTGTATCCACAAAAACAACAAGGAGTCCAGTGGCACCTTAACGACTAACAGATTTATTTGGGCATAAGCTTTCATGAGTAAAAAAACCTCACTTCTTCAGATGCATCTTAGCTTATGCCCAAATAAATCTGTTAGTGCTCCTAAATGCAACTGATCCAGCAGCTGTCAGGAAGACTGAATGGGAGACTCCATTACAGCATACCTGTGCTTTGTCACACCTCTATTTGCAGGTAGAATGGAACATTGTAGAGTGTGGGGTTCCTGTGGGTGCTCTTTCTTTGTAGGGAACCTTCTAGCTTCTGTGAGTTCAATCCACTCTCATTCATTCTGTGTATAAGATAAGACAATTTTGTTCTCACCCATACGTATGTCTTCTCGTTACAAGATTGTTATTGCTTTGAGGCAGGAATTGTGCCTATCTCTGTGTTTGTATAACATTGTAGCAGGATGCTGGTGCAAAAGTACCTAACTAACCCCTGCCTAGTCTTTATCAAGGAACAGGCAATGGTGCAGCAGCAGCAGCTCCTGCAGAGACTGGTGAGTCCGGCGGGGGGAGATGGCACCCGGCCCCTGGGCCTTAACCTCTATAGGATGGCCCCAGCGGACGATCCTGACGCCTTTTTGGGCACCTTTGAGTGGGTGGCCCTGGGCGTGGGATGGGGCAAGACAACCTGGGCCCTGCGGCTAGCCCCATATCTTGCTGGGGAGGCACAAGCGGCGTATATGGCCCTGATGGATGCCCAGGCTAGGGACTATGTCACAATGAAGGCAGCCATCTTGGACCGCCTGGGGCTTTCATCAGAGAAATACCGCCAAAAGTTTCAGGCAGCCCGTGGGGCGTGCAGCCCCGGGCCTTTGCCCAGAGATTGACGGACTGGGCGACGCGGTGGTTGAGGCCTGACCCCCAAACTGTGGGGCAGGTCATGGATCAGGCAATTCTCGAACAGTTTGTACAGTGCCTCCCAGACAGCATGCGGATCTAGGTGCAGCAACATCAGCCTGCCACCGTAGAAGCCGCTGTCAAAAGCATGGAGGAATATGCAGAGGCAGACTTCCCCCCTGAGGGAGCATTGGACCCTGCGAGATGCAGAGGGAGACAAGAAACCCCGTGAGCACACCGCAAGGAAACCCCTAGCTGCCCAGGGTAGCTTGAGTGCTGGCGCTGTGGACAGCCGGGGCATAAGAGCCGTGACTGCCCAGTGATGGACTGTGGGGTTGCTGAATTCTGTGGGTGGACGAAGGTCAGGGGGCAGAAGAAAAGGCATGGAATAGCCACCATCCCCATGTGGGTGGGGAGAAAGCCCCAGAGGGGTCTAGTGGATACAGCCTCAGCCAGCTCCCTCATACCACGGCGCTTGGTGAAGCCGCCATTGGCTTATTCCTGGAGAAAGGATGCTGGTGGAATGAATCCACGGCGATGGGGAGTATTGTCCCATGGCCCAGGTACCCCTGGAGGTGCAGGGAAGGTTTGTCTGGAAGCAGGTAGGAGTAATAGAGGGGTTGCCCTACCCTGTGGTCCTGGGGTTGGACTGGAACCCTTCCCTAAAAGGAAAAGAGGGCACGGGGAGGAGACCAACAGAGAAAGCGAGAGAGAGAACCCTGGAGAGAGGGGGCCAGGCCCCTATGGGGGTGGACCTTGAGAAAGAGGAGTCTCCACAACCTCAAGGGGAGAAAGATACAAACCCTAGACAATACAGCCAGGATAGGGACCCTACGGGAGGGACCGATGAGGGAACGGAGGTCCCAGGACAGGACCACCCAGGGGAGGGAATCCCAGTGATAGAGGCAGAGAAGCTAAAGAAAGGTAGAAACCCAAAAGGGGGAGGCCCAAACTCCAAGAGGCAGAGGGCCTGAACCGGAGACAGGGGGTAGCCTTGGGGCAGTTGGCTCTGATCCATCTCCCTCACCAGGGAAGGAAAGAGAACATCCGAGGCGACCTGCCCAAGGTTGCAACTGGTGTGGTGACCTCTGGGCGGAGGTGGACTTGTGGGGTGGCCCACCTCCTACCTAATGCACCTTCTGTGGGTGGGGCATGCCAAAACCCCACAGGGTTGAGCCCGGGGACCACCCCGCTGGGCAAGGAGGCCACCCCCAGAGTAAAACCCCAGGCTGAGGAAAGCAGGGCCAAGGAAGATCAGGCCCAGCATCGGCTTAAGGGGGGAGGTATATAGCAGGGTGCTGGTGCAAAAGCACCCAATTAGCCCCTGCCCAGTCAGCTCCAATCAAGGGAAGCAGATTGGGGATGATGAAAAAGGCCTGATGCTGGCCTGAGGATTGGCAACACCTGCTGGCCTGACAAGCGAAGGGCTATGAAGGCTGGGAGGGAGCCAGAAAGGGGTGTGTGTCAGATAGAAGTCAGTCAGTCAGGGCGGGAACTGGAGGCCTCCTAGCTGAAGGCTAACTCTGCCTGTAAAAGAGATTGAATAATCCTGTAAAGCTTGTAAATAGAAAGACACTGGTGGTGGGATAACTGTAGGTAAATAAAGACACGGGTGTTGCACAACCCTGAAGCCTCTCTGAGCCTTATTGGGGCAGCAAGGGCCTCAAGTAGAGGGGTGGGTTGTGAACCCTGTTACAAACATCCAGTGCAATAGGGCACCACTTCTGACGGGCCTCTGTGAACTAATGCACTATGTCATCAACAATCATGTTAATATGGCATAGTGGCTTAAAGTAATTTATGTAACCAATTGCTGTATTTGTAAAATGATTAGAACAACACTTACAGAACCAATAGTATTTCCCAGGGATGTTCTGATAGCTAATTAGTATTTGTAAAAGTGCTTTGAGATCCTTGGATGAGAGGAGCTATATCCGATCTTAGCAGGCCCTTAAGCATATCCAACCTGTTTTACCGAGCTCTATTTATGATGATTAAAGAAAGGGGTCCATAATCCTTTTACGAATATCATTCTTTTAAAAAGATGCTGAAATCTTCTTTCCTTTATTCCAATTAATGGGCCCAATCCTGTTCCTACTGAAGTTGATCAGAAAATGTTCACTGAGTTCAATATTAGAAGGACTGGGCCCTATGCATATATCAAATGTATTTTCATTATGCTATTCGATTCTTAAGTGTGGTGTGAGATGGATGTAACTGCCTGTGTCATTTATACTGTTTTCTTTGTTGATGACCTCACCAGTGCATTAGCTGAAGTGCCTGGATCTTAACATAATTGTTTCTCCTTTCACTATGGGAATAACTGCATAATCGCAAAAGGTCAGGTCACATCAGCTTAGTCCAATAAGACAGAGTCAAAACTGGTTTTGATGGTTCTGCTTTGGAACATCTTCTAATTAAATTCAAATACAAGCATGTAAACACCATGGAGGAAGAAGAATTGTTTAGGGCTATAACTAGCAGGAGTGGGATGAGATTAAAGCAAAGAAAAATGTAGCTCAGATATCAGAATAAAAATCTTTATGGTTAAATCTGTAAGACTGCAGACTATTCCCCCCAGAGAAGTGAAAGATTCATCATTTGAGGCATTTAAAACTCCACTGTCCAAATCACTGGAGAATATACTGTAGGGAGCATTTCCACCTCCGTTTTCTGTGCAATTCATTTTAAAGCTATTGTATTTGCTGGTACAATGCTGCTTTCTCACTGTAAGATTCTGTTATTTCACTGTCACTGATACCATTATTACCATTATCTTAAAAACAAGTCAAAGCTTAGCTGCAAATATGCATTTCATTAGTCTTTTTTTACTAGAATCTTTTTCCAGTTGGAAGATCAGGCTACAGCGATCTAACTAATGCAGCATTGAGAACAGTGAATAAAAATAAATAGGCAGACAAAGCAGCGTTTACTCATTGTTAGGGTAAGTGGGGAGAGGGAGGTCCTAGAGTAAGGGAGGAGAATGAGAGAAAAAGAGACAGTGTCCTTAGGAGAGGAGATAGAAGTGGAAGGTATGGTGGTTCTGGGAGAATTGAAGGGGGTGCATGGTGGGAAGAAGGAGGAGATGGAGAGAGAGAGAAATGAGGATGTGTAGGGGAAAGGGAGTAATGTGATGGGGATTCTAGTAGGATGGAGGCTCTCAAAACTAATCTGGCTTGGGGTTCTCAATATCCTAAAGCAGGCAATTTTAATTTAAACATATAAAGTCAGATTTTTTTCTGGCAGGGAGCAGGGCAGGATGGGAGGGAGACTCAAGAATCATCTCTGATTTCCCCCTCCATTCTAAAGCCATTCATTCGAAAGAAGATTTCAATATGGGGGTCCCCTGTATACATCAGGGGACATAGTGCTCAATGATACATCAATGATAGTGCTCTTTTTGCCTAAACAGTGTTTGTTTTTACAATGACAGGTTATACAGTACACATTTTACACATAAAAGATTGAATAAAATAATGTAGAACCCTACTAACACCATTCAAACACACAGAAATTTTAATACAGTAAATTCAGTAAATACAGTACAGTAATACAGTTTAAAACGGTGTCAATTACGCTAAACTTAGGTAGAGGTGACGGCTGGGTTTTCTTGGGCTGGCTTTTCTGTGGCTGGCTTTTTGGTTGCAGAAGTCTTAGAAAGGATTTTATTGATGTCTGCTCTCCTGCATGAATCTTTGAATGATAGATCTCCCTGTAGCAAGCCACTGCATCATTGAGAGCCCTGGAGACTTTGGCAGACCATTCACGAAAAGGATCACAGCTCTGTATGATTTCCATCATTTCATCCAGAAATCAAAAGAAATGGGAGATATTCTTTGTCGTCAGACTCCTGGCTTCCTGCCCCATGTCATCATCATCATTGTCCTTGCTTTCTTCGGATATCCGTTGTTGGTCCAGCTCAATCAGTTCTTCATTTGTTAGTTGTTCAGCATGAGACTCCAACAACTCCTGTACATCATCCTTCCCGAAGCCGACATCTGACAATTTCTTGCTCAAGAGCAGGAACGGCATCAAATCCCATGAAGCTGTGGACAGCATCTGGCCATGCATGGCGCCAAACGCCATTCATACATTGCGAAGTGACCTCTTCCCACGACACATCAATGTTTTCCACGCCATTCAAGATGTTGTAGGACTTCCAAAACTCCTTTATACTGGGCTTTCCTTCACCTGCCGTCTCCTTAATCAGCATGGAGAACATCCTCTGTAGGTAATAAGCCTTGAACATGGCTGGCAGACGCAAGTACAGTACTGTACAATAGGGGAACGTGCTCCAATTCACGTCAATCCTGATCCGTGCAAATGACGGATATGCAGATCAGGATCAACATAAATCAGAACATGTTCCCCTATTGATGAGCCATGGATATCCAAAACAACCGATAAGGGGAAGATGTATACCGGGATCCCCTGTATGCTGCTGTTCCAGGGTAACTCCTGCAGAATGCAGGCTTAAGATTTTGTTTTTAGAGTCTAATTTTAAACCCATGGTATTTGGATAGATTAGAAATTTAAGCAAAAGAGTTCACTCTTTCCTAGTGATTATTAATTATTATTAGTAGTAAAACATGTGCTTTAGTTTGGCCAAATGCAACGTCTAGGAACGAAGACTGGGGGCTGTAGGCTGGAAAGCAGTGACTCTTAAGGACTTGGAGGCCACAGTGGACAGCCAAATGAATAAGAGCTCCCAATGCAATGCTGTGACCAAAAGGGATAATGTAGTCCTTGAATTAAAAAATGGGGCATATCACATAGAAGCAGGGAGGTTATATCACCTCTCTATACAGCACAGTTGAGCCATTTGTGTTCAGTTCTGATGCCTATACCACACACATCAAAAAGAATGTTGAAAAGACTACAGAGAAGAGCAACAGGATTGATTGGAGGACTGGAAAACATGCTTTACGTTAGGGAGCTCAATCTATTTTGATTATTGAAGAGCAGGTAAAGTGGATCTATAGATCACTGTCTATAAGTACCTACATGGGGAATGGGTTTCTGACAGCTGAGAAGGGCTCTTTAATCTAGCCGAAAAAGGTGTAACAAAAATTGACTGGATGGAAGTTGAAATTTTACAAATTTAAACTGGAAATGAAGTTCATATTTTCAACAGTAGGAGTAATTAACCATTGGCACAACTTATCAAGAGGTGGATTCTCCATCACTTGAAATCTTTAAATTAAGACTGGATGTAATTTGAAAGATATACTCTAGTTCAGCCACACATTATTTGGCTTGGTGTGGGAATTGCTGGGTGAAGTTCTATGGCCTGTATTATGCAGGAGGTCAGACTAGATGATTATAATAGTCATTTTTGGCCTTAAAATGTATGACTCTAATAGTAACACTTTGCTCTAATATAATGCCCTTCATCCAAAAGATCTCAAGTGCTTAACAGACATTAATTAATCCCCTCAATGCCCATGCAAAGTAAATAATTGCTAAACCTACTTTACAGAGATATAAACTGCAGCTCAGAGAAGTTAAATGAATTGTCCAAGGTGTCACAGCATGTGAGTAGCAGAACTAGTAATAGAATAGTTGGAAGTTCTGTTTCCTAGTGCCCTGTTATAGCTACAATGGCTGACAACACTTCTTATGTAGAACAACTTTCACCCTTTCATTTCTTGGCGGAACAATGACAGAAATTGGAAGGTATTCACAATGGTGAAGGACATGAATGTTTCCAAGATATCAATCCTGAATTATCTTCAGAAATTGAGAGATGAAATATTATCCATGAAGGACAGAGACTCATAAAGCATTTCAGCAATGACAGGAAGTGCATTTAATAATACAGTTCAGAGTATTAATATTGTTAGTGTGAGGGGTGCCATGTTTCTTACAGTAGAGAAGAGATAGTACTCATTTGTAATGAATATAGAGTGGATTATTTATTGACAAGGATGCAGACTGACAAGATCTCTCTGGCTCTCCAGATCCCAGCCTAAGTAAATGCAGCTTCAGGCAGTCTAATATCACCACTCAAGGTCTCCATAAATCCTGGCCTGGATTATACAGTCATGGCTTATGCTACATTTGGAATATTCGGGTGAAATCCTTACTTCATTGAAATCAGTGACTCTTTTTGACTTCAGCATTTCACTTTTTTTTTTTTTTAAATTGTGGTATGAGTCTAAAGTCTCAGTCCAGACCATTGTTTTCCCAGTTTATCAAGTTTTATTTTTCCCTGTGTACTTTTCCCCAAAGGCTGTCTTCTAATACTTAGGTTTATATTCCCATGGAGAAACCTGTGACAGCAGGAGGAAAACTCTGTCATTTTCCCCTTGTGATGTTTCCTGCTAAGCATATCTACCAAAGAGAGGGGTTTGGACCCTGTAGAGTTTGCAGCAGAAGGAGATCCCGGGAATCTGTGGAGAAGAAACATGGTGCTGCACTACTCAATGGCACCTGTTTCCTGGTGTGATGTCTCCTACTATTGGCTGAGTCCTCCTCTTGCTGACCAATAGCAGCTGAGAAGTTGATGCAGAAGGAAACAGTCCATTTCTGAGCTGTATTAATGACAAGCCCAATTTCTGTGCAGAAACCTCATGGGATACAGAGGACAGTGCCCCATCTCTATTCCCATCTCCAAACTCCATGGAGCTACAAAGGAGGCATAGCTATGGGATAACATGGAGCAAAGGCTACTGTGAGTAGAGAAATTACCAAATCCAAAATGAGCTCAGATTTGCTTCTACCCATCAGGAAAAGAAAACACTCTTCATGATCTTTAGTTTTTAAAATGTATTTAAAATCTTTGGGTATCTAAAATCTGACACCATGGCTCAGGGTGCATCATCAATGTCCAATTGCTTCTCATTACTGATTGACTAACCATGCACTAGGTCATAGATTCCAAGGTCAGAGGGGACCATTGTGATCATTTAGAACAGGGGTCGGCAAACTTTCAGAAGTGATGTGCCGAGTCTTCATTTATTCACTCTAATTTAAGGTTTCGCGTGCCAGTAATACATTTTAACGTTTTTAAAAGGTCTCTTTCTATAAGTCTATAATATATAACTAAATTCTTGTATGTAAAGTAAATAAGGTTTTAAAAATGTTTAAGAAGCTTCATTTAAAATTAAATTAAAATGAAGAGCCCTCCGGACCGGTGGCCAGGACCCGGGCAGTGTGAGTGCCACTGAAAATCAGCTCGTGTGCCGCCTTTGGCACGCATGCCATAGGTTGCCTACCCCAATTTAGAATGATCTCCTGTATCATAAAGGCCATAGAACTCCAAAATAATTCCTAGAGCATATCTTTTAGAAAAAAATCCAGTCTTGGCTTAAGAATCCACCATAATGCTTGGTAAATTGTTCTAATAAATTTCCCTCACCATCAAAAATGTAGACCTCATTTCCATTCTGAATTTGTCTAGCTTCAACTTCTAGCTTTTCTCTGCTAGATTGAAAAGTCCATTATTAAATATTTGTTCCCCATGTAGGTACTTAGACTGTAATCAAGTCATCCCTTAACCTTTTCTTTCTTAAGCTAAATCGATTGAACTTTGTGAGTGTATCACTATAAGGCATGTTTTCTAATCCTTTTATGATTCTTGTGGCTCTTCTCTGAACTTTCTCCAATTTATCAACATCTTTCTTGAATTGTGGACATCAGAACTGGACACCGTATTCCAGCAGTGGTTGCACCAGTGCCAAATAAGAAGGTAAAATAACCTCTCTACTCCAACTTGAGATTCCCCTATTTATGCATCCCAGGATCTCATTAGCTCTTTTGGCTACAGCGTCACATTGGGAGTTTGTGTTCAGCTATTTTACACTCGCACCTTCAAATCTTTTTCAGAGTCACTGCTTCCTAATATAGAGTCCCCGATCCTGTAAGTATGACCCACATTCTTTGTTTCTAGATGTATATACATTTACTGTTAGCCGTACTAAAACACACATTATTTGCTTGTGCCCAGTTTATTGCCTCTATATTGTTATAGACTTCTTTGCCTGTTGGAATCATCTCATATTTGCATATAATGTCAAACAAAATTGATAGTATAAGACTTTGAATATAATGCACTACTCCATTCCAACTCACTATCAGCAGCATATGTTCTCTCTCTTGTCCATGACCAACTATATTCTTCATATATTCTGCACTATGCATCCTGACTAACCAGGATCTATTATTGGTCATACCACATTCAGTAAATCATAGAACTTTCTTTTAAAATTTTCAGACTCCTTAAATCCATTAAAAATATTTGTGTGTGTGAGTTTGTTGCAAATAAAACATGCTTACTTTGGCGAGCGCAAGTCCTGGGAGCTGACTGGCGCTGCAAAACTGGGAGGCGGGAGACATGGAGCAGTGATGGCGTGCTCGGGGAGGGGGCGTAGCAGAGGTGAGCTGGGGTGGGGAGCCCTGCGGCAGCTTCCCTCCCCCCCGCCGTGAGGCTCCCCCCCCATGGCAGCTACTCACCCCCCCAGCCCGGGGAGCCCTGCGGCAGCTCCCCACCCCAGCTCACCTCTGCTCTGCCTCCTCCTCGAGCACGCCGCCCCCGCTCTAATTCTCCTCCCCTCCCAGGCTTGCGGCGCCAAACAGCTGATTGGCGCCGTAAGCCTGGGAGGTGGAAGAAGTGGAGTGGCTGCTGCGCTGGGAGAGGGAGTCTGAGCTGCACGTGTCAGTGCGCCACCGGCAGCCCAGCCCAGGAACGCTGTTAAAAAAAAAAATTGGGGGCACCGCTTTTTGGCGCCCCCAAATCTTGGCGCCCTAGGCAACCGCCTAGTTTGCCTTAATGGTAGCACCGGCCCTGGTTAAGCTGCTGCTCTTTTTGAACACATGCTACCAAATTACAGCCAGGCAGCCTTTATTATAAATTAGTGACAATATCAAAAAGAAGCTAAGAAGGATCACAATATCTCTCATGTGTAACCTGACTTGCTATTAGTGCAGTTACTTAAATGAGTATAAGTAACAAGGATAAATACAGGAGATGAGGAAAGCGAGAAAGGGTAGTGGAAGGTTCTTGGGAAAACAATATAAGGCATCTGTCTTTAGATTCTCTAAAAGACTTGTCTGCAGGGGTCCTATTATGTTCTAACTTTTTTAAAAAAAAATACTTACAAGTAGCTTTAATATATTCCATCCAACCAACTATGCTTAGAGAAAATAATGAACTGAATAGTGATGATACTTTGAAGGGATTAACTGATTGCTGCGGAACAAACTAAATCAACTGCAACTAAACCAAGAACCTACTGGACTTATTATTTACAGTTGCTACCAGACAAAAAAGCAATATAGTCAAAATTAAGTAGTCTTTTTTTGAAAATTGTAGTTATTTTGATAAACAGTGCTGTCAAAACAGCAAACGTGAATGCCACAAACTCTAGATCATTCACTTTCATGTAAGGTTTGCAAGGTTTCTAGTGAGAATACTTCATAGTTAAGGTATGTCTTCCCTTGGGGATCACACAAGCATTTAATTTTTGTTCTGGCATTGTGCCTATTGTGTTTGAGGTTCTTTGGAGAAGTGGAATTGATGACCACAAAGGAAAAATTGAGAGTTACTTATTTTAAACCACTATTATAACCTTTTAAGTTTTTCAGGAAAAATATGTTTTCTTCCATATATAAAAAAGAGGCTTTACTGTGAAAAGGTTTCAGAGTTCCATATTTATCCTACCAGTAAACATTCCTATCAGGCTTTGTATTGTAAGGCTATCTATTGTGTTATGATAGTATCCTTTGCTCTTCTGCCCAGTTACATTAAACTATTATGAACTATATTCTCTTGATTTATAACATATAAAATGTCTGTTGGCAAGTATAATTTTACAGGCAACATTTGATTTTTCACATAGCCCTTTACATTGTTAATGGCCATTTATTGTGCTTTTAATCAATAATTATTTCTCGATAACATGTGTAAATTTACAACACATATACAGTAACACCATCTTTAGCAGTAAACCCTATAGCCTGTGCAGCAGCAAATGACCATATATTGTGAGGTACGTGCATAGCAAGAGAAATCCTGCTGTGGCAGGCTATCATGACACTTGCTGGTCTGGCTCTATTTGCTACCTTGTTGCTGTTGCCATGGCCTCTGTCATGAATGACTTGCATGCTGCTTTGTTGGCATCTTGCATAGTTATATCATGGTTGCACATACACTTTTCTAGTTTTCCATCTTAGTGTCCACCTTACTGGACACATTCAGCATCTTACAGAATCAAGCAATTTGTGTTTAACCACACACTGTTGTATGTTGTGGTAGAATATCATATTTACCTCAACACTATGTGAAATGCTGCTTGTGCACTATATTTGGATAAAGTACACTAATTTAGGAAGGAGAATTAATATGATAATGGATATTTCCTTAAAAATTACTTCCCAGAACTGTGTTTAAGGATATTTCCCATCATCTTGGGAACTCTCCAGCTCGCAGAAAGCTTGGTTCTTTAGACCAGTGCTTGTAGCCAAATGACTTATATTGCTTAGATGGAAGAGCTGACTGCCTCCAGCGATAGGAGCTTGGCACAGCAGCTTCGCTGACCTGGCCACTAAAGAGCAGGTAACATTGTTAGAGAAGAGGGACCTCAGACAAATTGGAAAGATCTGGTCTAACATTTTAGAAACTTTTGATTAATTCCTAGCAGATGGAAACTGAGCTTTCGATCTCCTTTACCCTCTCCTGACTGCTCTTCCTTTCCTTTCCCTCCAGTGCCATTCCTTTACTTTATTATTATTTTTTTTTAATGGAGATATCCTATCTCCTAGAACTGGAAGGGACCTTGAAAGGTCATCGAGTCCAGCCCCCTGCCTTCACTAGCAGGACCAAGTACTGATTTTGCCCCAGATCCCTAAGTGGCCCCCTCAAGGATTGAACTCACAACCCTGGGTTTAGCAGGCCAATGCTCAAACCACTGAGCTATCCCACATATAACAAGTATGTGAATATGCCATGTGTGAAGAGATGATGATGATGATGATAATATACCATGTAAATCTCTTCTGATGAAACTCAACTACAAATCATATTCTAATATGTTAGAGAAATATTGAACTGGTCAAACCTTAACTGCATTGAAAAATGTTCTTATTTTTAATGTGTTTTTGCCCTAGAGCATCACATTCTGATTTTTTTCTGAAGTAGGGTCTAGTAATAGGGGAAAATGAATTGTTATAATCCTGTTTCATTGCTCAGGGAAAAAGTGGCAATGTTTGCACAATAGATAACATCGGTTGTCACTCAAAATGAAAACCTTTATACTGTCATAAAAGATAGCTGATTTCATCAGCAACCTCTACAGTGACATGATTTTCTACTCTAAGTGCCTCCTCCGTATCCCGGTTGACATAGGATTTTAGAAGTGTAAAATAATTAGTTTCTTTTCTTTTGTTTATGCAAAAATGCTAAATGCTGTTATACAAATAGAATGCACAGTAGATTTTGTTAGATATTAATAATCGCCTTTCATTAAGAGATCTTATTTTGGAATTCTCTTCACGATCACTATTCTTCTCTTTTATGACTTATCATTAATTACTCAATTCTTGACTTCTGTGCTCCTCCCTTCAATTGTAAAATATTAATATATTTCACATCTATCCTTTATTCATCTATAGCTAAATTCTATAATCTTTGGTGACTTCGTCACTTTGAAATTGAAGTCTGATATATTTTGATTCCAAGAACACCTTTCAAAATTCAAATAGATGACATGTGCCTTTCAAATATTTGTGACAAAGATCCAAAATGAAGGACTGCAAAACAAACATCAAAATAAACCTTGAAAAGGTGTGGGATTAATTTATTAAATATGTATGAAGATTTCTATAACTTTGTTTTCAAGAACCAGCATTTTCTTATGTCAATTTACAGTAAACAATGAAATTATACTAGATTTGTGTGTGTAGAAGCTAAATTAGGGTCTAACATGTATAGAATAATTCACGATGAAACATTTGAAAGAGAAATTGTGAGCTAACTTTTCAAAAGGAAGTACCTCCTGTATTACCCCAAGGACATACACAATTTAGTGACCCTATCCACCTTGTAGTTGTGGGATTAGTAAAATATAAGATAAAATTCTAACATTTAACGCATTTGGATCTCTTAAATTATAGCACTTTGTAGCTTATGCCACTATAGATGGTCAGGGGAGCAATATTAATTTGGAATTGGTGCAAGCAGACCATGGCATGCATACCATGGAGATATCCTGGAAAATGAATGAATGAAAACATTTCAGTCTCATCAAGATTACAGCCTATCCAAAGACTGGTTTGGACACTATATTCTAATACGTTAGAGAAATATTGAACTGGTCAAACCTTAAGTAACTTAACTGCATTGAAAAATGTTCTTATTTTTAATGTGTTTTTGCCCTAGAGCATCACATTCCGATTTTTTTTCTGAAGTACAACACCACATAGTATTTTTAGAATTTGCCTTGTCACTGATTTTATATTTATTTCATATCATGTTCATAATCAGACAGACCTTCTCCGTAACATGAACATGCTTAGACCTAGAATCAGATTGAACAAATGTCTTGGTGCCAATGTACAAAAGAGACCATATCCAAAGGGATCATGTAACTTTCTTAGCATTAGCTACCTCTCAGATAGGCAACAACTCGGAAGGTGGAGCTGCCTAACTATGTGCCAGTAGTCTGTAAAACCTACCCGTGGGAAGAGAATCCACTTGTTCCCAATGTTCTATATCAGGGCAAGCGCCTCCACTGACAAGAAAGCAGAGCTGCAGAAGCAGCTGCATGATCCATAGTAACCTGCATTGTTTCACCTGCTGTTCTTCCCCTCCCCCCCCCCCCCCGTTGTCTCATCATCACTAATGTGAGTAATGCTGGTGGTGCAGCATGAGGAGAGAATGGTGCCAAAGCCTATTATTTAGCTATGCACTCAAGTTAGGCATGAGCAAGCACAGGATTTTGCAGTAAATACAAACTATTTATGTGTTGTTGGATTGTAATTCATAGGTGAACAAGGTCAACAGGAAAACTTGAGGAAGTTTTGCAAACTGAATTGGTAGGGTTTCTTCATCTCTAACTATTAAAATGTATGAAGAATTAAAGGGTATCTTGATAATATTTTTAATTTCCTAATAATGTTTAGGCTTCATGAGCTTTTATCGCTAGCTATTTTCTCCCTTGTTACAAAAGTAATTTGTTAGAACAAAGAGGGAAAAGGACTATTACATATTCAGACTGTGAAAATAAGAACAAAAATGGAAAGAAACATGACCATACTGTTCGTGAACAAGTCACTGATCAGTGTACCTAAGCATTTCTCCCTGAGTTTGGTGAAAACACCTGAAAAAAATGAATTCTTTGCATGTTGTTTCCTTTAACTGAATGTTCCCAGCAGCAGCTGGTGACCTCTGAAGCTGCATGGATGAACGGGGCACAATATTAATGCTTAGTCTGCGTTAAGCCTCTCTCCTGCTTTTCTTCCATTGCTTTACATTTTGTCTCACTGGGTGGGTTTTGTACATACCTCTGAAAGTGGCCTGGACCATCTCCAGCCACTGAATGCTTAAAATGTACCCTGAAAAGCTAATTCTCCTTACTTTGTAAATTCTGAAGGAACAGATTCCCTGTGTGGGCCCTCAGAAGATATGTAACACATATCCCTTAAAAACATCACTTGGTCAAACAGCATCTCTGACTATTTACCTGCTTGTTTATCTGGTTGGTGAGCCTTGATCCTGAAATGACTCCACACCTGCACACAGCTTCATAACTTCAACGGAGTTTTCACCATGGGGCTGCCTTTACAGACCCATAATCTCAGACCTTCAATGGTGCTTCATTCCTTGGCCTGCCTGCTGGATCAGGGCTATATACAACAAGCTGTCTAAAAGTTTTCCCAATGTCTAACTTTCATTTATTTTCACATATCTATTTTACCACCCAGACAATTCAGTTTAACATAGTCTTTCTTAAGACTAAGAGGTCTTTAATGTAAGAACTGTTCATTAAATGTAGTCTTACATGTAGTGAGTCATAATCAATTAATCCTACAAAGAAGGTACTCTTTAATTTCTTAATCTTTTTTATTTAAAAAGAGTGCATATGGGGAGAAGTAGAATGTATGGGCAAAAGGAAGTTAGAGGACTGTCTAAAAACTATGGCTTCTGTTGCTTAGCCACAACAGCCTGAACTGCATCAGCTGGTTTGTTTTACCATACATTTATTCTCATTGATTCATCATTAATGACAAATCAAGACAGCTGAACATGACTTCCTTGGGTGGCCAGAGAGACTAAACTGAAGATTTAGACTGGATAGAGAAGCAAACTGTTAGTTTAATATTTTCAGCATGGTAGGATACAGAATATTGTAATTTATCAGTAAAACCCACATGATATTGAAAGCAATTACACTTTTCATTTGACAGCTATTTCCAATTTTACATATATTCTGTGATGATATAATTTCATATGGAAAGATTTTCCAAAGAGTAATCAGGTGCTTAACTCCCATTAATGGCTCTGAAAATCTCCCCCGTAATGCTTTGTATATCAAGTTTCGTTGAAAAAAATGTTTAAGATGCCAGTTTAAAGTTCAGGGAAATGCTCTGCTTTCTTCTCAAAGGTCTTTCGTGATATATTTAAACTATAACGTTTCCAGTCTAGCAGGCAAATAGACATGTGCAGAAGATGTCTATCAACCACTCTGTTCTCTTTTTCTAATTGGTGAGTTCAAGTGCTTCCGGGTGCTCAGACAGATACACAGATTTTGTACTGACAAGTTGAAATAGAAACAGTGTGGATGGTTATTGATAACTTTCATTAAAGGTATAAATAAATTCCAAGAATAATTTGGCAAAAGAATAGGCAGGGTTTCTGGGGGTGTCAGACAGCTGTTGAGAACAGCACCTGGTGAAAACACAAATGAAAATTTGCAAAAATATTATTATGATAATTTTCATTTATGCAGCTCTTTTCAATTGAGGATCTCAAAGTAATTCATCTGAAAATCTACAACCATTAATTAATTGAATATCAGCACATTCTAGTGAAATAGGTGTATCTATACTAGCATTTTTTAATACATGGGGATACAGAGGCTGAGGGGTTAAGTACATGGCCAAGGCCACACAGTGTCATTGAAAGAATTGCAAATAGAGTCTTCAATTCATCCTCTGTTCTAACTAGTAGAAAATGTAATTAAATATTTGAGGCAGGTTTATCTATGATCATTGGATTCTCTACTTTTCCACAAAATTATACACACTAAAAAAAAAAATGAAATAAAAAATCCATGTATACATTACACACATGCTTTCTCACTTAGGTAAATGCATCTCTAAGAGGGGAAAGAAAAAAAGAAAACAAATCCTTAAGTCAGAAAATCACCCAGCAAGGAAGGCTTTTATCTGGCTCATGAATATTTGCCTATGCTGGAATC
This sequence comes from Emys orbicularis, assembly GCF_028017835.1. Lineage (NCBI taxonomy): Eukaryota > Metazoa > Chordata > Testudines > Emydidae > Emys > Emys orbicularis. Next base: position 67,533,231 of record NC_088688.1, on the reverse strand, counting down.
AAATAATGAATACACTTCCCTGTAAAGACCTGAATTATTCTCTCTAACATTATTATGTATGCCTTTGATACTACTCACGTTGTATGAAAAGTATGTTCAAGATTTTGTTCTGTATTACTCTTTGACAGCCTACAGCGTCAGGAGTTGCAGTAAAATAGGGGAGGATTTATAATTATTAATCATTTTGTTCACTTATTAATTTTAAAAACAGTCTCAACTACAAGTTTTGAAAGTAATACTTCAGTAGTAGTTTTATGGGATCAGGAAGGGATTTTAAAAATGTAAGAAAATGTGATGTTTGGAAGTTCTGAAACAGACATTTCAATGTTTGCAATAGAAAAACAAAAGCTGGGCTTTTAATATATATTGTTCTTCATAAAGAACATAAGATAAGTTACAGAGAGTCCACTAAGAGAGTCAGCTATATAAATAGGATCTTGTTTTAGGTTAAACCCAATAAAATTCCACTTAAACAAAAATGTAATGAAAAAATCCCCCTCCCTTTCTACAGAACATACACAGAAAATTCTTGAAAGTTACACTGTTTGCAGTTTTAAACTGATTCTGCAGGGGGTCAGTATTTCTTAAAGCATTTCTCTGCACTCTCGTCCATTTTTAATTATAGATAAAATTCTAGTGGTCAGTCCTTTCCCCAGTGAAGTCATCAGCTTCAGTAGGAGCAGGATTGGGCCCCAGTTGTTTACTCTTAAAATAGGACACAAAATTTATACCTCAAAAATCAACACTGCAAACCAAAAATGCTATACATATGCTACAGGAAAAGTTTTAAGGTGCTCTGTCTTATTGTTTATATTTGTGCATTTAGTAACACCTAACATCTGGCACTTATGAAATATACAAATTATTTTAACAGAACTGCTTGCATAAATCAGACAGGAAGGATTTGGCTCAGTATGTAATTCATACCTGTTTAAATGTCCAACTATTGCTCTTGATTAATGGTTCAAAACAATTAAAATACTGTGTAGTTACTTAAAAGTCCATGAAAAGCCAAGTATTTCTCTGCAGCTTTCTCAGGTATATTAAAGGAAAACCCATTGTAAGTGTAAGTCTAAAGCTAGTCTTAGTTATGTACTTTACATTATTTCAAGATACCTAATCAGTTAGCCTAATGCTTAACAGCAGCACAGTATAACCAAGGCAGTTAAAATGCTATGTAACTGCCAGAAAACACATATTACAAAATTCATATTTAAACATTTGTTAAGATTGTCAAGCCGGGGATAAGGTGGCGGCTATGGAAGCCATTCATCAGCCAATTCAGATCTATTGCTTGTAAACTTGGAAATACTTTATTCAAAATAGTTTAACTGAACTTAATACTGAACAGTTCCCTGTTAACAATCCTTATGATTCCACTAAATGCATACAAGGCCGAGGTGCTTATTGGAATGCAGTAGTAGTTTACATCTTTGACGTCAATAATTGCTTAATCATGCAACTACAAAAGGGGGCATTAGACAGTGGATGACATCTTGTTGGATGTTAGATATTCAGTATGCGCACATAAATTGCTCATAGAATCATAGAATATCAGGGTTGGAAGGGACCTCAGGAGGTCATCTAGTCCACCCCCCTGCTCAAAGCAGGATCAATCCCCAACTATTTTTTTTTTGCCCCATATCCCTAAATGGCCCCCTCAAGGATTGAACTCACAACCCTGGGTTTAGCAGGCCAATGCTCAAACCAATTCAGTTCACTCGTCAAGTGGGGAGAATATTTTCCTGTCTCACACGGGTGCAATGAGGACGAATACAGTAAAGATTGAGAAGTGCTCACATACTATGGCAATGGGGGCCATATACAAGTGCCATAGATAGATACATGTGTGTAGCTCCATTCAAGTTGCACAGGTGTGAGTGAGGTCTTAATCTGAGGAAAGTGGCACAGAATACATTTCAGCTAAAGGAGGGTAGAGCTGTCAATCATTATGTAGTATAGATGGGCTTAAAAGCAAGCATCCATACTGTGATAACAGCAGACAATAGGCATTAGGCAGCCCACCTGAGACTAATGAGAAATATCAGCGATGTAGGTCTAATTCAAAATGAATTGAAGCTATATGGAAAATCTCCTTCATGAAGTCCCAAAGCAGTAGTCTAGGTTTCATTTTCATTGCAGAGAACTAAGGACTAGGACTATGAAAAAAAAATTCTAGGATAACCTGTGGAACTGAAGTCCATGCCTTTGACTATACTAGAAAAAAAATTATATAGTGGCTGATGATCACCAAACATCAGTTGCCTTACTCTGCCTGTCTAAATGGGGCTGATGATCATTTTTACTGATAGAGAGGAAAGGGCTAATCTCTATTAAGCAGGTGTTTCTTTCTGTAAGTTATTTAGCAAACAGTTTAGCCTCATTTTCACTAACATGTTTTAAATATATTTAAATAAGAATGTAAAAGCTTTAAAGGGGGACTTTTTAGGACTGTGGTAATTAAACTTTAAAATCTTATCAAATGGAAATAAGCTTTTGCTAATAAAAGAATTAAGAAGTTCTTCTTCCATTCACATGGAAGGCACTAAAAAACACATATTGCCTAGGAAATAGGCTGCAAAACCAAACAGTATTACTTGTAATAATTCTTGGTCACTTCTTTGTGGAAAGAGTTCCTTCAGTGTTTGGAGTTTAGCATCTCTGATGTCTTCCTCCTCATCCATGTCTGGCAACTGGTCTGCATCATTTGTATATGTAAATATAGGTGGTACATCTTCAGCCTCTTCATCATCAGACTGTTCAGAGATTATTTGCAAAGAGAAGTAGACCTTTCAGTCACTAAAGAATTATTTTTAAGAGACTGTTTTTGTTTTGTTTTGGTTCAAAGTGCTTGTTTCTCTAATTTTCTGCATTGTCTATAAACTAATAAAATATAGCCATCTACAGTTTATTAAACAAAAGCAGGTGGGGAGAGGGAGACAGTACCATGACAGCTATGTCTTTCTGCTACAGCCAGATATTCTCACTTTTTTACAGTTACAGACAGTATTAATTTTACTCACTTTACTTGTGTTCTGCACCTCTCTATTGCTGTTAGTATACAAAGGGTCTGGTCCTGTATACCTTGCAGAGTATTGGGTGTGCAGGATTGAACCTCAGTGGAAATATAACAGACTATCTATCAAAAATGGCTTAACTAAAAAGTCAGCTTTTTCCTACAATATTTCTTACAAGACAGCAAGGGAAAAATAAATTAAAGGAGCAAAAGCCAACCACTTTTCTTTTTAGCTGTAGTTAAGGAGATCCCTTGAAAGGGTCTATAATAAGATTTCTTGCCCAGACAATGCAATGATTTCTGTGTATAATATTACTATTATCAAAATAGTTAAAGGAAATTTAACATAAGATGTATCCATTCACGCACAAAGAACTCAGCCCAAGCTATCAAAATTTGGGAAGCCTACAAGAGTGACAAAAATAATAAAGGTCAGAAAATTAGAAATGCTATTTTTTTTTATAAAATAAGAAGTACTTAGCTTTTTGGGGGTATTTGTTACTTCTAGAGTCTTTGACAGTTTCCGCCCCCCAGGAATATTTCATGGGCTGCAACATGTTAGAGTAGAAGGCTGAAGGTAACCCTGGTAAGTGACAGTTAGGTAAATCTTTTTAAATACATGATAATGAAGTAAAAACAAACAAACAACCACTAAAGCTGTAACTTTTGTTTAGATAGATTTTTTTAAATAGTTCAAGTGCTATTAGTCCTTGTCTTGTAATTGAAATACATACTTTTTTAAATGTGGCATTTAATATCCATTCACAGCTTCAAAATATTTTTATGTAATAGAGTGTATACAAATAGAAAATATTAATCTAAATATACTTTAGATGTAGAGAAAAATGCATAAGATCAAAGCCTAAATCTAGAGCAGCTGTGAATACTATTTAAATGAGGGATTTTTACTCGTTTAAAGGGAAACACACAACAAAACAGAGAAATTTAAGTGGCGTTTGACCTATTCTTTTTATTTGATATTTCAGACTAGTTTAGACCCATAGACTAATCCAGTGTGTGGACTTTTATGGGGCTCAGTTTTCTAGTCTGTTTAAGAAATACCAACATGAAGTGCGGCATTGTAATCTACCACTGGAGGGAGTCTGGGTGCTTTCAAACAGCTCAAAAGCATCGGGAAAACGGCGAGCCACACGGGGAGACTGAATGGGCACGGGAGAGAAGGACATGGTGAGAGAGGTTTTTATTGAAGCAACAGAAAATACACAGGGGCAGGCACGATTTCAGTCCAGAGCTAAAGGTGCTTGGTTCAGAAGAGACAGGAATACGTGAGAGGGACCTGGCAAGGGGATTCTCTTTGGTAACTGTAGTACTGTGACCCTTCGCAGTAGATGCCACCTCTGTCTATAGAAAGAGGGCAAAGCCCTCGTCCACAACTGTTGTCCCATTCAGCCAACATCTTCTAGAGGCTTTTGCAAACTTCGGAGCTAAACGTGTTTGTAGCTTGGGGGGGGGGGGGGGTTAGTGGAAGGTAAGAGGATGTGTGTCTGTATAGACACAACACACCCCTTTAAATTAGGGATGGAAAAGCTCACCTGATCTATCTCCCTGCCGGTGCAGCATAGCACATACAGCTGGTGCATAGTGATGGCATTTCTGCCCTTTGAGAGATGTTAATGAAATAGAGCTGAGTAGTTCCATTATTATTAGCTCATCCTCATAGTTTACACGTAGAACTTGCAGTGTTTTTTGGCGGTTCATTTTGCCGCATTAACACCAGCTCCACCGACGCGGGGTTACATTTGTGTCTGATCATTGTCCCATGAGATATTTAAAGGACACGCCCTATTATAAACTCTCAGTTGAATAAACTACTTTAAAGACACACACAGCCGTTTAGCAAGCCAAAATACAATTGTTGGAAGAAGATTAAAGGCAAAACAAAGCAGAGGAGAATCTGTTTTCCAGACTGCTAAACAACCGCACGATTTTAATTTGATTATGTAATATTTAAGATTAGAGTTGCAATTTGCAAACCAATTCAATTGGTCCTGTCACATCTCATCCAGTAACAGCTGATGTCAGATCCCCGGTGGCGTATAAATCATATATTTAAATCTAAACTAAGTGATGAAGGCGCTTTATTGCACGATTGAATTATTTTCTACACTCCTTTCAGTGACAGCTGTCCACTCTTAAGGATGAGTTTATGGGCGTGTATGTGAGTGAGAGGACCCCTAGACAGAGCCTGTGTTGAAATGGTTACATTTAGCAGCAAGACCATACAGGGACCACTGGGATCTCCTTGTAATTCAATTAGTCAGGTTTCAGGAAGGTGGGGCTGGATAATATTTTGGCATGGAGTAGGGGAGAATAAGGAAACGCCCCCTTTCTCGCGTTGTAAACCAATCCGGGTGGAGTAAAAAAAGGGAAAAAGCAGTCCGTAAGCAAACAGCAGGCTGTGCTCTGACTGGCTGCGGCGCCACATCCCCCCTCCCTTGCCCAAGTAAACTGCATGCAAAAATCCCACATGATCAACCAGCAGCGCCTGTGCTCCGAGCTAGCTGTCTGCGCCTCCTCCGTGCATCTACTCCTCGCACACACCAGCTTCTAGATCTCTCTTCTGACGCACACGCATGTGTATGTATGTGCGTGTCTCTATATACCGTGTATATATCTATGTAGCTGTCTGTTGCACACGCACATGCACACAGACACCCAGCGCGCTAGGCTCCCAGATTTTCCTAGGCTGCTGATGTCGGATTTACAGGCAGTGAAGGGACCAGCATTGCAAAAGGGGGCGTGACAGTTTAAATATCCCCCCCATAAAACATTTTTTTTTTTTTGCGAAACTGACTTTTGCCCCCACCCCCCGCCGCTGCATTCAAGTTTATTTGCTTGCTAGGGCGGAATATTTTTTCTTCAGAGGGAAAAGCTGCCGGGCAAGACCAAGACAGGTTTGATTTGTTTTCTGATGTAGTCCTCTGAGGGGTGCTTGCTTTCCTCCCCCTTCCCTCGCTCTTTCAAACTGTTTCGTCCTTCTTCCCAAGTCGATGGTTCAGGGATGGACCCTGCTTTATTCTAACACAGACGCTTGGGGAAGCCGAAGGAGGAGATTTCTGCTGTTTGTCCTGCGGCTCCAGCTCGTTCCCTGTGCAGAGGAGGCGGCTTGACACCAGCATCACCAGAGGAGTTTGTGGGCTTTCAGTTTCCCCTTCTGCGAGGTTCGGCTGGTTTTACAGCCTCTCTTAAAACACCCTGATTTCCATCTGCTCGGGTCCCGCGCCGCAGTACTGCTTGGATTGGCCGCTTTTTGTGCCTTTGCTGTGGCTCGGTCCGTAGTGCATCCAGCGCCCAGGAACAGGAAGGACAAAAACCCACCCCACGAAGTCTCCTCCAACCAAGATACACACTCTGCTGCAGAGCAGGCTCCCCAACTCCATCCGCGCAGCAGCCGGACTCTTCGGGGCTCGCTTGCTGCCCTTCTGCAGCGGGAGGGCAGAGCGGCAAACTTTGTTCTTGCTGCACGAATTCGCCTCCCGCCCGGCCCAGCTGCCTGGACACATTCCCAGGACCCCGGGGGGGAGGGCGCCAGGGAGAAGATTTGTAGCTGCTGCTTCCCCTCCATCCTCGCGCGCTTACCTGAACCGGTTGCAGCTGCCTCCAGAGCCGGAGGGCTGCGAAGGAAGGACGGACATTGAACCCCCTCCCCGCATGTGCCACCAGCCACCAAGTAACTTTGCAAAAGGCCGGAGAGCGGTGCCTTGAGAGGAGCCCCCCCACCCCCAGCCTAGCGCTAGCAGCCTCCCGGCGCCAGTGTATGTCTCCCCGTGGGCTCCGCACTGGACTCCCGGTGAATGTTCCCCGCCCGCCGCCCGCTGCTGCCGCCGCCTGGCTCGGATCCTACCTCCCCCTGCCGGGGTGACTAAGCTCCAGCGGCTCCTGAAGGGACCCAAGGACACCCCCCCCCCGCACACCCTATTGGGGGGGCGTCTCGCTGCGGCTCGTCAGTGCAGCCTCCTTGTGGTCCCCTCCCTGCCCTCTCTGTGTGTCTGTCTGCGACTCGATTGACTGACTGATCCCCCGGCGGCGGTGTGGGCCGGGACTCAGTGATGTTGCACGTGGAGATGTTGATGCTGGTGTTTCTGGTGCTCTGGATGTGTGTGTTCAGCCAGGATCCCGGCTCCAAGCAGGATCGCTGTGCCGTCTACTGGAACAGCACCAACCCCAGGTAAGAAGGGAGCGGGGCTGGGCGAGGGGCGGGCGTGGGAGCCGACCCCCTAGCACCCACTGTGCTGGGTTCTTCTCCCACGGAGGGAGTGAGACGCGCGGCTGCTGCCCAGCAGGCATCGGAGTGAGCAGCACTACAGGCAGGGGGAGATCGGAGCGCTCGTCAGGCTGTACACGTGCTCAGAGCAGAGGGGGCAAGGACTGCGAAGGAGAGGAAGGGGCTGGCCCCCCACTTCATGTAGCTGACAGAGAGGGGCTTCTCGGCAGCGCGCTCCGGGGCTGGAGTATGAGGCTCTCGACCACTGCCTGGAAACCTACTTGTTTGCAAGAGGGGCGAAAACTTTCTTCTTCCGGCTGCCTTAAGTGCAGCAGGAGGGAGAACTCTTAGTTTGGATCTTCCCGGTTAGCCATAGCAAACAATATTGCATCAGGCTAACTGCCCCCAAGTGCTTGGCACTCTGGTTTCCTTAGAGTGTCAAATAGTGATACTTTTGTATCAAAGTGTAGGTGCAGCATCTACAGTTAATAAACTCTGGGAATAAGTGTCTGTACATATATAGGCATACGTGTAAGCATATCCGTTTATAAACACTTTTAAATCTAATTCCCTATTATAGCTAGGTCATGGAACCCATTTATACTGACCTCTGCTGCAGGGAAACTCTTTATAATTATGTGAAATGAAAGTCCTGCACTGTTTCACTATAACCTAGACGGCAGTGCACTGAACCTGTTTCTAGTGGATTTGTTCTCTCTCTTTCAGTGTGTGTGTGTGTGTGTTGATGTTGGGGGTGGGGGAATGACTTTTCTGTAAGAGGGAAATGTTTTGCCTGGATTGAGATTGTAGAGGAGCCTGGAGCTGGCTTCCTGGCAGCCACATGTGGCAGCTGTTCCATGTCAGGGCTTCAGAGATGGAGTAAAGGAGCAGCTTTCCTCTCAGTGAATTTATGTAAGCTGGTTAAGTCACATTAACGGAGCAAAGAAGCCTCCAACTTCTAAAACTTCAGCACTTGTAGATGAGTCCAGGATTGAACGTTTCCCATGGAAAAGGGCAGCTTCTCTTGCTCAAGTTGTCATATCAAATTCAAGTGCAATAGTTAGTGATGGACTCACAATAAAAGGGGCATCTGATGGTTTAGAACTACATTTATAAATGTTGGCTGGTGGTGGGGGGGATGGGGGACCAGTTGTTCACTGAGCCACTTAGTGAGAATCAAACTGTTCTTGAATTATAGTTGACAAGACAAATAGAGCCCAAGCTTTCCAGTTGGGATTGTGCTAAAAGATTTTTTTTGTACCCCTGCATGTTTTTCAATAGTGTCGCTATAAATGAAAGATAATTTTTTATTTAAAAACTTTCTATTCATAATGGTAAATGAACCTTCTTTGAAATAAGAGGTTTTATTTAGGATCTAGCAGTGTTCCTGTTATTTCCCCTTTACTTCAGTATAATAATATTTCAGTCCTGTTCCAAATGGTATCCATATGTTTCGGTAAAAAGTCACCTGTTGTATTTTTGTCTTTGTTAAAATAAATGTGAGCATTTTAACCTGTCAAGCTAGTCAAAGTAAATTTGAGGACATTTTACTTTAGGTTATCTCTGTTTTATGTTTCTGATACTGCTGTTTGGTTTGAGATTAGCACATTGATTTTTTTGTTACATGTCATGTTTTTTAATACATCTGCATTGCTTGCAGAATACTCTTGTATTCTGTATATCATTGGCTTCAAAATAGGTGATACCAAAGTTAACCAGCAGAATTTTCAAGTGCCCGGAGTTTGCTAGTTAGCTTAGTTCTTTAATGTTATGCTTGTGGTGGCAGCTTTTCAGTTAAGTTAAACTTATGTAAAAGAAGGGTGACAGAAAATAATGATTTATCTGGATAACTTTTTAGTTGTGATGCGTAACTATCCTTTTTTTTCTCTTTAAGCTGTCGCCATAGGCATAACATTAAAGTACTATTAGAGTGGAATTAAGGAAGGTCCTACCTCCCATCACACTTAGATACAATTTTTTAAAGAGGCATATGCTTTAAAATATATGTCTCATCTAACAAAGTTTTCTTAAAATAAAGTTGAAATGAAACACAGTAAAATCATTTTAAAAAAACAACCCTCAAACAAACAATCTTCACCTACTCCGCTGTAAAGAGAGATAAATATTTGAGGGAGTAAATTTGACCAAATGAAAGGCACGTGTTGCTAGTATGGAGATTTTTTTTTTTTTAAAACAAAGTCTACAATTTTAACTTTTCTGCTTCTCTCTGTGTGGTTATTATGCATGGTTTGTAAATAGGTGAAGATACTTGAAAGTAGAAATAATATTTAATGTGACAATAAGTAGTATGTATTTAATGGGTCTCTTTGTAATGCTTTTATTAAACTTTGTAATATTACATCACTGTAAAATGAAAACCTTTTCTAACTTAAACTTTCAACATCTGCAAAGAAAACTTTGTTTTGTTTTGCTAAGCTTCAAAACACAGGAGGAGCATGAGTTCATTACAAATTATTTTAAGCCATCTCTTCTTAAAAAACAAAGCAAAACTAAACCAAAAACTCTTTCTTGATATCTTAAAATAGGAAGCAGGTTTTTTTTAAGTATCTGTTTCTATATGACATGTTTGTTCAAGAGTTAAAAATGTGGTAAAGTTATAACGAGCTCAAATATGCTACTCTTCTGTTTTACAGAGTAGTGGCAGTAAAAATCTGTATTTTGTCCATGCCTATCAAGTTCCTCGATCTTGTGCTATAAAAACAGGCAAACATCTGTTTGGATAAACATAAGAGGATGGGAGGAAAAATTGCTTTGTATTTTGTATTGCCTCTGTCAGGATCTAAGTTCAGAAGGTAAAATTCAGTCTGGTTATCAAAATTTTAAAATTAGTCAGTTGTTCAATAGTAATAACTTGTCAGTAATTTTTCTTTCTATGTCAGAGGATTGACTGCATTTTGTTTTTACTAACATGTGGCAATCAAAAACAATACCTAATTGGATAATAACGATCTGAATTGGCAGGTGAAATAATGTTTTATTTCTTTGACCTCTAATATAGCCATAGTAGTTTAGCTTACTTTTTTATAATGTTTATCCAAAGTTACCAATCCACTGTGAACTAATAGTCAGTTAAAAATTCAGATTTAAGTTCAAGCGCAAGAAAATAGAAATATGCTCTACAATACAGTTTCTTCAAACCTTTTGAGTGAAGAGATTTTTCATGTACTTCTGACAGCTATATCTTGGTTTTATAGTTGCTAACCTAACTAAACAACTTATGAAAACAGAAATAATTTCTATTATTATTATTATTAAAAAGTCATATTAACAATCTGATGAGTGGTGCAAATAGATTAGTGCCTCCAGTATGAAACACACTTCCTTTAAATAAAACACCATGAGTATATTATAAAGATTTGTATTGGATATTTTTTGAATAGATGCCAAAATCCTGGTAGAATAGTTAAAAATGTCTTCTGTTATACTGTTAGTATATGAAAGAGTAATATAACATAGTAATTTATTTTTAAATCACCCAAATATATTTTCAGAAAAATCACTTAGAAGTATCATTTTGCTTGCTTCCTACTATGTCACTTTAATTAACAAAATATATGTCTCCTCATAAATACCATACGCTGATTCCAAATAAAAACATGTGTTCCTCTTCTGTTAAACACGAGGCTTTCTAAAATGTGATTAAAATAAGGTTGCTTTATTACATGTGAAACTGTGTGTAAAAACTTGTGGATAGAATATTTTACAATATGTATTCTTGAAAATTTATGCAAGTGCTCTTTATATGTGATTCTGTAGATGTTAAAGTGCTTGTGAATTCTGATCTACTCTTAAAACACGTTAGTCTTACATCTATGACTGCAGAAGTACCACTTCACCGTAGAGAAATAGTAAGAATCTTGTCACAGCCACGTTCCTGTGTGCAATGTTTAACATAATTTTGAGAGTTCATTCAGAATGCAACATATTTATTTCATCTAACTCATCAGTACCATGATGATGATGATGATGATTCAGTCACCGACATTTCTCCCTTTTAGGGCCTGATCCTTCAGTTGCTGAGCGCTTGCCATTGTGAGTAGTATTACTGAAGTCAAATTGGACTACTTGCCGTAGTAAGTGCTACGTGCTGTACTTTTTACAGGATTGCATTTCAAGACTGCAATTTCTGTCTAACTATATAAGTTATTTCAAGAGTTGTGTTGTATAGAATTTATAAATTGATGGTGGTTTCAAAGAATTTTAAATAGTTTGTGTTTCTAGTCAGGTCAAATCTCTTATCACTAATACAAAGGGCCAAATCTTGCTTGTCTCACTCAGGAAACTAATTCTGTTGAAATTAGTGGTGTTTGCATGAGAAGGGTGTATACCGTTGGCCGTAATAAATAAAAATATATGTAATTAAAAATTCAATATAATTATTTGTATTCATGGACTGATCGCTCTAGATATAGATATGTATGTATTGTGTGTGTGTGTGTATGTATGTATGTATACATATGTGGGTCTACTGGAAATTATATAGTCAAAATAATTTTAATCTCTAACTGTATGGTTTTAATAATCATAAGTGATGCCATAATTGGACTCATCAATATTAGAGTTCTCATTAGGATAGTTGCTTGAGGTCTCAAGTACAGAATAGAAAATAAGTGTGTTCCTGTAAATTCCATGACTAGATCAAAATTTCCAAACGCAGGTGTATAAAGTTAGGAAGCTGAATCCATAGTTAGGCACTTAGTCCTTGATTCAGGAAGTATCTGTGTTCACAAAAGCACTTACGTACCTGTTTAAATCCCATTGTAATACACAGGACTTAAGTATATGCTAACAGATAAATGTGCACTTAAGTGTTTTCCTGTATCAGAGCCTGAAAAAAGTGGACTGATTTTTTCAGATTCGTTTTCAGAGCTTATGAGCACCCACAGCTTCTGTTGACTTCTCAAAAATGTGTCATACCTCAGCATGTCTTTATGCACCTGCGTTTGAAAATTTGGTCATAATATGTTGATTACAAATGCACAAGTCGTATGGATGGGTTTATTTTTTAAAATCATGAAATATTCCTGCAGAAATGAGGGAAATTATATGGAAAGGGTTGGAGCTCAGAGAGTGTATAGTGTTCAACTGATCAGTTTGAATCCGTGTTGGGAGCAAAGTGGGGAGAACCAAGGCGTTTGATATTGATAATTTGTTAAACTTCAAAAAGGGCTTAATGCTTTAAGTTCCAGAAGTATTCAGTCTTTCCTTCTTTGGGTATGATATGTCTTGTATTTGGAGGAATAGTTTTATCTGGCAGCTCAAATCCGAAAGACAAAAAGATCTCTGGCCCAATACATTTCTTATGATTAAACATGCACCAGTAGAGACTTCAGTAGTTCATTTCACCTAGTTTAGCAGATTTTAATAATGTTACTGTACCCCTTGTGACTCTGGAAAAAATACCTTTTGGTTGAATCAGTCATGGTGTCCCTCTGTAAAACCTGCACAATGGACAATAGTTTTACAGGCCTTCACCTTTGCAGGAAGGAAATTTAGTTAAGGGGTAAATTACTCTCTTGAAATTCTTCCCATTTAATCTTTTGCAAATGCCTATAGTGAAGGCATTTCATTGCATTCTGCCCATGGCCCTATTTCCTGTTGGAGAAGGATAGATAAAGATGAGCCTTTCTTTTTCTCCCGTGTTGCTATGAACCCAGCAATCTACCAGTGCCATGCTGGGCTGGGAAAATGAATGGATACAATTAGTCCTTCAGGAGTCCTGGCCTTTACAGTCTTAGGGAGGGGCATACATATATACACATACATGAACATAAACACACAGAAGTGTCTTTAAAAGGGGGTGGTGCCGGGGAGAATAGCATAAATGTAACACCAACCAAGAAAAGAAAGGAAATATGAAAGTTTTTTTTAATTAATAAAGATGGCTAAACTCACAGGATGAACAGTTTGTTGTACAAATGGTTTCCCAGCCATCCTCTTCCAATAAAAAAAATTACAATTTCTTATTTGATTAAAAATAAAAAAATATTTGTAAGGTGTGTTTTTTTTAGTTCTTGACCTCCCCCACTACCCTACTTCTTTCACACATTGGTATTCCCTTAGTAGCAATGTATATAAACAAATGTAATATGAAACACATGAAATTACAGGCCTCTGCTTCAGAAAACAAACCACTCAGAATTCTCCGCATTTATTAAAATACAGTGCTACTGCTTTTTTCCTGAAATAATCCCACATTAGGAAGTATGCTGTACTGCTTAAATATTAGGCTTTAATTAAAAGAGCACATAAATGGGAGGGTTGTGGGGAGTTCATGTTGCTATGAAGCAATAGTTCACGTTGGAGAAAACAATACTGAGAAGAAACCACTCTTGCCGTTTGAGAAACTATGAGTTGAGTGTAATTCCTCCTTGGTTAGCAATATGTGTCCTTCTGTTTTGGTTGACAGGTTAGGATTTTATGTAAGAACAGGTTAGGATTTTATGTAAGAAGAAATGTCTTAAAATTGAAATGCAGAGAAGCTCAAGAATTTTTTTTCTTTTTCTAATCACTCCATGTCTCTCTCTCCAGTTCTGAGCACTGCTTTGAAAAAATGTCTTTGGTCTCATGATTAATCTAATCTTCTACTGTTTCTGAATGATTTATTCATTATTGAGAAGAGAGAATTCTGTTTTGTTTAAGTTTTTTCTTAACACTTCTGCTTAAAGATGTAGTTAGTCAGCAGCATCCTAATATAATTAAATGGACATGTTTAGTTTAAAACAGACATATTATTGAAACTGCTTTCTGGTGATTATTACAGCTATTGTGAGTAAACCCTAATGTAACGTACTTCAGCATAGTTGAATATAAAAATAAAAATCTTCATGTCTCAGAATTCTTCCTGATACTTTTGCATTATTTCTGTTAATTGTACTCTCTACAGGATAGATTACAATAGTTGAGGCCATTTAAAATGGAATAGTATTCTTTAGTGTGCAGGCCTCTATATAGTTGAAACCCAGGTTTTTAAGGATCCTAAGATCTATTGCAAAATAGTGAAACCATATATTCCGGTATTGGCACAATTTAAAAAAATTAAGAATCTATATTAAAATCAACCATTTGAAAAGAAAAGAGAGTATACACTATTTTACAGTGATCGTGAGATTGGATTTCACTCAGGTAGAGTTCTATAGTTTCCAATAAAATAAAACAAACCTTTGTCTTAAGGAATGTCCCTTATATATTTGACATTTGATAGGTAGATGAAAATGAACTGTCAATCCTTATTTTTCATTTAAGTTGAGAATAAAAATGGGTTTGACTAATTTATTTTTCTTCAATACTTGCTGCAAAATGTAGAGGAAATATTTGTAATTGATACCCATGTTCGGCTATCTGGTATTCTAGAGCTTTTCCATGATTTGTTCTAGTTAAATGAAGGAGCAATAAAATGCATTCCAGTGAGAGATCATCTAGTAGCTAAATGTGTGAACGTTCTACTAACTGACAAGGTATATACTTGAGTTGCCAATACCAATGTTTGATAGCAAGTTCTTCATGGTCGTCCGTTTTCATTTATAATCTTCAAGCCTGTTTGTTTTTTTTAGTTTCTATTGCAACTCCTTTGTAATCTGTTAGTATGAATGGGCAATGATTCTGGAATGTCAAAAACTTTCAATAAGGTGAAATCTATAAAAACAGTATTTACAGTAGAAGTGCGTTTTTTTTTTTTTTTTTTTTTACTTTTAAAAATTTCCTTTTCGATCATTAAGTGAATATATTTGTCTGGGAGACAATTGTGCAACAAAAAACACTTTGCTACATTATTATTGGTAGGTTGCTTGGCTAACTTTTTACTTTCATTTCAGTTACATCAAGTACTTTCCAAAGAGCCATTTTTGGTTGAGTTGAGCCTATTCAGCTCTTGAGGAGGGCAGTGAAATGGAAATGGAGAGTAGAGAAGGACTAAACCATTTGAGAGTCATTTGGTGAGATAAAAGCTGGACTGGGAGAAGCGTGAGGTTTCTACTTTTGTCTCCCTTCAATTTGCTAAAATGTTGCTAAATGCTGTATTCTCTTTTATAGCAAATATCTGGCCTTTTTTCTTTTCAACATTAAAATTTCTGCGTCACGTGCTTTTGTATAAAACTCACTCACTGTGCCAGAATTAATCTTTACTTTGTAGCACAGACATTCATTGTTCATTAGAAGAAAATATTCTCTTTTCTCCTCAAAGTTTTTTTTCCATTTCTTTGCTGTTGGGTGAATGCTTGCCAGCCACTGGCAAATCCACATTGCACTCGAGTGGTCCACCAACACAAACTGTGCTGTGTACCTTAGCACTTCCCTAGTGGCTAGTAAGGAAACATTGCATTTTTGCTTTTTGTGCATTTTAAAGTAGTAATCCACATATTCAGATTCTTTGTTATGAAGAACCATACATACATACTCCTCAGCCCCCACAGTCCCATTATATAATCTCATAGGGAACTATTAAGGGATATAATGCTTTTTTGATAATGCACATTTATTATACTGCGTGGTTTTGGTTTGTATTTGGTTTGCTTAAAGTGTAATTTCCCTGCTGAGTATGTTTCTCCAGATATCAAGTTCTTATCTTTACCGTGGCATTGGGGTTCAGTAAATTCTAAACCACTTAATAAAAACAAAACTGTTCTATTTCTGATGAAATATTTGTGGTGCTGTGTAACCAAACATGTAGATTTTTGTTAGAATAAATTTTAAAATTGGCATCATCTTAGCTATCTGTTGATATGGTATAATCTTTACTGTGTCAATCCACTGTATTGGACTGGGAATATTGGTTAGCAATTGGATACGGGCTGCCAACAGCTTTACCAGCTCTGCCATTGTTTTTCTTTGAATTAATAAAATGGCTCCAAAGAACTTTAAAATTAAATAGACATTTTAATTAATTAAATAAACATATTTTGATTCACTCTACAGGTTTGTGACAGATGTTTTATAATAGTAAATATGCCCTATAATAGTGGGGGAGGGAGAAGGAATGGAGAAATGACATGCTTTAACAACGAACAGATAACTTGTTCCTTAACTGACCCCAACAAAGGCCTCGAAACAGCAGTGTTGCCGAAATATTTTTCCTCTGATTAGTTATGTGGTAAACACATAAAAAATCTTTATGTAGTTTATTTGCTGTTCCAAGCTTTTGAGGTTTCAATTTTTAACTTTCCTCCAAGTTATTAGTGTTTGTTAAACCTGTAATTGCAGCTACTGTTCTGCCTCTTGTACAAAAATACAACAGGAAGAGAAAGTAAATAAAAAGCATTTTTTCCTTGTAGTGCTTTAGTTAGCTCAGTTGGTGAGTTAGTGGGTTGGGTAATTTGGACATTTATTTTTTGCTTGCCCTTGATAGCATTAGAAGTTTGTCTTTCCCTGCAGTTTTATTGGTATCAGTGAGGTTTTCTTTGAGTTGTACTGTAAAGTTGCTGTTGAACAAAAACAAACAACAATAATTCAACTTAAAAGAACAGTAAATATGTTCATAGAAAGAGGAAATGTATTCTCCTATGTTTAGCAAGTAGGTGTGGACAAAGTAGGATCTTTCAATTCTACTTTCCCTCCTAGTGTTTCAGGAAAGAAGGGAATAAAGAGAGATGCTGGAATTTCAAAGTAGTGACCTTCTGACACTCTCACACAGCATGGTCATTGCACTGGCACAGAAAGTGCCTTAAGCTACCAGAATGGCAAACTGTTTTTTGAAGTCACTGATATGAGAGCCAGCTGAATGGGGGATGGCGACTCCGCAATTGACTCCACAGCTATTTGCAAATTCCCATTTTATTGCAAGATACTTTCACTTTTAAATTCCAAAACTTACCATTTAGGAATAATGTTGCTTTGTTCAGTTTAGCCAGGGATTTGTGACTGTTACATAAACTTACTACAATTTGGTCCAGAATTCTGTGGTCATTCTTCATAGAGATCCGCTTCAAAAAGTAATTTCGTTCATCTGGTGGTGGGGAGGGATGAAAAACCATGAAGGGAGGTTCATATCAACATTCTTCTGCAAGGAAAATCCTCATCCACGTTATTTAGTCACTAGAGCCTTTTTTAAAGATGGAGGCAGAGATTTGGAACAGGTAGCTAAGAACCAATTCAGGCCCCCCTCTTCAGATTACATGTGATCTCCTGGATACATAGTCTAGAAAAGACCTAATATTTTACATGCTGCCCTTTTTCCCTTTTGTATTTGTTTACTGTTATTGCCTCAAAACACTTAACATCTTTTTATAGTTCTCTTAGGGCTTAGTTTATTAAAAATTAGTGATCCATCACTAAGAGGAGTACAGTACAAATAGCGGTGCTCCCATCAGAGTTTTTCTGCCAAATCAGAGGAAATACTAGGGATACGAAAGCTGCCAAAAAGTGTCTCCCAATTGCTAATTAATCAGGCCAAAAAAAAATAAAAAACACACCTCTCAGTGACAGAACTAGAGAAGCTGTCATAGTTGGCATTGGGACAATGTCCTGTAAATATTGAATAAAGCTATTTTTAAAAAAAAGTAAGGGGATGTGTTGCCCCTTTAATGGCTATCACAATATATATATTATTTTCTGAAAAACAATTTTTAAAATGTGAACTACAAATTTGAGTTGGTGGGAAATTTTGTTGTTGTTGTTCCTGATGTTGTCAATAGCTTGAGCTTTTTAAATAGCACATCACTTTTTTGAATGAACACATACTGTTTTCCCTATTGAGCATTCCCCAGTAATTTTAAGGTGGGGGTCATTTGAAGCTGTGTAGCACTAGAGTATGTGGTAATACAGTATAATATTAGTTTAAATTGTCAGTAAACAGTCACAGGGAAAATATATTTTAAAAGCCCACATTTTCAGTAATTTGGGCAATAGAATAGGGAAGAAAGACCTATTTTTGTGAATATCTGCTATCCAAAGCTGCCAATCACTTCTGGCACAGCTCCCATCATAGTTGCTGTGCCTATAATTAAACGCCTGCCATTAGAGTATTTTTTCCATAACATTTACAATGGAAAAGGCAAGGGGTCCTTGCAGAGCTATGACTGTCAGGGGAACAATAAAAACTAATTACATACTCTACTGTCATCATTGTCAGCGCTGCTTTTAGGGGGAAAGAACATGGAAAGTGTGTGTCTAATAATATATAATGCATGTGCATGTATGTACGTGTGTGTGTGTGTGTATAGATATACACACTTGTCAATATAACTGAGTTTACCCAAGAGTTACAGTGTATTTATATATAAATAATTGTGTGTACAGATATACACAATTATATTTATCAATATACCTGAGTTTCCACAATAGCGTAAGTCTGTGTGTGTATAACACATATTGACACTGTTGGGGAAACTCAGTTCTATTGTGAGTGTATGTGTCTATATTTACATATATAAACACATGCGTTATATATTTAGTGCCCACATATTTACACTGTTGGAAACTCAGTTATATTGAAGTGCCATTTACATGTATGTTCATAATTTCTGCCTTCAAAAGACTTGAATTCTTGGAGTATTTTTCCCCATCCAATTTGTGGCCAAGTCATTCATTTTTTTTTTTTTTATATACACCTCTACCCAGATATAACGCTGTCCTCAGGAGCCAAAAAATCTTACCGCGTTATAGGTGAAACCGCGTTATATCGAATTTGCTTTGATCCACCGGAGCGCGCAGCCCCGCCCCCCTGGAGCGCTGCTTTACTGCGTTATAGCCGAATTCGTGTTATATCGGGTCGTGTTATATCGGGGGGTGTATATATAGATATATATATATATATAGAGAGAGAGATTCCTCTTGCAGTTCACCCACTTTTCCCTTTCTTTCTATTGCACATGCTTTCTGTGAACTGAGCTTTCCAATAAAATTGCAGGGATCAGTGCTCTATTTGCATTTATTGAAAGGGTGCAAGTCATCTGTCCTGTTGTAAATTTTAGATTTCAGGCTGGATAGTAAACTTGATCAAGAGTTTGAATGAATGCAGCCAGTTATTTTCAAATTACTCTGTATAGTCAGTTTTTTTTTTCTGCTTACAATATGGGGATATGGGCTATGTGCAGGGCCCTTTGTTTTCTGTTTTTATTTTGTTTTAAACATTTCCAGGAATTTTATTGGTGGTTATTACAATGCTAAAATAATAGGTAAAAATTAGGGCAAAAAATTAACGTCACAGTTTTCTGGGTAAATGTCAGGGTTATTTTTGGAGGAATGGAAGTACAGAAAAAAGCAACAAATAGAGAATAGTAAGAGTGTTGAACGTAAAAGCAGTTTAGTGCTGTGGTTTATTTAATGAACTGTTCATTAACAGTATGTACACACATGCACACGCATTGCCTTGCTTTAACAGATAACGTCACGTTTACACTGACTGTTTATTAACCTAAATACATACTATAAATGTAATGTATTGGATTTTCTTCACATAATCTGTTTTTTCATATACTTGAATGGTCCAAAATTTGGTTGAAAATCGGTAAAACCCCAAACAATAGTTTTGTAAAACCCAGGAATCTTTTGGTAAAAAGCGAAAGATTTTAGCTATCTGCAATGAAATTGACAGGCTGTAGGGCTTTGGGATGTCTAACACTGGTTTTGTCAAACATTTGCCCAATTCTGTTTAATATAAAAGTCTATTTTCAAATATAAGGATATAAACACAAATGAGGATAGAATTCAAATTTTATCAACATTTCAAGCAGTAAGTAAAGTCAAAGAGAGAGACAGCAGATCATGCCACTTTTTTATTATTACTATTCCTTGCATAGCACCAAAATGTAGACTATGCTTTACTGACTGACTAAGCTCAAGAATTCAAAAATGGTTAAGTAAAGTTAGGCTCTTACTTTCTCATTTTTACCATATAATATAAAATAAATCAATTGGAATGTAAATATTATGCCTACATTTCAGTGTACAGTGTATATAGACCAGTATAAACAAATCATTGTCTGTATGAAATTTTAGTTTGTACTGACTTGGTTAGTGCTTTTTATGTAGCCTGTTATAAAACTAGGCAAATATCTAGATGAGTTGATGTACCCCCTGGAAGACCTCTGAGTACCCCCAGGGGTATGTGTACCCCTGGTTGAGAACCACCGCCTTACACAATACAGACCAGTTTAGTACGTAATAACTATGGTGAATAAAGTCAGAAGTTTAAAAAGGTAAGACCATAATTAATCAGATATAGGAGTGCAAAAAGTGTAAAAGCAGATGAAATCTCCTCAAAATCATGCTGTATCACGATAGGTTACTCTTTCAAGACCACCTGGAACTCGTGAACACTTACTTGTGTGAATAAGATTATGTGGTGTCCTAACTTTGTGACCAGCTTGTTGTATTCCTTTGAGAAGTGGGTTTCTACTTCTGCAGTATAGCTCTAGCCATCAACTCTCCTTGCAGTATGAGTTCTGTATTAGATGATTCAGTCATCTCTCTTCCATTGCCTAGAATCTCAAACACTGGGTCCTGCACTGTAAGTTTAACTAAATTAGGGCTGAGGGGGGTAGGAGGGTGCAAATTTTAGAGATTGTCATTTAATATACTGTCATGTATTTGTTTTGTTGAATTTAGTTGGACTGGAAGATCCCTTGTGAGGTGTGATGTAATGGGGGAAAATGTAGGGGAGATTGAAATCTCAGGAAGTTGGGGTGTTGATATAATTTTAAAAGACAAGACTTGGTGAAATAAGCCCATTTTACTTCTAACTACTCAGTAAGATAAAATAATTTGAAAACTAAGCTTCGATCTTGTAAATTGATTCAGCCCTTCAGTTATGTGGAGTCCCATTTACTTCAGTGGGTCAAGGGGTCCATGTTAGCAGATCCCATTGTAGGATCAGGGCCCAAATAATGTTTTCATATGTATTCATACTTATACATTTTTGTCTTAAAGCATCCAACATGTTTTTGAAAAATGTGTGCATAACTTGGTTTTTCAGGTGAATTTCTTTGAATTTGGCAAAATATTCCATGGATTTCCAGTGGCATTATTCTGATCACTTCACAGGCTCCCTTTTAAAAGGATCCTATTATAGATTTATTAAGAAGTTAATTTCTGAAGCCATCTCCAAACAAAAATACCAGGAACATTTCTTGCACAGAGCATCATTTTGTAACACATTTAATAGCATAATTCTCATTTAAATCCATGAAGCATAAATCAGACAGTCTCTTATTAACTTGGCACAGAAGTTGTCTTGCAAATAGTGTCTTTGCTTTCATTAGCAAATGTACCAGAGGCAGATTGAGCATTTGTTTGAGAACCATAACGAGAATCTTTATTAAATAAAATAGGGGCATTATGTTAAATATTCTTAGTATAATCCAGGTGATAGGAAATCCATACGTGTCCTGGAGTGTCATTTTATGTATATTCGCATAGCAGGTAATGAGTGGCATTGGGGTAAATGGAAGGAAAATAACTAGAGTGGGAGATTTGTTCTTTTCCTCCCCATTACTATTTCATGGCTACCTACCACTTGATAGCCATCAGCAAACTCTCTCTGCCTGAAACTTACAAAATTTATTTGCCAAAAACGCTTAAGGATAGATTCTCTGCCCTAGTTTCTAGTCCCACGCAGGTTAGTTTTTTTTAATGGGTTTGTGTTTTACAGTCTCTTTTCTATTTTACTTTAGCAGACCCTGTCACTGAGTGAACTGTATTTTATAGTTCAATATAAAATGGAATTCTAGCCTTTCATTTTCATATTAGCCATCTTGATTTACTGCTGATATAATGGCCTTCTTTAGAACAAAACATTTGGAAGAGTTTCATAAGCACTTTATTTTAGGTGCTGGGTTTGGAGCTAATATAATTTTATTGATCAAAGTGTGTTTGCCTGTAGACTATAGCGTAACTTCTCTGGGTAAATCAGACCATTGTGCTCCTTAGCAGTGACATTGAGGCAGTACCCAATTAGGACTTTTGTTCTCGTATAGAAAGGAAGAAAGTCTGAATCTACTCTGTGTGTGTGTGTGTGTGTGTGTGTGTGTGTGTGTTTCCTATAAAGCAGGTGCTCTAGGTGCCTACAAGATTGTTGATTTTTAGATTAGAATCAGTATGAGGTAGGTTAAGGTCTTTGAACTTGTGTTTTCTTGCATATCAGAAAAGTTACGCCCTTAAGACAAAAATGTCCTCTACATTCCACATGTTAATCAAAATGCCCAAGGACAAAGCTAGGTTTGGGAGGGTCTCAAGCCTTAACACACTTAGATCAAGGCAGAGTATCTGGATGAAAATTTTAAAATGGAATTTATATCTGGTAAAGATGCTAGAGATTCATATTTTTCCTCATGGTTACTACTCGTAATGACATTGCACTTAAATGTGTCTGCATGAGCAATGTTTTCATGTTAGCAGTCAGGGGACAAAAGATCAAAATTGGGATCAAGTTCTTGGGCTATACAAGCAGGCTATCTAATTTTGAAAAACATGTAGGTTAATGAATCAAAATTACTAATTTAAAAGAGGACGTTTTCTGCTCTAAGCACTTATATGGTCCACATCACAATTGTGCCAGATATTATTAAATATTCCTCAGTGAGGGACAAATGTGGGGAAAATATATCCTGCCAATTCAAAAGGCACCTGAGTGGCATGAGGGATCCATAATCATGACAATAATATGGGGAAATGAAGATGAACCTTACTGTGCCCTGGGAGTATTAATCCATATTTAAGTGTTGTGGAGATGCTAATAAAATCAACATTTGGTATATACTGTAAGTACGTAATAGTAATATTTATCTGAAGAACCTATTGTGAAAGTCTGAACAGGTTGCATACTCACAGATGTACTGACAAGATGCTACAGCTATTTGCATACAATTCCCATTGCATACATCCTACCAGTGAGGATTAAACACAGAAGGACTTGATTTTTATTTATAAAAGTTCAACTCTAAATACAGTGAAATAGTGTCTAGCTAGTAGTTCAACTAGTTTTAGTAGTGTCAAAGTATTTCAGGAGTTAGGGCATGATTGAAAGAGTTCCTTAAAGAGATTTCCCATGCACCACTCTTATGCTTAATATTTCAGTTCTGGTGTTTTAAGTCCATTTTATTTTCCTATTCCATTGGTTTTCACTGCATGGTTTTTATTCCTTTTTAAAACTATTTTCTTCCCAACTTTGACCTGTGGGAATTGTTTTAAGAATGATGTAACACTCCCTTAAAACTCTGTTTAGATTCAGAAACGGGAGAGTACAATATGAAAGGGTGGGGGAAGAGAAACTGTCCGTGAAGTGATTCCTGGATAAATGACTCCAGGTTTCTTTCTTGAAAACATCTAGTCTTGTTCCGTTCAGACTCTGCTTTGCAAAAGCAGTACACTCACAGCATCTTTCATTCACTCTGGAATCCCTCTCTGTCATAGCCATGCTTGTCTTTAGTCTGTAATCTGATTGCACTAATCCTTTGTAGCTTTTATTTTGTCCTTATAAGCATTGCTGTTTTACCTGTAAAATGGAAAAAAGGAAAGCAGCTTAGAATCCTTTCTATTCTCCATTTTAAAAAAATATCATAAAAGTGAAGTAGGAAGAGGAGGAATCTAAAAAACAAAACAAACTTCCCATCATTTAAAAAAAATAGTAGTGAACTGCTGTTGCATGCCCTTTAACCCCAGGGCTGTCATAAACTATAATTTTCAATATGTCTTGACACACCTGAAGTTTAAGCTGTAATTTTTCCTATTCTAAACTATGGCTTGTCAGAGTCTTTGGTTGAAAAGTATATGTAAACTGGGAAAATGTGAAAGCTACGTTTGGACAAGTCTCTAAGCATTTTAAAAAATACAGCTACCTATCAGTTTGAACAGGTAAATGGTGATCATTATGGCTCTGGTTATACCTAACCTTCATAATTTTTTTTAGTTCAGTAGAAGACAGTCATATTTTATTTGGTTTTTATTTTAATGATTGCTATTCCCTAAGGTACTGTACTAAGAAATCATTTTAGTGTACATTTAAAAAAAAATTGGTCCCTAAGTTGTACCTACGAAATAAGTGTATGTGGAAAATGCTTACCTAAAGGTTGAAAATGTGTAACTGCCTACTTCTTGCCCATGTAAAACAAGTCACTTATGTGTTTGCAGTGACAATTACTTCTGTGCACACAACCTAGGTCCTTAATGTCATAGCGGGGGAAAAATATTCTGTGTCCTTTTTCTAGTTCTGTTCCGCTAGCAAATTTCAGGTGTATTTTTAATTATAATTTCAAAACATCATCAAACAATATGTTTAGTCAGGCTAAAAGAAAATGGTACATTCATGATAATTTATCTTTAGTCACGCTATAGCCTAGGTGTTGCCGTTGCATAAAAAGAAGCAAGGTCTTTAGATAGCTGACAAGGTCAGTGTCCTTACATATGTGGTTAACTAGGGTCACTTTAAGTGGATTTGAATACTGTAGCTGTCTGATATGTGATTTTCAAACTCTTCTAATCAGCTTTAGGGGGAAGATGATTTTCCTAATTCTAAATTGCTAATTAGTCTTGAAACCTAAATTGTTTCATTGTTTAGAATCTTCTGCAACTTTATGGTCTTCCTCCTTCTCCTTTTCTCTTTGTTTGTTCCTTCTCTCACCGTGATTATTTTCATGAAAAAGTGGTTTTGGTTGTGATCTGTTTACCTCCTCATTTCTTCCGTGTTAAAATAAAATCCGGCAGCCTCTTAGGGTTCCCCACTGGTGAGTTCCTTGGAAGGAGCTGTAAAACAGTGGTTCCAAACTGCAGTAAATATTGACTGGGTCTCTGAGCTGAGCCCTTCTCAAAGCCTGCTCTGATGACTTGAAAAGCTCCTATTGTTGCTCCTTAGTCAGCACTCCATAGCCAAGGCTAAAGTATGCATGTGTTAGAAGAAGAAGAAAGGCAGTGGGGGGAAATTAAACAGGGAACGCTGCTGATCTCCTAACTGCTCAATGTGGAGGAACGGGAAACCTACAACAAAGAGGGCAAGAGCTTACTCTGGGTTACAGAAAACTTTGCAGAAGTGGAGTGCCAAACATTGGCTGCCCTCTCTCTGTAAGAGAAGTTAGATACATGTAGCTGCTTGGCTAACAGTTAGTTAACAATATGTGGCTAGGATTAGGTAAGGCTCTTAAGTGAAATCCTAAAACTGGTCCCTTCTGTCAGTCTCTGGTGGCTGCCCATGTTGTAGTTAAAGATTCCCTAATACATTTTGGAACAACTAGGTAATGAGCCTGGATTCTTGGCTAACAGTCTTTCTCAGGTTCTGATAACAAATGCAGTGTATTAACTATTTGTGAGTGCTCAACTGCTCCCATGTTTAGCAGTGTCCAAGAGGTGTCTATCTCCTTACTATAAAACATATTGAAAAGTATGAAAAAAAAGTATAAGTATGAAAGGCACTGTATAAAAACAATTCTTTTTATTTCTGTTCTGAGAGAGCCGTTGTCTAAATTTATTACTGCATTGGTCCTTTCCTTAGGAACGGACAGTGCATGACATTGCCTGCTCCTAAAAATGAGTTTGTAGTGTACTTTAGTTGTCTCCTACGGGACTATGGCAAGTGGAATCCTAATCTTTCGGAAGTGTATGTATGATGAATGGGAGTAAGCCTTTACTGTATCCTGTGAAAATTGTCTAATGATCTGCAAGTGTTGAATGTTATGCACTCATAAATGCAGTGAATATGCAGAGTTGGTTATAGCTGATTAAAACAGTTTTCTAAATCCATGTTGTGCAATATAGTATTTCCCGGAATACATGGTTTTTAGATAAGTGTGGAAATAACACATGGTGTGCATTGCTGTGGGGGTACTTGGCCAACCTTCTGTTAAACCAGGAGTGTCAGTTAATCAGAGGCTGGCTAAACAGGATTGTAAAGTAATTCAGTATAGAATATTGATTAATGACTTTTTTTAAAAAAATTGAATATGATGGTTTTCAGATAAATTTTTATCCTAGCAAGCAGAGAGATTCATGCAAAACTCATATCAGTGACTGCAATAGTGTAAGAATACTCAACCACTATGCTGAAGATCTATGTCAAGTATCATTAGCTATTCTATGTTCACAAATAGTAGAATAATCAAGGCCTATGTAGAATTAGAAATGAGACAAAAAAGGGGCAGATTTGTTTTTTCCATAATGTATATTTTTTCCTTTAAACCAATAACCTATAATCACATTTTTTGAGTGTGCCATAAATAGTAACTATCACTTGTATTTTTACCAACAGCTGGAAATTTTTATGTTTTAGTGAAAGCCGCATATATTGACTTATAAAAGTAAACATCCTTAGAATAATTTCTCATATGCTTCAGATGCAAAGTGACTTTCAATAAATACAGTATAAGGAAACCAAATAATTGGATTGGATCCAGACCAGGTTTTTTTTTTTTTTTTTTTTTTTTTAATTTTTATCATCAGTCTTACTTAGTCTGAATGCCCAAACTCCTGGCTTCTTGCTGGATACAATGACTACAGTGTTATGGTTGATATTTTATATGCAGAAAAGTAAAAAAATTCAGAGTTATTGTTATCATAGCAACTGGTATTCGGCCCTCTTGAAAATACTATAAGTAATATTTTCTGTTTCCATATAATGGGTGTGTATTGGGGGTAATTTTTCTTCCTAATGTGCAGTATGCAAGTGGAGCCAAGTTAACGCTGCTATGAAATCCAAAAATTAGAATGTCCTGACTCTTGTCGGTAAAATCTCAAACATAATTTTTCTACTGGAATAGTTTGTGGGTTTTTTTTTTTTTGGCGGGGGGGGGGGGGCAGGAATTTCTTGATTAAAAATAGTGTTTGTGACACATTTATTTCAACATTCTCATATCTACATGCCATCACATGTGAAAACATACTCTTCTCTTTATATATATAACCCTTGAAATAAATGGAGCTTTATTTCATTGAGCAGATATTTATTTACTGGTATATGCACACCCATGTTAATATTGGAATAACAACACTTGGAGCCTTATCCTGCACCATGGAAATCAATGAGACCTTTGACACTAATTTCAGTAGGAGCAGGATTTTGATGCGTACATAAGGGCCCATCATGATCCAAATAAAGTAAATTGTACACCTGTTGCTGAATGGATAGGAGCAGGATTGGGCCCTCAAACTGGGCGGGGAACCCCCCCCCCCAATATATTGGCATACGTAATGTGGTGTTTTCACTTATATATTAATTTTTTTAATTCTCGTCTACTATTCAAACTAAGGCACATTCCTAACTGAGGACAACATACTTGTCAAATTTGAATATTCAAAATGAAACGATCAACTCGAAAATGAACTCTCTCTTCTATTTAAAAAAAAAAAAGTATTTGAAAAATACCTTAAAGCATAAGTGCATCTTTCTGACAGTTGGGTCACTCAGAAATGAGCAAATGGAATTGTAATAAATTATTACACCTGGCCTACCCCCGAGCCCCACCTTAAAAACACAACCACCACAAAAAAATCACACTCCTCTGACTGAGAAATTTCAGTGTAATAAGTAACTTCCTTAGATAGTTTGTATGTGCTTGAAAAAATGGCTCTATAATGAAAATGTCTCCAGTTTTATTACATTTGTTTGTCTGACAGATTCTTAATATATCCTTCTCCTTTGCTGCACAAGTTATATTCTTATCAGCCTCTCCAGCTTCCCATTTTTAAAAAGATACCAATTTAGAAAACAGATGTCTGTTGTTACCACATTACACTGTAATATATGTTTTGTTCAGTTTCCACTCTAATGTCCCAGTCCTGCAAACACTTATGCAAGTACTTAACTTTATTTGATCCTAAATTAGTATTTTTCCTAGAAGGTGCAATATAAATTTAAAGTTTGTTTGTGTATAATTGATATTTGTTTTTTCTTAGATGCTGTCACCCACCTTGTTGTCAACATTATTTATTTTTCCTCACCTTTTAAATAATAGAAATTTATAAGTAAGTAGTATCCCAAAGTTGAATGGGTTTACCATAAACTTTGAAAAAAATTTCAGTGATTCCTTATTTTACAGGATTCATTGTAGTTTGAAAGAATTTCACAAGCACTGAAAAGTTAGATGAGCTGAACCTATGAAAGGAAACTTTTGTTTTAAATTAAGCTTTATAGACTGAGAGTCAACAAAGGAAAGAAATGAAATAATCTAAGCACTTATTAAACATGTTTGCATGAAGATTGTGCTAATGTATGCAGAGGCAGGTTACAATAGTGTTGAGTTACATAGCCTAATGCACCTGTTAACCATCTACTCATGCTTCACAGTGAAATAGACCTGCTTAAGGAGGAAGGGGGGAAAATCTCATTTATTTACTGACCCCAAACCCCATTTCCCTTAGCTGTTCCCAATTCAGATTCAACTTAATCAGTTTCCTGGTTGATTGGAACTGATTCAACACATTTCCTGTGGCACTGTGGGTTTTTAATGAACTGATTGAAACCACAGAGCACAATAAAGAATGGTTCTCCTAGAAGTTAGGGCTTATTCTCAACCAGCCATTGCTTCAAGTAGATTGATCAAGAAACACACACACACAAGCCTAGCCATTGCAAACAGATGAATATATTCATGTTTGCCTGTGTGTTTGCATTCAGAAATTTGTTGAACACGTTTTTATACCTTTTCCTGTTTCTCACTTCCATGTTATCTAATAGTTTAGTGACTCACTCTCTGACCCTGCTTTAGTTTTCCAGTGGCATATGTTTCTTCTTTATGTGCTTTCTAGTTTTTTAAATACAAACATAAAGATAGGTGATTTTGTATTTTGAATGACCAAGGATGGATTTTATACATTAGTGCAAATGATAAAACATTATTATTATTATTATTTATTTATTATTATTCAGTTTTAAAGAACGGATAATTCGTGATCTAGGAATAGGAAGTAGAATAGAATACATAGCTGTGTAATACAATTTTAAATCCCAGAATGTGTGTTTAATTTGTGTTTAATTGACTCTTGGTTAGGATTACTAGAATTTGTACTACACTCGGT